>NC_137464.1:77894932-78307432 GCF_964235325.1 Thermobia domestica
TTATTGTGCTACTTTAGTGCTACAAGCATAATTTAATGGTCCTATGTAGGAAAGTTATTAACAAATTAAAGTGACAATTCTGGTTTGAGTCAAGCTAAAATCCCGACTTTACAAAATAACTTAGACAGCACAAAAATGGTTTCAATCGTTAGTGCTGCAAACACAACGTTAATGTTTCTACATACAGAATGTGCAACAACAACGTTAGTGTTCCTATAAATTAAAGTGCCGATTCTGGCTTGACGTCATGCTAGGATCACCAGTTTTACAAAATACATTTCTGGAGAATAAAAAGGCTTCAATCGTTAGTGCTTCGTTAGTGGTTTTATGTACCGAAAGTTATTAACAAATTAAAGTGACCATTCTAGCTTGTCGTCAAGCTAGAATCGCCACTTTTATAATTTGACTTAGCGTGAAACAAAAATGTTGTCAATCATGACGTAAGTCTGGATAGTGCTACAAACACAAGGTCAGTGCTCTTATGGACTGGAAGTTATTAACAAATTAAAGTAGCGATTCTGACTTGATACATTAGTGCTGGTTTGTGTTAAAAGCATGACGTTAGTGCTCCTACTAGCGGAAAATTATCAACAAATCCAGAAGCCAGAATCACAATTTCAATTTGTTTTTAATTTTCCCGACGTGGGAGCATTACATTGTAAAAAATAAAACAGCATTTAAACATTTTTAGTACAGATGTTGAGGGGGAAATATCAAGTGTGTGTTTATAAAGTGTGCTTCGCGTGTCCAAAAGCATTCATTCTCCGAAAACAGTATTTAGTATGGCATATTTAAAACACTTCTCGGTAAATAGTTCGAAAACAAAGTGATGATATACATTTTGTACATACATCTAGGACATAACTTGGACAATACAGTATCTACAAGGGATGAATATGTGTCATCTGGAGGTGTTCAAACAGTGTCGATAATGTGCACAGTGTCCTTCTACGTCTAAAAGTTGTTTCTGTATTTTTTGCAGTGTAGTTCTAGAATGATTGACACCCCTTGTGTTCTCCAGAAATTTATTTTGTAAAAGTGGTGATTCTAGCTTGTCGTCAGCTCAGACTCGCCACTTTAATTTGTTAATATTTTTTTAGTATATAAGAGCATTAACGTTGAGTTTGTAGCACTAACCAGCACTAATCTAGCACTATCGATTGGTGTAACTTTTGATACGATTCTCACTGTCAGATATGGCGATTTTGCCTTGATAAACGTATAGATTAGTGGTCGAATCAGAAATAAATACTAGCGATGTTCTAGAGATGACCATTATGAATCGAAAATCATTCAGGTTCAGGCTCGCTAATCGCAGTGAGGCTCACTTTAGCACAGACTCGCATTCGCTCGAGTTCGAGCTTGCTATCCTCAATGGGACTCGGCCTAATTCGATTTTCCTTCCATGAACCTCATTAGGCATGTGCTCGTAATCACCTATGAAGCTCGTAGTTACTCGTGTTCACGTTCACTAATCTTATTAATGGGTCGCGATCGCTCGGATTCGGATTCTGGCTCGCTATTCACGTACAGCGGAAAAGCTGGGCTCGCGTTCATTTACTGAGTTCGAGTCTGATTGAGTCCTAAAGGCACGTTCGCGAGTTTGATGAGTTCGCACGCATAGACCTGTCATAATTATACTTCAACAATAAAATATTAGAGCTTTTCTTTAATTTTTTTTAACTAAAATGATTTTTGGCATCTTGATTTGATAGCGACTCATACCGAGCAAAGCCCGTAAAGACCTTTTTTGTGTTACTTCTCCTAATATCTTAATTCGAAAACTTCATTTTCTAGTATGTCAACATTTGCCACAAATTTCCCCATTATGCCGAGACTTATATATGCTAATCAACTTACAGAGCAAGGTTCTGCTGTGAGAACCCTTTGTTACATTCTGTCACCACTCACTGGATTATCTACTTGGCCCCTTTCCTTCACCTCGCAGGGGGAGAGAACCCCTCTCCTTCCCATAATGTTCTGCAGACCAACAGACAGGAGGGATGAAAATACTGAAGCAAAAATATACATGTATAGATTGTCAAGAGGATATCCAATCCCTCATCTCAGATTTTTCCAGTTTTCTTATAGCTTGCCCTACCCCGCCAGGTGTCGGTAGCGCAAAGGGAGTGGGGTGGGCTCTCTTTTGGTACGTGACCAATTAGAAGCGCTGTCACAACAATGTATTCTCTTGTAGTTTGTCCCATATACTTTGCCTTCGTATCAGCTACATTTACGCCTAATTAGACACTGATGTGTCCGCAGGCTACTTACTGCTCCTCTTCTTCTCAGTGACTGATTCGAATCCGGTTCCGGTGACAAGCACAAGGAAATGGAGCAGTTACATTCTAGATATTCTAACTCACATCTAAAAGTTACGAGTTTTTCATTTTTAAAAAAAAAAAAGTTTTGTGATCAATTAGTAATTTATTCCTTGGATCCGTTCAATTTGTAATTTTATGATAAATTAAGGAAAATAAGCGTGTTTTAGGGTCTAAATATGGATCGGCAGAGCAAAATATAAATTCATTACGAGTACCGTATTTTACTTGTTTCACTATTTTATTTATTTAGTTAGTTTCATGTCCCACGTTATGCTCCGAGATTAATGGAGAAGGTGATAGCGGACAAAATAGTGGAATGACGAAAGTGACAGAACCCCGAGAAAAGCTACGCAAACGGTATAGCCCTATATGTCATCACAAGGCCCACTTGGTGCGATCTAAAATCAAACCAAAGACCTCCACGTACCAGAGATGAACGCTCTTCCATTGATTAATTGATTAATAGAACACTTCTCAGTAAATTGATTTACCTAATTTTTCTGATTTCATTCTTTTCTACGTAACTCCATACAACAGATATATGAACATAGAAATATCAAGGATAGTTAAAATTCCGACTAAACTCCCCCATCTGGAATCAAACTCATGACCCTCGTACACCAGAGGGTGAACGCGCTAGCCACTAGACAAGTAGGGAGGGCTTGAGCAATCGTGGCTCCTGTTTCACTAATATAGCAACTATAAATTCAATAATAATAATAATAATAATAATAATAATAATAATAATAATAATAATAATAATAATAATAATAATAATAATAATAATAATAATAATAATAATAATAATAATAATTTTTAATAATAATAATAATAATAATAATAATAATAATAATAATAATAATAATAATAATAATAATAATAATAATAATAATAATAATATGTTCTTTTTGAGCTTGCATTGGAGTGTCAGTGAGAGTTCATGTAGTTCAGATCCTAAATTAAATTATACGTCTATGTAGCCTTAATGTTGAAAAAATATGTTAAATATAAGATGAGCATATAAGCTACTACAACAACAGTTACTAGGCTCCTGCTGGTACTTCGGAGCCAAGTGTATAAAGCACGTATACGCTGTGCGTGAAGTCTCGGGTTCGACATTAGATGGGGAGTATAGCTCTGATAGGTTCTGTAGTTCCAAACCCATAAGCTTTGGTGCTAAAAGGGATGTTCTACTGTCGCCCATGATGCGAGAATTCCCCCGTCTCGTCTCAAAAATGAAGCAAGAACTTCGAGACGAGACAAGAAAGTAGTAATTTTCGACCAATTTCTGAGACAATGAAACATTTTTCGTCTCATGGCCAACACTACTTACACTAAGTCCAAGTTTTCGAACGCGGTTTTCAGAGCCGTAACTTGTGGGGAGAAGGGGGGAAACTGCCTCCTCAGGGAAGCTTCCCGCCGTACGAGGGGGCCCATTTGAAGACAAATTTTCTTACTTCATATACGATATGAATATGGAATTATAAATGAAGCAACAAAACAAAACAGCGTACAAAAACTAAATAAAACAAAAATGAGTCGTGAGTCCATTTCAGTAAAAAAAAAAAAAAAAAAAAAAGTCTACTTTTAGGGGCCCTAGAAATAATATTTATTCGTATGGCTTTGAGATTTATCAATATTGTCCCGTTAATTAATTTGTCATGCATGGAACGGCCCCGTAGATCTTGCCGTGCGGGAGGGCCCACAGGCTCCGGGGGCCGATAAACAGTAAGAGAAAGATGCAAAGATGGGGCCCAAGAATTAGAAAAACAACTTTTTCTAGGGGGCCCAAATACGCGTATTAATGCATGCCCTCCTCCCAAAAAAAATCTAACTTACGGCGCTGACGGTTTTAATGTTTCATACTTAATAGTGTGAGAAATATAAATTGGTAAACTGATTTTATGTACAACATAAGAATATTTATTAACGCTTAAAGTTAAGCAACTTATTACACAATAAATATACTCCAATTGTAATTTAGGTTTTAATAAAGACGCTCCAATTTAATACCATAGTGGTGCTTTATTTTTTATATAACGTAACATATCCTGAATTTACAATAATTTGTTATGAATATCTAATTCTTTCTTTTAAATAGAGTAGGTAAGAAGTAAAGAAGGTCTGAAGCTAGAATTTTGTTAGGTCAGTTCATATTTTAATGATTGAGGTTTAAACGACTCATACAAAAAGTATACGTGTTGTATACTATACGTTAGTTATACACGTTATACACTAATAGTTAAGATAATATGATGTGCTTATTTCGAAAAAAAAAAGTACGAAAACTCGATTTAGGGGCCGTTCAAAAATTTTATTGCCCCAAATTCAAATACTAATTATTGGGCAACAAAAATTTTCTTGTAGGCCTTATATGTGGAGAACTACATACAATGTAGTCAAACCCAAACTATCACCTTAACTCAGTACGATGTGTTTATTCAGTAAAAAATGATGCGATAACTCGATTTAGGGGCCGTTCACAAATTTTTCTGTCCCTGATCCAAAAACGAATTACTGGCCAAGATCGAAATCTTTTCATTCATTTTTTGGATCATTCCTAAAATTCTTGTTTATTACTTTTCTTTCTTTCTTTATTTGTTTGTAATGGAGCAAAGTATGTCGGTACGATTAGTTTTGTTCCTGTCTGATTCAAGCGTCTGCAATTTTTGTATTTTTATGAATACTAATTTACACTCTGAAGCCCTTCAGTGCGTCCCACACGGTAAAGGCTGAGATCTTTTCTTTTCTTTCGTACAACTGAAACCACAGACTTCTTTAGATCGTTTCTGATGATTATGTTGTATATATGTTCTTACATTAAGGATTTTAAATTCGTATCTGCATTTCGTAAAATTAAGATACACTCGTTATTTTTTAAAATCTGATATTGGATATTTTTTTTAAATCTGATGACGGTAGCTGAGTGGTATAGCGCTTACCTCTAGTACGTACGGTTCCTGGTTTCATCCCTAGCCAAGTAAGTTTATGGTGAACAACATCGTTTCCGTGGGATTTCTCGGGTACTCTCGTTTCCTTCCACATTCTCATTCCGCCGATTCTTCCATTATCATTCACTTGCCTTAATCGTCCGTCTCCCTTAACCTGAAGGGTACTATAATCGTGAGACGTTAAACTGAAAGATTTTAAATCTTATAATGAGTTATTATTATTATTATTATTATTATTATTATTATTATTATTATTATTATTATTATTATTATTATTATTATTATTATTATTATTAAGGAAATCATTTTCTTTTAGAAAGTATGGTATCCTAATTTCTGTATGAATTCATTCTGCTAAAGTGAGTAATACTTCTAAGAGTGAAATGTCAGTAACCTTGCATTTCATACATACTCGGAAATTTGCCTTTTAAGAATTACTAATAATTTTATGTTCGCTAAAGTTACTATTTATGTTCGTTTGGGTATGAACATTGATATGTAGCTCTTATTATTTTTTCTAACCAATAGAAATTCTTCAATAGCTATTGCTAGATAACATTTCTATTCCCTATTACTAAATAGAATATTTTACCATGACTACTGTTGCTGTCTAAAAGTTAAGTACTAATTTTCGAGTCGAGAAAAGCTTCTCGAAACTCGAGACGAAGAAGAATACTTCGAGAATTGAAACGACAACGTAAGTATAAATTTACGAGACGAGGTGAGAAAATTTTATTTCTCGTCTCATTTTGTCTCGAGGACAACACTAATTTTAACAACCAAAGTCTGTCACAATTGCATGAAGTTCAGTAAAGAAAGAAAGAAAAAAGAAAGCACTGGTTTAGGCCATCATATTGAATGAAGTTCTACGTAGATGGAAAAATCCGACAACAAATGAAGTAAAGGGTGCAGGGCACTGCACTAAACTTTCTTGTTCCTATTTCCAAAATTAAATACTATCATGTTGTAGCAGTTGGAGACATTTATTTCTCAAATACGAACAAAATTATAATAGACGTTTTCGGAGTACTTGATCCAAAGTAAACTCATCCCAAGACTAAACCCGTCCTTGTAGATGTTTTACATAAGAAATGACTTATCCTATATTCTAAGGTTATGAAATACGTATAACCTGTCTTTAGCGGAATCGAATGGGACTCGCAAAAATTTCCATTAAGGATAGGTTTCCGGTTAATGAAGATAGATTTGTGCAAAAAAAGAAAAAAAGGACGTGGATATAATGGACATGCCGAGATAAAAGTAAGATGCTATACTATCTTAGTCAATTTACAGTATTATTTCTACTACGAATTAATATACTTAAAACTTACACTTAAAACACATTTCTGACCAGAACGAAATGAATTATTAATAACTGTACGCAGTGGCGTATTTAGGGGGGGGGGCTTCCGGGCTTAAGCCCCCCCCCCGAAATCTTACTTACTATAGTAAAGTATATGAAATATCTTGCAGAATTTTCACATTTTCAGGCAAAGCCCTCCCCGAAAGTTAGCAAAGCCCCCCCCCCCGAAAGAAAATCGTAAATACGCCACTGACTGTACGTTTTCTGTTACAGTTTCAAGGACCTAACGTCCTCTTCATCCGACATTAAGAAAAGACAGATGAAGAGGAGGTTAGGTCCTTGAAACTGTAAAAAAAAAAAAAAAAAAAAAAAAAAAAGTATAGTTATTAATATAATTTATTTCGTTCTGGTCAGAAATGTGTTTTTAAATGTTATTGTAAGTATCCAGAACCATGGAGTTTATTTATTAAAACTTACAATGAATTGAAAAAATACTGTACACATGTTAACTTATTTTTTCAACACTCAAGGAGGGTTTTCTGTAAATTGCTGCTCAACTTGACACAAAGACTTTAACTTGAGAAAACACACTAAACATACCAGTGTCATTTCGACGTAAAGCAAATGTTGCAGTTCCTTCAAACTTTCGACAGAATCTTGATAAGTCTTTAGCCTACACTCTTCCTCCAACTCAATGTTTTATTTTTCTTCCTCCACCTTCTTTTCTCCTTTCGGACTTCTCCTTTCTCCGTATGATTCTCAATTAAAGCATGTATATCCGGTGTATCTGCTTCGGTTTATATATATATAAACCTCTCATGAATGCCTAAAATCTTTCTAAATGACAATCCAAATCTTTAAATTTTCTGTTAAGAGGCTTATTTTGATTTCCGTTGACCGCGTAATACAGTTTCCGTTTGATGAAGGGAACTTAACACAATTTTCGTCAGTAAATTCATGAGACGGTGAAATATTTCCGGTAACACAAATTTCTTTTTAATAAACGGTCCATTGAAGACAGGTTTTACTGTATTTATTTATGAAATATGAACAAAATCTCCTTAGTCATTTTTGAGAAAATCGTTCGAAAAGTAACCTTACACCAGGAGTATCCTAAGTTTTGTGGATTTTTTCCCATGAGAAATGACATGCCACATTGGAGGGTTGTTAATGAAACATGTATTTATGAAATATGAATAAAAATCGCTCCAGTTGTTTTTGATAAAATCGTCCGGAAAGAACTTACACCAAGTTTAAAATATCCCTTCTGATTTTACTCCCCCCCCCCCCTCTTCAGAAAAGTGACATATATAACCTTAAATGAGATATTGATTTATGAAATATAAACAAAATTGTTAGAGCCTTTTTCGAGAAAATTACATTTTTTAAAAATTTCTCCCTCCATCAAACTATCCTTATTTTGAGAAGTAGAAATAAAATTCGAAATCATTCCTGGAGGATCTTACAAGAACCTTAAGATTAAAATTTGGTCCAAATACGTTGAACGCTGTGACTTCTATGCGTTTTACGTAGGTACATCAAGACGAACAAATATTCAAAAATCCCTTTTTCATATGAATGGGGCATGAATGTAAAATACGTTGAAATCTCGAGTTTGAACATTCTTACGATCAGTATAGCCTACCTTCTCCTCTTCTACTGTTGCTTGACAGTGAATAAAACCCTTACGAACCACTACACTAAATTTGCTCGCTCTAATGTCTTAAACTAAATCATGTTATGATGCAGTTATTATTGAAATACTTATTTGTAAAACACGAACAAATATATAAAACATTTTCGGAAAACTTACTCTGAAGAAAACTCGAACCGAAAACTACACTAAACCTGAGTTTTTCTTCATGAGAAATGCCATAAATCAGGGGCGGCTTTAGGATTTTAATTTTGGGTAGGCCCGCTCCCTCGCTTGTGGATACATATACACATTTGATTGATTTAATGACAGTAGGAAATTACTTTTACAGTAGTTGTTGATGCTATTTGTTAAATAACTATCTACCAATAATATAAATAATTGGAAATATATTTACTCTTTATTGTATATTTAGCGTTTATATATTTTTCAAAATTTTTGGGTAGGCTCATGCTTGCCCGTGCCTACCCGGCCTACCCGCTAAAGCCGCCACTGCCGTAAATTAGGATTTTTAGTGAAGTATTTAATTTAAAATCGTTCAGAATGAACTCACCCCCAAGACTATACTTCTGGAAACTTCCAGAGAAATTACTTATGCCACAGTAAAGAGTTGTTCACGAAATATTGACGCATAAAATATAAATGAAAATAGTTTGAGTCGTCTTGGAGAAAATCACATTTAAGATATTTTTTTTTTAAGTTGAACGTCCCACGATCATGTACCGAGGCTGAAGGAGACTTTTCACTTTTCAGTAATCTACCCTTGTTTTGGAATAGGTAAAACATTAAAAAGAACGGGAGAATCATGGAGCCTGAAATTAATTTAAGGCTCTTATAAAATTACCCAGCTTTTTCTAATTTCGAAAATGTTTCCTATTCTCGTATGTTGAACGGTGAGGAGTGTGTACCTAGATTTCAATATGTTGGGACCATGAAAGTGTACTTACGTCAAAGTCTAAGTGCGATCGCCATTCTTTTAACTTTCCTATCCTCGATCGAAAGTTAAGAAAAAAAGGAAAGAAAAGAAAGAAAGAAAGAAAATACTAATAGGCCTTGTACTTGAAACTTGAATAAAAAATGTAAATGTGTTTTTTAGCATTTTAAAGCAAAACACTACTAATATTAATACTTGCAAACTTAAGAATTTCATAATTATTATCTATCCAATATGACTTTTTTCTCATAGATATCAAAGTTACGTGTTCATAGACGAGACTATGTATGTATCTAATCTATTTGAGACACATTAGTTCAATTCGAGGTACAAATGTAGGCCCACGTCTTCAATAGTATATTATTATTCATTTTAAACAATTATCGTGCCTTCCTCGCTGTTCTAGTGGTTAGCGCGGGTGCCTTTGATCCATGTGGTCCCAAGTTCGATTTTCGATTGGGGAAACTAGAAATTTAAACACATCACAGCGGTTTGGATTGCATCATAAATTGTATTCCACTGTCTCATACAATCTCAGTGCTGAAAGGGACGTAGCCAAGAGATGAATCCTGGGGGCTCCGGACCTCCCCGAAATCCCGACTTTTCTATAAATTTAGTATAATTTTAGTTTTTTTTTTTTTTTTTATAGATGTTAATATAATTTATCCGCATATTGAATTTGGATCCCTCCCGAAATAAACTTTGCCTACGTGCCTGCCAACCAACCAATAAAAGTCAATCGTCTTCTTTAGACTACAGAGTCAGCAGGACGTTAAACGAGGATTTGTTTTTATTTGAGTGTTCTGATTAGGTAAGATAATCGCCAATTTGAAACAAAAGAATCAGAAAAGAAACTGGAGCTCTGAAAGTAACTAAAAGGACAAATAGAGAACTAGTGACGGAACCGGAACTCTAGTGAAAGAATCGGAGGAGCTCCGAGAAAAGAATCACAACTCCGCGCACCCTGCCATGTCAATCAAAAGTGCTTTAACTAGGTATTTAAGCGAAGGAAACTGTTTACGTTCTACAGAAATCTTTGAAATTTTCTTGTTAAGTGTGCAAACCGTACCACCGGTGATGTAAGGCCATACTATGTATATTTTTTACAGAGTTGGGCACGCTTTTCGCGAGTTGTGAAAGAGCTCTGCTCAGCGATTCGTCAAGAAGTGCGCGTAAATTTGAAAATTGTTATATACGTACATTATATTTATTTACTTATTTATTTATATTTAAATATTTATTTCATTAACATGACGTCTATATCGTATATTCTGGATAACGCAAGAGCCACTAGTTCTCCAGTAGATATGAAAGATGAAATAATTTTAAAGACGTCAGCAGAAAACTTGAAAGAACATTCAGAATCAGATTTAGAAGGAAACGGCGGATCGAAACATGGTGCAGTTAGTTTTGCAAGAATTTCAACAAAATATGAAGTTTCGTCGCCGCAAAATAAGAAATCGAACTTCAGTATTGAACACATACTGAATTCGGCCGGCAGCGATTGTCACCTGAAACCAGAAGCTCGATTCGAATGGCTGCAGTGTACGCGATATAGGCCACCGAAACTACCAAGTAAGTACACACACACACATATATATTATCATTTATATATATAGACTTATGTATAATTAGAAATTTGCTGTTTTTCCTTGTTTTTATGGAACATAAAAAGAAGCGAAGGAAACGACTTAACACTAAAGTTGAACTCAAATCTACTAAATTATATTAGAATATTTGTTTGTATTCTATTGGATATATTAGTGCTGCTAAATAAGTGGAAAATTTGTTTGTATTTTTATTATTAAAATTATTGTATAGATGTTTAAACAGTTATTCGAATAGCTATTTTTATTGTAAAGTTCAAATATTCGGTTAGTTTTACAGAAATCCACAAAAAAATTATAGCGGTCTATGATTTATCTCGTACGTTTTATTTATTTATTTATTTATTTATGTTTTTAGTTAGACACTGTTCTCAACTTCTTTTAAGCCATTGTCCCTCACAGAGGTCCAAGGCAATGCAGCCTAAGTACTGAAATTACCATGGGAGGACTGAATATAGTTTTTCGACGATTTTTGTTTGTTCGTTTGTTTCTTCATAAAATGGTAAACGGCAAATTAAACTGTCACTCTCTACTTCTCACACTTAACTTCTAATTATCGACATGCACTACATGTAATATAAAACTAATTTGTGTTCCAAAACTTATATTTGAAATCATATAAAAAAAATCCTCGTGTACACTAATGATTTGATATGAATTCAACAGATTTCCGCCTATCAATATTTTCACCCCAGAAAGAATTCCTGGGGTAAAGCCTTAATTCATATATATATATATATATATATATATATATATATATATATATATTATATTTCAGTCAAAAATTTTATTGTACGCCTTATATCTGAAGAACTACATATAATGTATCCAAATTCAAACTATCACTTAACTCGGTATGATGTGCTTATTCCGTAAAGAATAGGAAAACTCGATTTAGGTATCATTCAAAATTTTGTGGCCCCTGATCCAATTTTGGATCAAACGATCTATTATGTTTCAACCAAATATTTTCTTGTAGGCATTATATTTGAAGAACTACATATAGTGTAGCCAAACCCAAACTATCACTTAACTAAGTATAGTGTTCTTGTTCCGTAAAAATACGAAAACTCGATTTAGGGTCCGTTCAAAAATTTTGTGGTCCCTGATCCAAAAACTAATTATTGGCCAAGATCGCAATCTTTTGATCCACTTTTTTCGTTTTTCTTTCTTTCTTTCTTTTCTTTCTTTCTTTCTTTTCTTTCTTTCTTTCTTTCTTTCTTTTTTCTTTTTTTTCTTTTTTTTGATCATTTCTAAAATTCTTGTTTGTTAAATCTGTATATATATTTTGTTCTTGTGCTATCTTACAAGTAACGTGCATATAGAAATACGTGTATCAGCGTCAGGAAAACACACACATCAACAGATACGATGTTAGATAACAATATATTTTACTGCAAGTACTACATAAATAAATAAATAAATAAATAATTTCTTCCATGAAAATAAAAACTGTGATTTATTATCGGCAACGAAGGAAATACATTTTAGAGCCACGGAAGTTTATTTTTCTCCATTTTTTTTGAGAATTCACCCGCAAAACAAGTTATTTTATTTAGTTCGATGTGGTCTATCAGGCTGATATATATATATATATATATATGTGCCTTATCTTGAGACAATATTTTAGTTAAAGAGAAAAAAATGATTTTAAGAGATAATGAGAATCTTAGGTTATATCTTATTAACCATAACTATGAACTGCCGTCTTGCTCGTGTCATACTGAAGATCATAATGAAGGTAAGCTATATTTCAGTACCAGTTACGTATCATATGAGGTTTTATACTTATATAGACCCCTATATATAACTCATATATAACTCATCTTTGGACATTTTTTGTAGAATTTATTGCCCAACCCATTACTCTGCTACTTTTGTTAAATATTTTAGTGAATAAACAGCTGTATCTAGAGCTATGCTAACAAATAAATTCTACAAAATGGTTAGCGTTTCACGAAAAAAACATGTAAAGATGAGACATATACAAATGAACAGATCTTAATGATCTGAACAAAGTTATGTTCATGAGTATAATAACTCATGCTCAGTTTTCGAGAAAATGGAGGGGAAAAAAGTTAAATAGTAAACTTATTTCTTTAAATGATGCCGTACGAGAACCAATTTTCCTTTTTTTTTTTAAGGTGAAACCAATACTGAAATATACTATTATTTAGCCTAAACGTACCATTAACTCTTCAAGTTTAATATTTGTTAAACTTAAATATTGTTCAAATATAAAACATATATAAAAAGGTAGATCACATCGAGTTGAATATTCTCATGTCTAATTTTCGAGAAAATAAAAAAATACGAACTTTTGTATATCACTAAAAAAATGTGCCTTTATAGTTGCCTAAAATAATGATAAGCAGCTTTTTATTTTCTGGAAGAAAATGTTATTTATTTATCCACTGTGCATGTAGCATTGCTAACCAGCAGATTGTAGATTGGCTTCTAAAAGCGATACCATATTCTTTACGCATATATTACTTGTAAACACACACATTTATGCTCACTCCAACTATAATACTACTATAATTCATAATTCAAGACCTTGTACCTTTATCAGGATTAAATATTTAGAATTACCCAATATTTATTTTCATATTCATATTTAGTATCATTAATATAACGTCTTATTTCCATGTTTTGTGTTGGTTGCTACGCACCAAAGCTTACCGATACAATAAATCCATGCAATTGTTATTACATCAATAAAAAAACGTAACAAATTGCGTTTTCTTTCTTCTATCTCTGGACGTAAAGCTTGACTGAGGATGTAATAGACAACACAAAACTTTTGACTCGAGTATAATTTTAATGTGCCTGGAAATCAAGAAATTATAAATTACCAAGCTTTTCGTAAGCCACAAGAAAAAAAATATTCAAAATACACTCGTCGTGAAAATTTGAAAACATGTAAATAACACTTGTTGTTGCACCTGTACATATATGAAAAAGCTAATATTATTTTATGTATTATATTATAAAATTGCTTGATTTGCACTCAACATCGTACTAGCGAAATCATTGGAAATATTCCTAGTATTAATGACTGAATGTTTATCAAATGTCATTTGTTTCCTTTCTCCTCATTATTTTTGTAAACTGAAAATAAGTTTATTTTAATTTACTGTGGAATAAATTAAAAAATGAAATCAAATGAAATCTTTAAGTTTTACGTTCCACGCTTATGCCGGTTAGGCTAAAGGAGACGGTGATGATGAGAAATGAATGAAATGGTGGAATGAAGCAAGTGGGAGAAAACGGGACAACTCCGAGAAAACCCACGAGCACGGTGTTTGTCCACCGCAAAGGCCACACGGCGCGAGCTGGGATGGAACCAGGGACCCTAAGCACCGGAGGTGAACGCTCTACCACTGAACCACCGCGGTAGATAGATAGATTTATTTATTTATTTATTTATTTATTTATTTATTTATTTATTTATTTATTTACTAGCAGCGTTCACCCCGCTTCGCTGCGGTCACCCCGGAACGCAATAAACTTTGTTACTTAGATAATTTTTACTTTTTCGCTTTCAAATTGCAGTAAATGTTAAAATCATAGCGCCTGTCATTTATGTTAACCCGCCGAGTCACATGGTCATGCGGGTTGCATATAAATACGTTTATTTTTACCTATGATGAACTAATAACAAAGGATTTGTACGTATGGACACTTGAATGGTCAATTATCTCAAGACACTGGTAATTAAAAATTAAAGTGATATGATAAAAACCATCTAGGGTCCAAATCCTAATAACCCCCCAAAAATGAAAGAAATTGGTTCAGCCGTATTAGCGTGATGAGGGAACAAAGGATTTGTGCGTTCTCTTTTATATATATAGATTTTAACATTTCCATTTTTTGCGAGAATAAATAAAAATGTAAACGCAATTTATAAATTACGCTGAGGACGAAACACAGAGGAACTGAACTGACACAATGAAAGTCAACATGAGGTAGTGTTAACAGTTCTCTGGTGTGGTTACAGCATAATTCAAGAATTATTTTTACTTATTTATTTGAATTCGTATTACTACTAATTTTTACACTGTATTTGCTTCTATAAAATGAAAATAGCATATATTATGATAATATAGCCATTATATTATGACATA
Organism: Thermobia domestica; assembly: GCF_964235325.1. Taxonomy (NCBI): domain Eukaryota; kingdom Metazoa; phylum Arthropoda; class Insecta; order Zygentoma; family Lepismatidae; genus Thermobia; species Thermobia domestica. The sequence goes on from NC_137464.1 coordinate 77,909,833, forward strand.
TGGAACAGTATATGAATAAATATAGCATATTTTCAGCGTATATTTCATTTCATTCTTACATTTTTTAAATATATTTTTCAGTGCCCGAAATAATTCGGGATAACCCAGAAGAAATGTCGTAACTTTTTTTTAGATAGCACCATATTATTATTACACGGAACTTTTGCTTTGTTTCTGTTAAGTAATAAGTAGATAAGATATTTCTGAATAGACCATATTCTTTTAGAACGCAAATTCATTCTATTCTTACATTTCTTGTATGTTGAACTATGCCCGAAATAACTCGGGACAATCCAGAAGGATTTTTTTTTTTTTTTTTGAGAAGCTATAACTTCCGAAATTTAGTTCTGAATGACAATTAACATAGGCCATGAGAGGTAGCATTTATGATAGATTTAAAATATGAAATTAAAAAAAAATATTACTTTTGTGGGACGTTTTTCTGCAAAATTATAGACCGGGAAGCGGTTAATACCACTATTGACTTTTTTTTTCCTTCTAGCCACTTTTCTCAAACATTTTCCGAGTCTTTCTCTGAATTAATATTTTGTTTAGATTTTTCTCCGTTGTTTTTGCACATTCTCCTCACCGAAATTAACACAGTTGTCCTTTCTCCGCTTTAACGACTTTTCTAGAACGTTTTCCAATATTTTATAATTGCAAAGTATTTATACAAATATCGTGGTCCTCTTTTGTTCGTTGAGGAGAAAGGCGAATTTCCTGAAATATTTCGCATAGTCTTCGAAAGATATCACTCCCTATTGACCTGATGCAAAAGATATTTCTTCCTTTGTATCATCATGTGTAAATAGAGAATATGATTTAAAAAAAAAATCACTACCCCTGATGATATATCATCATGTGTAAAAAAGCTTTTAAAGTAAATGCACATTGAAGTCGTCGTTATAGATCGGAAACAATCTCTGTATTCACAGGAAAAGAAAAAAAAATAGGAAGTCTGTTTGGTTTCACATTTTGTGTAAATAAAAGGTGCGGACCACCGCACTGAACTTTCTCGCTCTAATTTCTTAAACTAAATCATTTTATACTGCAGTTGTTATTGAGACATTTATTTATGAAATACGAACAAATTTGTTTCCGGAAAATTTAAAAAAAAAAAAAAAAACTCAGCGTCCAAAGGATATTACCATCTGCTAACGTTTTAATGACAATGACTATTGTGTATATAGTGTTATTTATGATACATTTGTTTATGTAATATCAACAAAACCGTAGAAGTCTTATTTGAGGAAATAATAATAATAATTACTATGGTAAACAATTTAGTCACAAATAATTTGCGCAACATTGTAAAGTTATTAATGAGATATGAACAAAATTATCTCAGGTGGTTTCTTTTTAACAGAAAAATACCTCCAAGAACAACTTACCTCCTGTGAATTTCCTTAGAGCAAATAAGTTATGTCATTTTGTTAGGTTATTAATAAAACAACAATTAATTAAATATGAATAAAATGCATGGGTCGTTTTTGAGAAAATCTTTCGGGAAAAACTTACCCCAAGAATAATTACTTCTTGTGAATTTTTTTGAGACAAATGAGTTATGCCATATTGTCAGGTTGTTAATGAAATATTTGTTTACGAAATATGAACAAAATCTCCGGTGTCGTTTTGGAGAAAACAGTCCGGAAAACTCATTCTCATGAATAAGCTACCACTTCTGGATTTTTTAAAAGAAAAATGACATATGTCATTTATATGGGAGTTGTTGGTGTCACATTGGTTTATGAAATATGAACCAAATCGTTAGAGCCGTTCTTGAGATAACTATAAATTTAATTTTATTTTTATTTTAATTTTTACCAACTACCCTTATTTTAGGGATAGGAATAAAATTTAAAAAAACAAAAAATGCCACTATGAAATTTTATACAACCTCTAAGTTTTAAATTTGGTCTCGATACGTTACGATCTTTACATCGGGACGAACGGATGAACGGACAGACATCCAGAAATCCGTTTTTCGTCTTGTAGAGGTCATGAAATGTGTAAATCCACTGAAATCTGGAATTTGATTTCTTTTTCACTATCATCATCGTCGATCGCTGCTCGAAAATAACAATGTTAAAAATAGAGAAAAATCGAAGTAAAAAAAATCACTCTCACGGTCAGACAGTTACGCAATAGTATGGTAAGCTAAGAAAACAGCAACTGTGTGCATCTAGTTAGATAAATGTAACAAAGTTCGTGCTTAATAGTAACAATGGTGTAGGAAGGGAACTGATTTGGCTCAATAGTAACCCTTTTAGTACAGTGATACTGAAATGGATTCTGCTTTTATGTAGTATGGTTCATTTGAGACTCTTTTATGTAGACCAATATTTAAATTTCCGGTTTTATATTCATTAAATTCTATTCTTCCCGTGTGACGAATGGGTCCTTCTATTTGTTCCATTATATTCATTCCTCGTTTTCTTAAGCTTTAACTGTTGAACTCCGTTTGGGGGGGGGAGGTGGGCAGGAAGGCTTTTGTTAGGGCGGGTCCCCATTCCCCCCAAGGATTCGCCTCTGATTGAGCTTAACAAAATTATATATTTGTGGATGAATTATATGCATATTTTCCGATAAAATCGAGAAAAAAGCATTTTGGGGCTTTAATAACCATTGCCAATTTGATGCAGCTGATAGCTTTTATTCTACTGAAATAAATAATTTATTGTCTTATGTACTACATACACTGCTTAATAGTTGATTGTGTCTTTTGATGCTTGATTGCTAATTCTTACTATGACTAGAAACAAAACTACTCTTTCCTCTATGTACAGTCATCAGCAAAATTGAGTACAACTATATGTTATATGTTCTTCTGTGAATAGCTTCGGAGTGAGTTTACTGATTTCTAATTCAGTTTCCTCTAACGAAGAAAGAACAATTATCTATAACGAGGAGAAAACGCAGTTTTCTCTACGATTCTGAAAACTCTATACAGTTCTGTTTCAGTTTGTCATTTTGTTAGGAAGTTCGTGCGTCCAATGTTTGTAAGACATTTTCTCCGCGCAATGCAAGACATAAACGTAATTAGAAATAAAAAAAAAAAAATGATTTACTTAATATTACTTTTGACAGGAACGAGAAGAAAGGAGGGAACTCAGAAGAGGAAACTGGGACGAAACCCACGGATTCCATTTTCCAGTTCTCAAGTAGCGATGCTGGAACACAAATTCAAACATAGGCAATATCTAAGCAGCACAGACGTAGCTGAGCTCTCGTCGTTCTTGCAACTGTCAGAGACGAGGGTAAGTAGATACACAAATAGATTAACTTCGTGATTTAAATAGTGTTTCTCGAAGTGAGTTGAGAATTGAGCCCAGAAATAGACCATAGAAAATTTTCAAAGTATAGCACTGTGTTTCAGACTAAAGTACTCACCTCGGGAACTAACGGTTCCTGTTGAAGCAGGCTTTTTTTGTGTGTGAATAATCGTTTTTCGTGTTTCCTTCAACCTTCTCATTTCAATAATTTTATCTTCGTTATTAATTTGCATTAATCTTTCGTCTTGGATGTCCCCGTAACTCAGTGGTAATACAAAACGTCTTTTTCTTGTTTTAAAAAAAGTGGTACAAATCCCACCTCTGGTGACAGGATGTCCTGGTTCAGTCTCAGATCATTTGAGTTTGCTAAACAACACTGTGTCCGTGGTCTTCTCGGATTTCTTCACTTTCCTCCTACATTTTCACTGCACCGATTCTTTCATAATCATTCAGCTTTATGAATCATCCGTCTCCTTAAGCTTAGATTTGCCAGATTTCTGAAGCTCTAAACCGGGACATTGTTAATGCCAATATTTTATCAAAAATTCTAGGGATAAATTCTCAACTTAACAAGACACATGCATAATGAAAATTCATATTGTACGTTTTTCAAAATTCTAATATAAGATTTATTCTTACACACAACTCAGAATTCAAACAAATTTACACTGCATAAATTATTAGTAAGCACAAAGACAGTATTTCCATTTGCAGTACCAAACAATAATAATAATAATAATAATAATAATAATAATAATAATAATAATAATAATGATAATGCAGAAATCATTTTCAGATATTTTAGTCTCAAAATATCCTGTTCATTAATAAAATTTGGTGTTCTAATTTCTCAAGAAGTTCAATTTCTCTCAACACTTGTTTATATATAATTTTTAGCGAGACAATTTTTTACAACTAAGTAGTTTAACATTCGCAAAACGAGGAGGAAAGGAAGAAGTACTACGCATTATTCAGGCTTATACTTTTTACTTGAATGAACTTTTCTCAAAAACACGTATTATTCTTTATTTTATCAAATAATTCACTGCAGGTCATTGCAAAGTTCATTTTGCAGAGCATTCGTTCTCTCACTGTTGACTCTTTCATTAAACTTCTCAATGGAAAAATCGCTAGAAGTTGTTAAATAATATTGCGACTAGAAACTATAAACTTCTCCGTGTGACCGGAACTAAACACGAAATCGGCCAGGACGCTGGGACGACCCCTCAAAACCGGGACGTATTACAAGCCTACTTAAGCCTATAGGGCATGATTGTTAAATCTAAAATTAAAAGATTTCTTTTTTTTAAATCTTTTATGATGTTTAACTCACAGGGTATAATCATAGGAAGTTAAATTTTCTCTTCATTTCTAACTTTCCATAGTACTTGTTGGTAATCACCAAAAGATGGAACAGCATTCGATTCTTTAGAATATTCTTGAATGCTTTATACAAAGTATCAATAAATAAAAATTATATATGTTTATTTCGTTTAGTCTTACGTTAATTTGTAAGCTGAAGGTTACGATGAGAAACCAAATACAAAGATGATTGAGCAAATGATCAATGTCTAATGTACTAGACCATTGGCTGGCAAACTACCACCCGCGGGCCAAATACGGTCCCCTTAAATGTTCTATCTGGTCCACGACATGATTTCTATATCTTTGGAATTAGAATTAAGGAAATTAATTTTTGCACTCGAAACAGACTGATAGATGAGCACTTGACTTTATTTTTGAAAGTCAGCACATCCCAGTTCGAACCAAAGTATTAAGAAACTTTAGGGAATACAATCACAGTTTCTTTAATCGCATTCTCCTTCATAATCTTTCAATCATTAATAAGGCTTAATATTACAAGAATTTTGTAGAATTTACCATTGTTGTTTTTAATAAATTGTATTGTTTCGACTAAAATTTCTTCGTTTTTCTTTGACCCATTCTTTAAAGAGTTTGCCCATCATTGTCCTAGACGGAACTCGAATCCAGTTATCTTTTGTTTAGCGTCTCACTCTACTTAACTACGCCAAACGATGTTGAGAAAAACTGAAGAATCCAATTTCAAGGAAATGCTTTTTATATCTATGTATTCTTCTGCTCCCGCTCCCCCCCCCTACCCCCGCATAAAATGCAAAAATATAACAAACTCTAGCATTTGAAATCAAATTCTGTTTAAAGGTTTATTTTTGCTTGTATGTAAATATTTCGTTACTGCTCCTCACGTTCGTTAAATATATTATAAAATTGATAGAAAGAAAGAAGAGCGATAGACTTTATTTTAAATCTAAACATCTAATAAATGAGCAATTTTGGAAGTGGGACTGATCTTTATAACGTTATAAATCGTTTGCGAAACAAATAAACAATTTATTGTTAGGCCTACCTCTGATCACATCGTGGATGAATGTTATTAATGCAGTCTCCAGAAGCATTTTATAGTTAATTCATTATCAAGTAATTAGATATTTTTTTTACTATTATTGAATTGAGAAGTAAACAATATTCTCTAATAACTAAGAGAAAACATTGGCTTAGCGTGTTCAACTTTCCGTAACCTCGTCGTCGTCACTTTCCTTGTGGTTTCATATGAAAGGATTCAGAGACCGAGTCTGCGATTAACATAACAAATAATATTGTCTTTATACATGTCCTGACACGTATATCACACGCCCAGGAACATTTTCAGCAGATATAAAACACGTGATATTTAAGAATTTATTTATTATCAGAAATATTAGAATCAAGCTTGGAGGTTGAATTATAACTTTTGTATTTGTGTAAATCAATGATACAGGAGAACCAACTTCCAGCTTCGGTAGTAGACCTATCCCCTATAATTCAGATTTCATGTCAAGCTGATGGTCTAAATGACACATAGCCTCGGCACTGAAAGGGGGTGGTAAGCTCAAGGTAAATGAAGTACGAATAGTATTTCTGAAGTGCTAAGAGGTTAGCGTTCTCATTTTTGATGCAGGAGACACGGTTTCAATTTCCAGCGGAACCTTATATGGTTCGGATTCACCGTTAAGTTGTAGGTTCACATCTCATATAGCCTCGCTAAACTGAAAATCATATCAACTTTCAAAATTTTCATCGAGATATCCTCGAAAACAAATTTCTCTTCTGACTCTCTTCTAATGGAATTATTAAGAGCCGATATGCCTAGGATAAAATTGTCTTTGAAGACAAAATAAGGTTAACTATTACTCTATCAAATATCCTGATCAATGATAAAATTATTAGAATTATTATTGTTGTTCAGTAAACACCATTTTTTCTTCTTATTTGCATTCTTTGTGTTTTAATGTATGGTAAATGTCATACCAATGTTCAATCTGACTGTAATTCAAATTGTAAAGGATTTGTACTCGTAGCTCTGTAATCTCATATATAAAAATGAATGTTTGACAGTGCTTGTGAGTTTTAGTATACTTCAAAGTATTTTGATGAAATATATCTAGTCTGGAAGATATCGTAGGCTATATAGAACTTTTTGATTCGTATTCTATGGAGGAGAGAGTTTCAGAGGGGGACTAAAATTTAAGTTAAAAAAATAGAGTATGTCACAAATTTCTCATATTCGGAAGATGAAACTCAGTATGTAAACTCATTTCTAAAAACAAGTTTATAAAATCTCGAAAACAATACTGTGGGGCTGGGAAGGAACTGAGGTGTAAAAATACTTGTGTCAGAAACCCAAATGATGTTGAAGCATAATGTTAAATGTGCGTTTCGCGCCACTGGCTGGAGAACCTTCATTTAAGAGGTAGCAATCTTTAGTCTAGAACGCCAGTAATAACACTAGAAATCCACACATGACTGAATTTTAAAATGCGATGTGTTTTTAACTTCTTTTTTAAATTGTTGTCCACTCAATGTTGAAGTAAGAGCTGCTTCTCAGAAAAGAATTGTGTTAACACATAGTGAACTTAATTTTTATTTGACAAGTAATAATAACTCTGCGGTAGGTAGGAAAACTGAGTTTTTTTTCTCCAGAAGGCTCTTATCATTCGACGCCAAACATCAGTTTACAAATTTTCTTCATCACGTCTCTCTAGTTAAAGTTTCAAGAGACCTGTTTCCCCAAGGTTACTAGAAGGAAAGGTTGAGCTATACGTACAGACGCTTCGCTCCTCGTTTCTCGTGACGTCACCAGCGAGGAGCAGCAAGTAGGTATAGAGGTGTACGAAGCAGCCAGAATGTCTTATTTCTTTCTTTATGCATAACATTTTCGCTGTTACAACATTCTCCTACACACAAACTACAATTAAATAAATAAATAAATAATAAATAAGCCAGCTATAAATAGAACATCTTCTTAACGCAATTTATATTATGGAAAATTAACGATGTACTTGTGTTGCATGATCATTTATTTATTTTTTGATGAGGTTGAATTATAATTACATTTTAAATGTATTTATATCTGAAATGTTGCTGTGAATGTATTTAAGCAAAGTTGCAGATAAATATGTGTTTTACCAGAGTAATCTCTGAAATTTTCGGTGCCTGGAGTTAAAGTAATTGCAGAACCAATGATAAGGTGAGTTCCACACCCGGCATAAATAGATTATTTTGTGATCACTGATAAGAATATCTCAACAAATACTTAAAACCATGGATAATAATAATAATAATAATAATAATAATAATAATAATAATAATAATAATAATAATAATAATAATAATTGATCGTAAATGCATTCAGTTGCGGAAGCCCTTTGATACCTAGCAATTTATTTTGTTCAATATGCGGCACTCAGGCTTAAAGTTTAAAATTGCCAATTCATATCTTTTCCACATGATTATTAAAACGGAACTCATCCGTTTTAAACGTCATGTCGACTATCCATCACAGATTATATTCAATGTAACCATTGTTGACGCTATGATTGCACTTCGTGACATTAATAGTACACAGTCCGGAAAAATGTATTTGGTTTATATCTAAATATTTGTATGCTAACTAGTGTTACGAATCTAGACGAGACGAGAAATTAGATTTTCTCGTCTTGTAGAATCGATTTTCGAAAAAAGCTCTTTTCTTCTCGCCTCGAAGTTTCTCTAGCCTCTTGTATAAATTTGTGTACAAAATTTGTCCTGACTTCCTAAAGTCACGAGAGATCCACGAAGGATGAGATATAACAACAGTTAAACCACATTTGTTATTGGAGTATATTGTGTAATGACTTGTGTATCTTTGAATGCTCTTAATTGCGTTCTTACAATCACTTTATCAATTTATAGTTTTTTAATTATTTTTTTTCACGATGAACCATGCAGCACTAAACCGGTGTTTAAGGTTTAATGATTGGGTGAACTCGTGTTGCCAATGAGACTCGGTGAAGTTTCTCATCTTGCCTCGTAAACGAGACGAGAACTCCCATATTTTTAATTTTAAATGAATTTAAAAGATTCTTCTCGTCTCGAATTGCAGACGAGGCGAATCATTTCTCGCCTCGGTCTCGTCTCGTACAACACTAATCTCAACAATGAATTAGAAATAGTTAACCTGCTAGTTTTCCTCAACGGTCAAACTCTTCCATTCTGTGGTGCAAGGCGTGGGGCAATCACCCCGCCTGTTCTACCCACACGACGTCCCGGAGTTTTATTCTGATTTCTAACTCAAATAAACATCTAGAGGACCAATAAGCAGAAAAAATATCGAAAAATAATTTTAAATTATGAACTTCATGCATACATAGAAATTTATGAAAAAGAATAAGGAAAATAAACTTACTTTATTTTACTTTGAAATCGGGAAATGGGCTCCCCCTAGAAAATTTTCTTCGGGTGTCTATGATCCTGACTGAGGACCTTTGTCTTTTCTTCACTATTTTGGCATGGAGGGCTAAAACTATCAGTTGGGTATGAATAGAGCAAACCAAAGGCGTATACATGCATAAAGAAATCGATTGATTGTACAATTGATAATAATTTAAAACAACTTTTAACTCTAAAAGAAACCGATGAAATATAAGTGTCACTGTTAATATTAAACAAACTGAAAATAGTTTGAAAAATGTATCGGTAAATATCGGTGTTTATTTGCCAATGCCGATACCGATACTCCCAAAAGTGGCTGATATTACCGATACCGATATATCGGTACATCCCTAATTCTATAATGTGGAACACTTGGAAATGAAAAACAAATACACGTAAATATATTTATATGTACACACGTACTCAAGTTCACACTATCTTGCAATATTGCATGTCTGTACAGCCAAACCCACGTAAAGAAATCTTCCGAGATATAGACCTTTTCTCTATTAAATAATATTCTTCCACGTACACCACTAGAAAAGAAAGCAACATAATTCAACATAGCAAAAACCCAAAATAAATAAAGAATTGTTTGTGGTCTTACTAGCAAATCTTCGCGCGCCAAGCAGACGACAAGCTCTAAGTTCCTCGCTGGTGACGTCACTGTGAAGAGAGCGTGAAAGTAGAGGTTCGGGACATAGGTTAAGAGCACCCCCTGCTGTTTCCCCCCTTTGTTCAGAAAAGAAGGTATTTGGAAAGAATGAGTACCTGGGCGAAGCTTGTTTTTGTTAAAAAAAAAAAAAAAATGCGGTTGCAAGATTAACAAAGGTAAAAGGAGGGACCTGTAGGATTAAGTTACACAGTAGAAGATTTTCAGTTCAACTCTTTCCACAATATTACAAACTTTTATCGCCAAATACAAAAGAATTCTCGAGTGGAAATGTATCAGAAATAATTTTTCCTTCACTTTTGAAACAAAACACACTTCTCGTTAGCAACTCATGCAAGTAAGAAACATTGTTTAGAAAGATGTTCAGATGTTTATGCTCAGGATTGTAGTGCTGAATTCAGCCACGCCGAAGCGCTTGGTGAAAGATAAGAGAACCAAAAGCACAATTTAATGATAAACACAAAACTAGAATCAAATTATGAATATTTATTTTTATATTGTGGGGTGAAACAGTATGTAACAGATACGGCTCTGGCATAATTTCTCTAATTTAGTTTTTATTTTTTTGATTTGACTGGTTGTTTTTCATAAAAGAAAACCTTTTCTTCTTTCCAATAAGGGAAGGGGATAAATGACTTTCTGCACCAAAAAAAAAAAAAAAAAAAAAAAAATGAAGGAGGGCGGACAATCAATTTGGTAGATACGAACAAAATAAAGGAAAGCAGCCTCACTAATTAACTTTCTGTTTACCTTTTAACAAACATTTAATATATAACTTTAAACACTTACGTTGTGAATTGCACGCACGTTTTTAATTTGTTTACTTAATCTTCCCTGAAATAAAAAAATAAGTTTTTTTTTTTCGGATTCTATACAGTAGCGTCATTCCTCTGATCCGCTCCGTCTCCACTACGCCCCTGTTTACCTAGGTATACTTCGTCATTTGAGAATCAACACCGTGTATCTCCAATTTTGGCGAATTTGGGTATTTGATGCCATTAGAATCAGTATAGGTTGGCGCACAATCTGGTTAAGTAGTACAACTATATCACGACGTTATTCCCTCGGTCTTTAGCAATTATCTGTCTCTGGAAAAAGGGAGAATCAAGACTAAGAACCGTTAATTTTTGTAAGCTGTAGCCTAAATGAAGAATGTCGGAACAAAACACGAAATATCCCATCAAACACTGCCATTGTTACATTCGAGCGACGACAGCAGGTCCGGATTAAGGAAGGGGCTTAGGAAGGCTATAGTTCCAGGCCTCCACTCTGATCAAAATATTAACTAGCTATCTAAAAAGAACCATGGAGATACAATGATCATCATAAAAGAATATGACCAAAAATATGAAACATATTCCATTAACTTTCCTACCGTACTTTCACAGAAATGTATTAGGTGGTCAGCAAGGGCCACATTTTTTTACTAGGCCCGGGTCTCCAGATGGGTTAATCCGGCCCTGGACGACAGGAGAGAAGAAAGTAGGCTACGGTAATGATGAAGAAAGGGAAAATCCTCTAAGGAGAGGTCGAATTTTTTCCCTACCCTTCCACCCAATTAATGGTAGTTTACTAGTTGGTGACAATAAAAAATGACGTTATTTTCTCCAAAGTTGAAACGATTTTGTTTATTTTTCATAAATCAATATTCCTTTGACAACCCTATAATATTCTATATTTTTTTCAAACTAAACACAACAGCAAAGTGGGTAGGGCTATGACCTTGATCAGAGTGTGATGAAGACATAGCTATTGTGTTGAAATTATTAAGTGGCTGTGTTTCTTATATATAAATTTTATCACGTAACCTTGCTCAGTGAGTTACAATGATTAGTTTGATAATACAGAAACAAAGTCTAATAGAAAAATAGCTAATTTTTGCGAAAAAAAAAATCAGAAGGGGTAGTTTACTCTTCAGGATGAGTACCTTTCGGACGTCTTTCATGTTGTCAAAAATATCTCAGGCGATTTAGTTTACATTTCATAAATACATGTCATTAGCAACTTTATTATATGGGCAATATGCATTATAAATTAATTATGAAAACATCTAGTTTACTCGTAGGATCAGTTTTCTTCAGACGAAGTTATCCGAAAATTCGCCTTACTCATAATTTTGTTCGTGTTTCACAAATATAACCGTAATAATTATAGAATGACATAATTCTGTGGATGACAGAAAGTTACGTACGGTGACCCAAGTGGTAGTTCTTGAGGGAAGTCACATCGGTAAAAATTCAAATTTTATCGCTACTAATCGCTACTTTCATGTAATATCTTAATAGTCATTCGTACAAAGTGTTAGAATATTAGCGATCATTTCGACGGCGTTCATTAATGGAGTCAATTCCTTAATATCTTCACGGGTAACGGTGACTTGAAAGCTGGTTATCCATATTCATTGAAACAAAAGTAATTGAACTTACACATCTTGCCGTTAGATGGCACTAAACATACTCCAGGGGCTGACATCTACTGGGTGAAATTGGAACTTCTAGCGCGTGATCCTTGTTACTAGCCTACCAGAGTTTTTTCTTTTCATATGGTGATTTTGTCGCTACTAAGTTACTTGCTGTAAATTGATAAGTTATCATCTGTGATAGTCCTCCGTTTAACTCTTCGTCTTGATGTAATCATCTCCAGTCTTTCTCCATCCTTCCTTCCTTTCCCTATATTATTTCTTCCAAAACGTCCATTTCAATATAATTTCTACTCAATCATTGTCCTAAACAGTTTCTTTTCCCTTTCTTTTCAATTAGCCCAGTACTGTCCTTAACTCTTTACTATTCTTAACGTTTTTACATTCATTTTCCTTCGATCTAGGTAATTTACTTTGTTCTTCTTCACACCCACATTATGGAACCCTCTGATTTTCAACGCTTGCTTTTTTTTTTTATAGCACATCGTCTTTCAGAAATCACTTTTTAATTTAACTCCATAAAACCGTTCTCTGCTATCCCGAGAAGCAATAATATAAATCTTAATTTCTCTCAGATGTGGATGTCCATGTCTAAGGTAACTGAATTTTCTGAAAGGCATATTTTAAGTAGCTACGTAAATTTCAGAATATTTAGATTTAAGTTTATTCCTAAACGTTTACACACACCTTTATATCAGACATCAAGGTTACAAGACATTCAAGGAAAATGTGAAGGAAATACTACTTGGATTATCAGTAGCGTAGCGTCGATATCTACTTAGGGGACAGATATTTTTAACACATTATCTTTTTTGTATACAAAATTAGGCCTACTAGCGTTCAACAAATAATGTTCAAAGATAAGACATCTACTAATTGATAGATCTCATGTTGTTAAACTATATGATGTGTTAAGTATAAACACGATACGTTGTTTTCCGAGAAAATAGTGAAAAACTTTTTTTTTTTTTTTTTGGAAAATAATAACTATTGTTATACGATAACCACATATTCCGATTAAACTGATGCTGAATGTTTGACTGTAATAAAATATATAAAAAATGATAAATCGCATTGAGCTGAATAACAGGAGATGCTTAATGGAAAATTTTCATGTACAGTTTAGATTAAGATCCAATTTGTATACTGTTAAAGATATGTTATTCGTTGCCAATCTGTAGAGTTCAAAGTTTATATTCTAACAGAATACATTTTATTTACTTATTTATTTATGTACTGCTCAGGAAAGACGTACATCGTTAATTAGCAATCTGTGTCTTTTGTTGTTTGATTTCTCCAAACAGTGACAGACTTGCTACTTTCACTATTCTATTATATATATTAATGCATGATCCTTAATGCATTTCTCTGTTTAGTTACATGCTTAACCTATGGATATAATTTAGAGACACAACGAACAAACTCTCTTCTCATGTGTCACTTTTTTTTTTTATCTCTGTTCTAAGTTTAAAAACTCGACACAATATTCGAACCACATGAACTGCTACTAAGAGCCAAATCTGGATCTCCTGGGCAGAAAGTGCGTACACTAACCAAATAGCCACGAAGCAGCTCTGTGAATAACGAAAGTCTTACCAAAACAATACACAAAATAACTCTCCAAATTCCAATCATTCGGATTGCCAAATGTCTGGACCGATATGAGGTTATAACATGTTATTGAAATGCGAACTGTTTATATACGTTCGTAAAAATCTTTTTTTAAAAAAAAAAAAAAAAATCAAATGTATATTTAACTGGAATTTTCTATAGGCTTGCAATAAGTTTACTGTTTTATGAAACAAAAGTAATTTTAGAGACTTTTTTTAAAAATCTCACAACATGAATTATTTTAACGATTTCTACAACCATTCGGATTTCTGCTTATCCAGGTTACGTCCAGAACTCTTAATTCGAATAAGTAGAGTTTTAACTGTACTACAATGTTTAACATGGCAATTAAATTTATATTAAGAATAGAAGCTTAATTGTGTATAATATAGGAAAGGGGGGCAAGAGTACGCAAATTTTAATTAAACTTATATATTTTGGTAAAAAATAGTTACAACGGAAAACTTTTACATGGAACACAAAACTTGAACTCTCCTTTACGAAATGTGAACTCAACTTTTATATACCTCTGCCCTTGAAGGAACTATAATTCGTAAAATGAAAACATTCAAATTCGTACTCTTGCCCCTATATGTGGGGCAAGAGTACGAAATCAAAGGGGCAAGAGTACGCACCCAAAGGAGCATTAACAATTATCACAGTTGAAGGTGCCTACTCATTTATATGATGTGCATTGTTTATGCCACCATTCATGGCATCTTGCGCACTTGATCCAGTCTTCTATTGGTGGATCACTGTAGATGATATTGCATAATGGACACTCTTACACTACTTCCTCATTGACCTGAGGAGTTGTAGCTACAACTTCGGTTGTAGCTTTCTTGGTGCAAGATGATATTTGCCTTTGCTCTTTGGAGGGAGCCGTTTCGGAAGTAAGTTCTGCTTGAAAGGAGAGGATATCAGAATCTCTGATTGACATCGAGAAGATAAGATTTTTTGGTTGAGTCGGAAGAGGACTGACAACCACCAAAGGAGTGCATGATGTGGACGGTCCACATGGGCCCCTGCTTACCTCCAGTGAAGAACCAGCTTTACTGGTTGGAGGTTTGGTAACCGATGAACGAGCAGCCGGCAGAGAAGTGTTTGATGTGGACAATCTGCATGAGCTCCTGCTTGCTTCTACTGAGAATCCAGCGTTACTGGTTCAAGGTTAGGTAACAGATAAATGAGAACGAGTAACCGGCAGAAGAGTATTTGAAGTGGACAGTCCGCATGAACTCTTGCTTGTTTCTAGTGAGGATCTAGTGTTACTGGTTGAAGATTTGGTAACAGATGAATGAAAACTAGCAACCGGCAGAAGAGTGTTTGTAGTGGAAAGTCCGCATGAGCTCTTGCTTGCTTCTAGTGAGGATCTAGCGTTACTGGTTGAAGATTTGGTAACAGATGAATGAGAACGAGCAAACGGTAGAAAAGTATTTGAAGTGGACAGTCCGCATGAGCTCTTGTTTGCTTCTAGTGAGGATCTAGCGTTATTGTTTAAAGGTTTGGTAACAGATGGAGGAGGACGAGCAACTGGCAAAGGAGTGTTTGATCTGGATGCGCCGCATGGGTCCCTTTTTACTTCCAGTGAATCATCCGATGAACGATTTTGGGCTCTATTCAGGTCTGACGCTTGATTTGTTGCTTCAGGAATGCTTTCGTGTTCAGACCTGGCTTCTACGACATCCACAATAGAAGGAAAAAAATCTTCTTCAGTGAACACATCTGGATTCAGTAGGACAACTCCAGATTCTTGAAGGCTGGAAAGCAATGGTTGCAGCTTTGTAGTAAGCCTCAGTAAACAAACTCGCAACTTGGAATTAGGCGGGATGGATGATTCCTCATCCATTTATCACACATTGTTGAATACCAGGATTTCAGCGGGTCAAAAAAGGAGCAATCAAATTATGGCTGGGATTTCGTGGTAAACTCAACATCACTATCCCATTTTGCCTGCAGAAATCAATCCCTTTGATTGAAATGTGAGAGGTCTGATTGTCAACAAGTAACAATACCTTTTTCGTAACCGAATTTAATCTCACATGTTGGTGTAAATAATATAACCATTCTACGAAAAGTTGTCAGGTGATGAACCAGAATTAGATATTCCCACAAAACCCGGCGGCGAGTCATCGAATAATTCTTATTTTATTTGTTTTGTGGGAAATATCTGGGGAATAAAGGTACCAGATGCACTCACCAGGAAACAGCTGTTATGTTAACTCCAAAATCACTACATACAGTTTTATTCACAACTGATTTTTAGTCGACTTTTGGAACTTTATGAGGAACCGTATTTATACCAGTTTCGTACATGTAGATATCCCGTGGAGGAGAGCCGTTTTGTCTTAGAAGATCTTTTAGACAATTAAAGCATTCGACTTGTGGCTTGCTAAAACCACGAGCTCTCCTCAGACCAGTCTTTGAAGGCTGTCGCAAAGCAATTGTTAAATGCGTACGACGAAAAGACTCTGTCCAATTTCTTCCTGCCATTCGATTCACATGGCTAAAGGATATGGGGCAACTAGTTACGTTCAGCAAAATTGTATGCCATTCTTCTTAGATCTTTTGAAGTTAAGTCATAGAAGAATTGATCCAGTAATGTGATAATTCGTTCTCAATTTCTTCGGTAAATAGGCCTACTGGCTTTATTATGCCTAAAGACGTTGCAGATTCTCATTAAAAAAAGAAAAATCCTTAATTCTTCTTATATCAGTAATGGGAATGCATAGAATACAAAAAAAAAAAAAATAGATAATATTTAGACCCTTTATAAAAATATATTTCCAAATTCAGCTTATTCCATCAGTTACAGAATGCTTGTCACCTACGTGGGAAACTTGAAACCTTCTCGACCTATCCTTGATGAAGCTACATATTGTCAAATGTTATGTTGGGTTAGCTTCATATATCTTTATAGGATCCCATACCAATCATTGGACTGATACCGCCTTATGCAGAGTCGTTTTAACGTATGATTACTAAAGGACTGACTACTACAGGAAACATACAGTAGTCGAACTTTTTAGTATGGCACTAATCACGCGTCAGAACGACTCTGCATAAGGCCCATTGAAATGTATTACTGAAAACTACTGACATTTAAGATAAAAGAGGACAAAGCGTAGTATTTCTGAAAACTGAATAAAATAAGCAAGCGTAACGTTATTCAATAACTGCAGTTTAACTATCTCACACGTTTATCTGTTTCGAAAACTCAAACACCACCTTAGATATTGTTATGTAAGGAGTGGTATTTAGAATAAAAATTTATCCCTCGTACATAAGAAAATATCAGGATTCTTCAGAATTCTTAACGTTAGAGGCTACATATGGGGACCAGTATTCGTAAAGTTTGTCGGACTCTCTATTACAACGGAATCTACATTCTTTTTTGATTGTTAGATCTAAATCAAATTGGATTCTTTTTCATAGAACAGAAGGGGCAAGAGTACGCACGCGTACCCTTGCCCCGTAGGTATCTGCGTACCCTTGCCCCCTCACTACACAATTGACTTTCCCGTGATGTTGTACAGCGAACTGTTGGAAGAAGGGCAATTTACTCCATCCTGTCAAACAATGGATATGTTAGAAACTAACGCTTTATAGTACTTTGAAATCGTTATAAACTTGTGTAAGTTATTCATTAACTACTTATGTCCCAATATTATATCAAACTATTAGAAAAACATAAATAATTACCTAGATAGCTTGTAGTTTGCCGCAGCACACTCAAACTTGTTTAGGTTCTAGACGCCATTAACATCAAACTCCACATGACGCATTATTGCCATACGCGAATATATTCACCTGATTTTAGGGAATCGTATCCTTGCCCCCCACGTACTCTTGCCCCCCTCTACTCTATTTAGATTAATATATTTCTCTGGTCGCTGATTGAAGGACTTTAAACGATTTGCAGAACTTTAAAGCTATCAGAAAAAAAAAATGCTGAGGTTACTGAGATAAAATAAAAGCATATGGATTTATTATATATTTAGTTTTTTTTTTCTTTCTTGATTTCAGGTGAAAATCTGGTTTCAGAATCGACGCGCTAGAGAAAGGCGAGATAAAGATCTGAAGACACGGCAGCAAGAACAGTCCAGTGCCGCATCACCTGAGAAACTTCCAGCTATAATATCTAGTCCTTTAGTTCCATTACATCTGAACATCTCCATGCCTGCTGCAATATCCTCGCCATGTTCTGTAACACCTTTGATACAAAGTGGCTCGTCGGCATTTACACCAGTGCAATCGCTTATGGCTGTCAACAGTCATCTTACATTGATACCCCAAGAACTATCCTCTTTCAGGTTTTGTTAAGAGTTAGCTACTTTTATGGATAATAATTGTTATATTGGTAGTCTACAAGAGTCTGATTTTCGAAATGCGACTTCACAGATCCCAGCAAATGACTTTGAAAGTTCGGTAGTTTCGGGGAATTGGAATTCATATATTTTTTTTTTCTTTTTCATATGAATCCGAGATTATCTAATATTGTTGTGAAACTCAAAATGGGCCTGAATTTATGAAAATGTAACCTTCGGCTTTCAATTCTTCTCCCAGCAAACATACGTATGTAGTATATTGATGTACTCATGGAGACGGCCAGAGAAATATGGTTGTGTTTTATAAAATTTATTACGTAACCGGGCTTGAAAGCAAAATCGAGGATATGTCGTAGGCTTGATCTGAGCTCTTGCAGATCTCTTGAACATGTTCATATTTTTGTGTATAGTACATTTATGTAAAACAAGTGAAATATTTTGTTCACGGCAGTATTTCAATAATAAGAAATAAGATATGATGTGTAAATTGTTTTCATTCTCTTTGTAATGTTTAAAATAATTTAAATATAATTGTAATGTATTGTAAATTCAAATGTGGTTTTCATTTGTATGGCAGCGATGGCACCAGAAATGGATGGTATGGCTAAGTCGGAATTTGGTAGACCCGCGACAGACACATCTACTTTAATTACGACTAATGAATAGGCCCGGTAATCTAGTCTGAACCGTTTTTCAATTGCTCAATGTGTGATGTAGAAGTAGGCTTTTACGATTGGGGAAGAGACGCAGTAAGAACCGCAGCAAATTGAGAGGAGACGACGAGGTAGGGGAGTGGAATGAACAAATTTTGCAAGTGCACAAAAAGTCATAGATCCTTGAGTAGTATGCCTGTTGAAACAATGGCTACGTTCTCATTTGCCCGTCACCACTGACTTTTATGAACGCCACGTTTCCTGGGTGCTACTTGCCCTTTCTGTGTGGTTTGCTTTCAATGGGATCAACAAATTGTGATGTAACACAGTATCTAGTTCAAATGTCTGGTAGAGATCCACGACCTGAGGTAACTAACGAGACACAGACAGGACTTGTGATGCAAAGCAAGTATTCAGAGAGCCCCTAGCCCAGTGATTTATCTACATCCCCCTAACACTCTCCCCAGTACCCCACTAAAATTTTCGGACACCCCCCGGAAATAAATTCCTTACACTCTCCCAACTAGAGAGTACAATATTAAAAATAGTCCTTCTCGTTCTGCCTAAAGCCTTCCAGGACTTTGTAGAAAATATTTTAAATGATTTTATCTTCAGGAAGAACAAGAATTCCCGTTCTGCCTAATCTTTGGAGACGGGGAATTCTATTCGAGGAGGAAATTTTTAGGGAAATGCAGCACCGAAAAGCTTGACTCCTAGCGTGTCTGTATGCAGATTGGAACTCATGTATAAAATGACTGTAGTAACGAGCGCGAGAACTAAATCAAAACGATCAAAATGCAAGGAAAATTCTGACGAGGACAAAATCCAAAAGACAAAGTCACAGGAGTATATATTGGATGTGCCAGTGCACACCCTACATGATTATTTTTCCCTTTACTTATCATATATTCTAAAATGTTATCTGTATGTTTTCAACTGAAATAAATTTTTCTTTCTTTTAAAATGCTGAAAACTCAATAAAACGTAAAAATGTTATAATGCAGATTAGCCTTCACACATACCCATAAGAAAAGTCCTGAGTATTCCTATTTATTATACCTTTAATACATTTGAAATGCGTTTAGTACAGTAAGATCATTTATTTTAATTACGAAAAGTAACTGTGATGCTATTTGATTTTTAAAAAGTCGTTCTTGTGTGGCAGTCTTTTATTTTGAGTAATGCAAAAATATTTATTTTAATTCTGAAATACTGATCAAGATTTTTTTTTTTTTTTTTTTTTTAGCAAAGATCAAAATGTGAAATTCATACTTACTATAACAGTCTTACGTCTTTTATTGGGTTTTCAGTATTTTTTAAAATGTTATTTCCGTAAAGTGAAGAATTTCAGATAGTATTTTAGATGCATAACAGTTGAAGAAAATATCATTCTTTTATTAATCTGTGCCTACGATTCTGTCGCTTGAACTTACTTATGTTTTGTCTGAATTTTCCTTGGGGTTTGTCTTCTTGAATTTTGTCCTGCATTCTTGGTAATTCTAACAGATGCTGTAAGAAGAATAACTATTTCTTCAAGTTTCATCATAAATTTTAGATGTTATTCTTCTTGTTCTTCTTGGAAAAATGACGAGGGTACAGTTCATTATCAGCAGTGTTATTTACATCTACTTTGGTAAAGACGAATGTGATTCTTTAAAAATACCTGCGGGCGAATGGAAAATTGATTGACTCAGTTGCAAGAAATCCGTTTGACATTGTAACTGAAACAAACATAAAATAAACTTAATTTGGTATAATATCAAATTATTTCACATCAAGATTTTATTCACTTTTTCAGTAGTTCATCTCCACTGGCGCAAATCCCGGGGGAATGAGGGGGACATGTCCCCTCCAATCTTAGAACTGGGGGGACTGTCTCCCCAATAATTCAATTTGAAATGTGTTTTTTGGAAAAAAAAAAATGTGATGATTTGCGTCCGATTGCCACAAAGGAAAGTGAGATGAAATTGATGTCCCCCCAGAAGCCTCAAATTTGCCCACCTCCCAATGTTGAAGACAACTGTGGTCCCTGATGCTCCACAGGATTGTTTTTCAACTTGACAAATATTTTGAGCATCGCTTAAAAAAAGAAAACGGTCTTACTTGTCCCCCCTCCCCCATGTTGAAGACAGACTTGCGCTGCTGTTCATCTCTAACATAAGAGTTGCAGTACGTAGAAGGTGCCACAGTTCACATCCTCAAGACATGTTTGGCCATATACAGTAAAACCTGCCTTCAACGGAACCTTTATTAAACGGAAAACTGTCTTAAACGGAAGTATTTCACGGTCCCATGAATTTTGAAATAAAAAACGTGTAAAAGTCCCTTCATTAAGCGGAAACTGTGTTATGCGGACAACGGAAAGCAAAATAAACCTTTAACGGAAAATTCTGAGTTCCGGACTAGAGCATTTAGAAAATTTTTAGACATCCTGTGAAAGGGCAAACATATACATTACAATATCTGAGATAAATTCTTCGTTCTTTTGTTAAATCTTTCTGGACAGTGTTGACCTTCCCTAACCACTAATCATATCAGCTGTCAGTCTTTGTAGGCTTACTTGTGTTCCGCTTGTGTAACGACTACCGACAACCGATAAAAATTAGAAAACTGACAAAATAAGGTTCTGAAAAAAAAAAAAAAAAAGGAATTGAGCAGGAATCATAATCACTATCATGTGTCGTGAAGACAAGCAGTGAAGGGTTCAGAGGACTTTCAGAATACAAGAGAAAATTTTTCTGTGTCCTGGAGTATACCGCGCGACGTTTTGAATGAAATGCATCCGCAAAACACATGAGACAGGTTTAAAGAATTTTGTGGTGAATCGTATGATGTAGTGAAACATTTTTGATGAATGAGCTGCTAAACTACCTTCCATAATCAAAGGACATGAAATAGAATTGTATTTTTTTTTTGCTTTAAGAAAATGTCTATCTCCATTAAGCGGAAACCTGACTTTAACGGAAATTTTTGCCAGTCCCGCTCAATTCCGCTAAAGACAGGTTTCACTGTATTAAGTAAACAGTATAAGATGATGAAGAAGGCGACTCTTAAGAAAGAATGTTAGTGTTCCACACCACAACTCCTTTTTCGGCATCTCCTTATCAGCTGATTTGTCTTATATACATAATTCTAAACTATATGCAATAGTATCATATATACTTCTATTTTCATATTGTCAATGTAGATAGCAGCGATACAAATATCAATATCAATATTGAAATACTTGTATGTTTATTGTAGTTGCAATCAAATCAAAAGGTCAGATAATCGGAGATAAGGGCCGTCTTACGCATCCTTTTCCATTGTTTGTTTAATATATAGCCAAACATGTCTTGAGAATGTGAACTGTGGCACCTTTTACGTACTGCAAGCAGTGGCGGTTTTAGCGGGTAGGCCGGGTAGGCACGGGTTTACCCAAATATTTTGAAAAGTATATAAACACTAAAAGATACAAAAAGAGTAAATATATTTTCTACTTTTTATATTAATGGTAAATAATTATTTAATAAACAGCATCATCCACTACTGTAAAAGTAATTTCCTATTGTCATTAATCAATCAAATGTGCATATGTATCCATACACGAGGGAGCGCGCCTACCCAAAATTAAAATCCTAAAGCCGCCCCTAACTGCGAGCCTTAGCATGATGGAGGTGAATTACTGGAAAACTGAATAAACAATTGTTATGAAATGACTTGATACTAGACCGAACTAAGTTTGTTTCATTTTCGTTTCAGCAACGATGTCAAACGGCTTTCTTGCAACTAGGTCAATCAATTTTCCATATCTCTGCAGGTAGCTCTTTCATTTTTTAAATCACATTCATTTTTACTGAAATAGATGTGAATAACACTGTTAATAACAGAACTTCATCTAGCCATTTTTTCTGAGAGCACGTAGAATAACATATAAAATTTATGAAAAAACTTAAAGAAATAGTTTTTTTTTTTTTTTTTTTAACAGAATCTGTTACAATTACTGAAGAAAAATTCTCTTGAAGACATCCTTCCCTGGACAGAATTCCTCGTCTCGAAAGATTAGGCAGAACGGGAAGACACCATTAAAAATCTTGCTATTATTATTTTTTTTAGTTCTTGTTTTTAAGTGCCAATAGAATAAAACAACTTACTTTCGGCAAGATAAATTTTCAAGCAAAGCACGCAACGCAAGATTGAATGGAAAACAACCTTTACACGGTTGTGATCGTCACAACAACGTTTGGTCAATCGATTGCCAACGATTTCATCTCGATGTCACACCGAGCATGAGAAAGTTGACGCTAATTGGCTCTGGCTGAGGAAGGAAATCCAATGGAATCGTTCGCTGTATCAACGAATTTTAAAACTTGTTAAAAAAAATATGCAAGATTGCACCAGGCCCGTATACAGGGGGATCTAGGGGGGCCGGCCCCCAAAATTTTTGCTGGCCCCCTAAAAGTTTCACGGTAGGCTTGCAAATGAACTATAATATGGCGATGAACTATAATATGGTTGGATTTCCCCCCCCCCTACATTTTGGGGCTGGCTACCGGCCTGGATTTCACCCCCCTCCCTAAGTTCAAAATTCTGGATAAATCACTGCCCTAGCCATTACTGCTATGCTGTTTTTTGTTATGTATGCCACAATTTAAAACGAGAAAAGTTTATTTTCTCAGGCATTGGAAACAAAATTAAATGTTTCTCATTAAGTTACATTAAGTATTGCAGTGGTCTTCAAAAAATAACAATTATTTTTGTATCTCCATGAAATGTCATCCCGGTGTTAGCTTAGTGATCTAATAAAAGAAAAGAATGTATGTTCCCAAAGTAGAGTTTGTTGTAATTACTGATAACAGGTCATTGACTTAAGCCGGCTGCACATTGACTAGTGGCAGGACAGCCAAGGCTAGGTAGACAGAATCAGAAGATGTGAAAAGAGAGGCTTGAGTGCATTTATCGTCTGAATCACAACGAGAGAGAGAAAGAGAGGCCTTTGTCTAGCATGTATACGAATGACTATCAAGTACGAGGCGTTTTGTTGCCTTGCTCACAATACTGTACCCTGCTCTGTGGTTAATGTAAGACCGGTTTTACCCTTGTATTATGAGACCTTTCTTTTGGTATGTGTGATAACTAACGTGAATGACGGAACGGAGCAACAGTTTGTGATGAAGAGAAACAGAGAGAGAGAGAGAAATATAAAGTAAGAAGCATCTTTGTTACAGAAGTTCGAAAAGAAAGGAGCTCGTTGAGTTTATACAGGATATTCATTTTCTAGCCTCCTGTCGGAGAAATTTCTGTTATAAACTTGATGTATGTCGTGGCTTGGAGTCTCAACAAGAGGAACATTGTAAATATTTTCTTGCGTGCATTGTGTGGTCAAGTCCATAAAACTTGGACACTTTCTCCCTTTGAAGAAAAATTCTTGCATTCTGATCCATATAAATGGAAATAAGCAAATAATCTTTTCCTTTCTTTTCTAATGCAGACCTTTTAGTCGCATCAAAACTTCCTAGTTAAACTTGGGAGGGATGTGGGTGGTCAGCTCTAATGAACACGACTGTACTTGCAGCAATTATTAGCTATCTGTGCTCAGGGCCGTCGCGTGGGTTGTAAGCGCCCAGGGCGAGAATTCCAAGGCGCCCTCCAGTGTATTTATTCTGTACTCCTAGATTTAAATATGGAGTGTAAGATCATAATGTAAGACAAAAGAATTTAGTATTAAGTCCATTTTTTAAAGTGAATGGCTTTTGTAGTTAAAACAAAAGTTAATGAAAACAGGTTTTGAATTATTGAAATCGAGTGCTATTTTTGTTCATTTTGAACTTGACCCACATCAACATAGTAATAGCATAGAATATACAAATACTAATACAAATATCAAAGCCCAATATGTATGAGATAACATTTTTTTTTTATTTTCTGACTTTTGCTAGAAAACAGTAAAATAAACTTTTTTTCCCCTGCGATTAACATAAATTTTTCAGTAAATTTATCACAGGGTTAGAATACTAAAGTTTCTTTTTCAGGTGACATGTGTAATTTTTGTGAACATTTGCTTCAATTCAATCCTACAATTATAATATATATTCGAAATCAAAATGTGCGGTTTGTTAATGTGTTCTTCATGACGTGACATGTAGTGTAAAGATCATAAGAACTATAATAGTTTTTAATGGTAACATAAAAATATTATTAATGATAACATTAAAAAAAATACTAATAAATTAAAATAGAGGTGAGCAAAATTAACTGCATAATGACATACTTTATTAAAACACTAAATGCCATTCTCCTGTCTTTTTTGAGAGCAAATTTGGACAATATCTCCTTGAAATATAACTTGCTGGCTTCATAATTTTCAATAGCTACTATGGCCGATGAATTAAGTCTTTCGTGCGCCATTGTTGAGCGTAAATACGTTTTTATCAGCTTTAACTTACTAAATTGTCAATAGGACAGGCATTCTTACATAAATATTAAAAAAAAAAAAAAATAGAGAATACTTTTTAAAAAGTAGATGTTTGTTGGACACGAAAATGATTTGTGTTGTTGATATTGTAGAAAATAATAGTTGGCAGGGACGCAGCCAGGATTTCTATTCGGGGCACTTTTCCCCCGAGTACACGAGGTGCGGCAGCACCGTTGAAACTTTTTGTAAAACTTAAACCTTAAAATTACATTGTAATGCTGTCTTAAAAGCTGTTTTCAGTTAAATCAATATAGGATAGCTAGCCTAAATTTAAATTTTATTAAGATTTGGTTTTCCACCCTTGAGTCCCCTCCATGGCTACACCCCTGATAGTCAATAAACACAGTTGTTGTATCAGGTTAGTACAGAATCAAAGTATTGAAAAGACATTTATTTTCTTATTGATTGAAAGTACGTGCGAAGTTGTATTTGTGATGCTAACCGATTATCAAGTGGTGTCAAACTAAGCAGATAATTGTAGTACTGCAGTTATTGTATTGTATTTGGTCTAGGAATTAATTCGTGCGGTTGGTACGCACACATTGAAGCTGTAGTACAAACACAAAATACATAAACACCTTAAGAAAAATATTGTCCATCGCTAGCCACCACTTTCGCCCATCTGTCAGGCAATGTACGGATTCCGTGGCGAAAGAAGTCCTCATCCTTGGAAGCGATCCAGTCAGAGACCCATGTTTCGATATCTTCTGAAGAAGTAAACCGCTGTCCAATCAAATCGTTGTTCATGCAATCGAACAAGTAGTAGTCCGAAGGAGCAACGTCTGGTGAATACGGCGGGTGGGGAAAAACTTCCCATCCAACATTTTCTAAATAGGTTTTGACCGGTTTTGCGACATGTGGGCGAGCGTTATCATGTTGAACAATAAGTTTATCATGTCTGTTCTCCCATTCTGGTCGTGTTCTGGCCAGAGCTTGCTTCAAACGCATTAATTGTCGTCGATAACGTTCTCCATTCATAGTTTCACCCGGTTGCAGCAGCTCATAGTACACCACACCTTTCATATCCCACCATATGCACAGCATAACCTTTGCACAGTGAATATCTCGCTTTGGTTGTGATGGACCTGGTTCACCTGGTTTCACCCAGGCCTTTTTTCGTTTAGGGTTCTCGTAATGGATCCACTTCTCATCACTCGTAATAATTCGATGCAGAAACCCCTTTCTGCTCTGTCGTTGAAGCAGCAATTCGCAAATGTTTTTTCGTCTTTCAACGTCTCTGTCTTTCAATTCATGTGGAACCCAATGTGACATCTTTTGAATCATTCCCATGGCTTTCAAGCGTTTGGAGACTGTTGTTTGATCAACGCCTAATGCTGCTGCAAGTTGTTCCTGCGTTTGACACGAATCCTGCTCGAGCAATGCTGTCAATTCTTCGTCTTGAAATTTTTTTGGCTGTCCAGCTCGCTCTTGGTCTGCCAAGCCGAAATCACCACTTCTAAACCGTGCAAACCACTTCTGACACGTTCGCTCAGCTAGAGCATGGTCACCATACACTTCCACCAAAATACGATGACTTTCAGTCGCACTTTTCTGCATGTTAAAGTAATGCAGCAGGACACCCCGCAAAAACACTTTATCAGGCACAAATTGCGCCATGTTCACTTAACTACAAACTGGTGTTGTTGACGCTTTAATCCACTGCCCTATACTACGAACGATACGCGATGACAGGGGTTTGCAACACATGTGTGGATACATGGAACTGTGGGACGCTCCGTTCGTTGCGCCACCTCTTGTCCACCCGCACGAATTAATTCCTAGACCAAATAGTATTGCAGTTATTGTGGTATTGCTTGAGCATTTCTTGGACGGAATAGGAATAATGATACGAGGCGTATCCGAAAATTAAGTACCGTTTTACAGAGGGATCTATTGGGGCCGCCCCAAGTGAACGCATTTTCAAAAAAAATATTTTGTCACAAGAAAGAGAATATCTTACACTGCCTTTCCACATAGCTTCCACCGTTGTTGAGGCACTTGTCGTAGCAGTGGATCAACTTACCTAGACCTTCCTCATAGAACGATGCCGCCAGTGATGAGAAACAATTTCGTGCAAAACTGTTCTGGAAATTTGCCGGGATTCGCCTGAAAGCGTTGTCATAATGAAACGTTTGTTTTCACGGATTTTTTCATCGATTTTCCTCACCAAGTCATCATTATTCATTTCTCATCATCACCGTCTCCTATAGTCTCCCTTGCATAATCTTGAGACGTAAAACTTAAAAAAGATTTTATTTCATTTTTTCAGTTTTCTAACCACTCTTCTCTCCAGGGGCGTCATTTAGGGAGGGAAAGGGGCAGAGAGTTTAAGGAATACATATACTTTAATCGATTGTTTACTAATATTCTAGTACAAAATGTGAAACTCTTATATCGGTGGTGCTCTTGCCCCCCCTCAAGCGAAATCTGAAATGACGCCCCTGCTTCTCTCTCTATCACTCATATCATTTATTGACTTTATCTTATCTTCTGCTTTTTTCCAAAAATATCTCTTTCCTTTCTCTTTACCTGCTCACATAGAAAAGGGTTGGTTTGCGATTCCTTCCCTCGTCCTTCGCATACTTGATTTCTTCTGTTCCCTTTATGATATTATAGCATCATCTGACACTTTCTTTAAAACCATATTCTAACTAAAATGAACCAGAAGCATATTATAATATATATATATATATATATATATATATATATATATATATACCTACAATTATGGTTCTACCTATCTTACCTACACTGAAAAAAAGGGCTTGGTCAGGAATACCAAATTTGTTTGGTCAGAGCATTTGGTCACTTTTTTTGGTTAATTTAACCAAAATTTGGTCATTTTGACCAAACCTGTTTGGTCATGAACACTATATTTTTTGGTCAAAACATTTGGTTGATTAATTTGGTTATGCCAAACAAATCTTAAGTGATTTGGTAAAGATTTGGTTTTCCTGACCAAAGTGTTTATTTACAAAGTCACGTGTATCGATTTGACTTCTGGGTAATCTTTAGTTAAGCTATCAGTGTTTTAAGCGTATGTTAGTGACAAATAAAACTGACTATTTAGCTGCACAGAATGAATGCTTGAAATGTGTGATTCATTATGTAAATCGAGGTATGCTTACTTTTTCGTATATATTACTTTATTGTAATGTAATGTGTATTGGTTATTTTAGTGGTCGTATATTTGGCATAACAGATAGGCCTTTATATACAGATGAAGCGGGCAAGTTATATTGACGACGCTAGGGCAGGGGGCAAAATTATAGCGTCAGGGGTTGGTTCATTTCCTATTCCTCCACTAGAAACTTCCGGAAAGGGATAAATCAAATGACACTAACACTAGAAGTTTGCAAAATAAACTGGTGCATTCACAGTTTATAGATGCGCAAAATCCAAAATATATGGAAGAAATAAGTAGTGTTTACTTTCTTCCCCATATCACTTGGTGTAGACTCTGGCTCACTTGGTAGTGATTACCATTCGTTATTTGTAACTGTGATGTAGTCATGAATATAAATGGAGTGTGAACGTGTGGTATAGAAACTACGGTGCATAAAACACGAACCAACTTGTGCTAGGTGACCACTAGAAAGCAGGAATGCTATCTAATCGAGTCAGGATAGGAGCGTAGCAGAGGCGCCCGAGGGTTAAAAACGATGTACGTCCGTATGGAGCAGACGCATCAGCGACGGTGGCTATTCATATAAACGAGATAGTTAAGAACAGCTCACTATAAGTCACATTACCGACTCCTGAGCCGTCGATGGATTTGGGGGAGATACTAAATGTCATCCGAAATATGAAGCATACTTTTGAAGAACTTTTCATATGGAATTCAAATATGGGAATTCTTACCTATGAGATCGACATTTCCTGAGAAATGTGTATAAGTTTACGTTTGGGACACCACTCGAAATAATTATTGAAGAAATATGTGTTCCCTAATTTACTTCTTACTGACTCCTAAAAGATTTGCACTGGGCGACATGAAAATATCTCACTTGGCATAGGTAAAATTCAAGGGTGCCATCAGTAGTAATTGTTAAAAAAATCACAATTCTTTCCGCCCATGAGAGATTGTGATGGACATTATCGTGTCCGTGAGTTTTCTCGAGGCTCTCCCGTTTCCTCACACATTCACATTCCACCATTTTTGTTGCAATCAATCCCTTCCATTAACCACCCGTCACCTTTGACATAAAGGGCACAAACATGGTACGTAAAACGAATTATTTTGTGGAGAGGAGTCGCGGTGGTTCAGCGGTAGAGCGTTCACCTCTGGTGCATGGGATCCCTGGTTCCCTCCCAGCTCGCATCAAATGAACGTTGTGGTAGACAAACATCGTGTGCTTGGGTTTTATCGGGGTTATCCCGTTTCCTCCAACTTTCTTCATTGCACAATATCATTCGTTTCTTATCATCACCGTCTCCTTTAGCCTCCACAGCATAAGTGTGGGACGTAAACCTGAAAGATTTCATTTCATTTTGTGGAAGTTCCGTCAGGGCTTTTGCCGGTGGGAATCATTTAACGCAGATGGTTTGAGATAAGTGGAAACGTACCATGAAGCGCACACGATTGGTGACTTTTTGCTTTTAAGTTTCCTTGTTTGTACTTTAAAAAATTGTTTAAACCTTAAAAAAGTTATTACGGGATATATATTTTCATCGAAGCTACACGTAATATTTTCACATGTACTAACTTTCCATTTGCATATTTAAGAATTTCTTGCTTTGTGACGATATTTGTTAGAAAAAAAGTTCTCATGACTTTTGCGATAACTGCATTATTTTCAGTTTAGTACTTATATCAACAGTATTTGGTAATTTCTACCAAATGTTTTGGTCAAATTCACTAAATGCAGGTTTAGTATTTACAACCAAATTATTTAGTTCCAAGAACCAAATTTGGATCATTTCAACCAAATTTTTGGTATTCCCAATCAAATCGTACTTATTTGGTTATTCTTTGGTCAAAATTACCAAACGCATATTTGGTACTGGTAACCAAATACTAGGTTCCTGCAACCAAACAAATCGTGACCAAATGATTTCGTGCTGGTGACCAAGTGTTTGGTTGGCGCTATATTGACCAAACGAGTTGGTAACCAGCACCTATTTTTTGGTCAATTTGACCAAACCTTTTTTTCAGTGTACAATAATGCTGCACACGTAATATATATCACAAAAGAAAATGCATGTTTTCGCAGGTAGTATCTTTTCCCCCTTGAAGCAATGGAAGATATGAGAAAATCAGTTTACTTAATAATGTAATTGACCTTATTAAAACTTTTAAAGCTGTGGATCATGGTGACATAAAATATATTACGTTTGCAAATATAGTTTATACAATACATAACACAAATAGTATCACAAGCATTGAAAACACAAACTATTATACAATAAGACATAAACATAAAAATACACATAGCAGAATGCAACATCGAGTGTATGATGTAGAGGATAACATTTTTCCCTACCATTCAGCTGATCTATGTACGAATCTTCATGAACCATAGTCGTCGAAGGAATAGTTATTTAATGCAGTACTAGAGTTTTAGATTGTCTTGTTCTAAGGTAATAATATAAGGTTACTAGTATGATTCTAGATCAAAAGTAAGAGTGATATAGATTTTCCCATTAATAAAATATAGAAATGAGCTTACATTCTAAACTAAATATGCACGTAATTGAAACAAAATTAGCAAGTGTCTACTAATTTACTCAACAAGAATTTGTGTTTTTGTTAGTCCGTTTGCCTGTTTCACCATCACCTCCGTAAAACTTAGTGCATTCCTTCCTCTAATCTTTGAAAATAACCTTATTGTTTGATGTTGCAAGAATCTATCAAATATAAGGGACTAAGGACGGGGGATTTTTCCCGTGCTGCAAGTTTTTCACATTAGAAAAAATCATTTCAACTGTTTTTCTATTCTCAAACGGGGCGCCTAAGTGTTCTGTTTCGATCAAAAAGGGACATAGAATATACTGTCCTGTAAGTGTTATTTAAAATGTAAATGATGAGAGCAATTCTACATTCCCTCGTTAAAATAAGAATGCAGTTATTTATCGTAATAGTACTCATTGGGAATGTTTAGACCATGCAGCTCTCCCCACTAGTCTAGTGATTAGCACATGTGAGTTCGGTGCAGGTTCGATTATCAGGAGACAACACAGAAACTTAATTTTACACTCACTTTTATTAATCATTCGTCTCAACAAACCTAACGTGCATAAATGTGAGCGATTAAACTAAAACACTTCATTTAATTTTATTTATGTTTATACCTGGAACTTTTAAATGCTCTTGAGTGCTTCAAACTTTTTAATGCGTTGCTTGTGTATTTTGTAACTTAAAAAACTTTCATGGCACCCTATGGACTCTGGAAAATAAGAGGTTGACACACACCCTGATTCATATGAGTCCCGTTTTGGCAAGTTAAAATTCTAATCACTTTAAAAGAGTCTCTAGTTTTAATCATCTTTGCTGACACAAAATAAACCTTAGAAGAAATACCCCACTGAATTAATGGAGGAATGTGAGTCATGTATAAGCATTAGAGTAAGATCTCGTATTGATTTATTTGTTGAATTGTTTCATTATTGTCGATACTGGTACTTTTATTTTTGGAAAGAAACAAGTTGCTGTTCACATATACAAATATAATTATATATATTTTCCTTGTTGAGAAAAATATGGCAAACTTGGATTTTTGTAGGTACCAAACAACTACTTATTCAGTAGGGCGAGAAAGCAAAGTATTGTTACCTCAGAAGTTCATTGAAATGCCTGTCTTATCTCTGTCATAATTTGAAGCGAAGACACATTTTTAAAACACAATTTTGATCAATGTAATACTTGTCTTTATGTGAAAACATGGAGAAGAGAAACAAAAACATATAGTATATTCTCTTCTCTTATTAGATCTTTCAGAATGTTGAAAAAATCATGTCCACTATTTAATCAGAATATAATTAATAAACTAGCGTTTTTACCGACTGGAAAGACAGTATGTATTCTGGAACTTCATATTCTACTCGGAAATACTAATAAGTTTGAAAAGAAATGTAACATTTTATGGAATCAATCCTACCAATCATTTGGTTCGGAAGAACAAGTTAAACTGTGGGTCCTTGTCTCATATAGCCTCGGTGCTAAAAGGGATACCAAGCTCCCAATCACTCAATCCATCAGTCTTAGAGCTCAAAAGTTTCAGGGAAGATGATTTTTTTGTGATCCGTGAAGGGTCGCAGTTAATCTAAAAGCCAAGCATAGAGCTATTTCCACGTAAACAAAACAATTGATCAAAGTCACAAATATAGATATAAAAGTTGATCTCTTGCTGAACCATTGTGACCCATAATTAAACTTCGGATTTTTAGTTTCCTAAAATTGTGATTCTGGGTTCCTAATATGGGATCAAAACACCCTTAAATATATTCTAAAAATCATAAAATAGAATACACAATTCCCATTCTTCGAACTAGAAGGAAAGTTTATGTAAATATTATTTGCGAAATATTTAAACTCCTTCCCCAGTAGGATAGAATTTCAACGTGAAATGATAAAAATCCAAGTGAATCCAACTGCTATGTTCAATATAATCCTAAACAGTCGAAACGTTTTTTCGCTTTGGCCAGTTTATAAATACAAAATTAGTAATTAAGATATTGTAGCAGTTGCCCCCTTTCTTTACAGGAGTCGAAATTTTCGAAAGAAGTGGAACACGTGGTCACACATGTTTAATGAGCAGTTTTTATGCTGAGTTTTATCTTCCTATGATGAGAAGTTTTATCTTCCTATAGCTATTATTATCCATGCGCTTTAAGTGCGCGTCCATGTCGAGTTTTGCTGAATCCGTAACGCAGTCACGAAATAGAGAATCAGAATTATGGAGTTCACGAAGTGAACCTCGTCTTTCACAATAAAGACATAATAAGTTAATTTCACACAAATATTCATTTAACTGATATTATAGCCAAATACTACTAGGATACAAGTCATTTGCCAAGATTCCAAAGAAAATGCTACTTTTATTTCTCGTTTGCAATGAAAGTAAGAGGGCTTAGAATAAAGAGTATTCCTGGACCAACATTTTGTAACAACTAGATGCGTCATTTATGAGCTTATCATGGCTTGAAGTAACTATGAACACACAGAAGAGCAGAAAAGAGAGTACTGCTAAAGTCCTGAGTTTTAGGTAGTGATCTTGTTTATGACATGTAAGATTGGATTTTGAATTTTGAAACCTTATTAAGATGCTTTATTTCCACATGAAATACAGAATGGCGCAAAAGTAGGTATACAGACCTGGATCGATCAAGTATGACATTTTAATTTATTAAGATAAATGAATTTATTTCCTTTGGTTTGTTCCGAGCTTAAGGCCCTTTTTAGACGTTATGATAAATCATCAAGGGTAGAGATTTTTTTATCATATGCAGGTGAGATATTTTCTATTTACACACAGCGATATTTTCCGTAGATATCTCTAGCACATGGTCTATAGGGTCTGACATCTTTCGGAGATTATGCGAACTACTTCAGAAACTTTGAGTGTTTCCTAGACAAACAAAAGATGACCACGCTGTTTGTGAGTGTGTGTGTGTGTGTGTATGTGTGAGCACCGTGTCAGTCAGAAAAGGACAATTCCTGTTTCTCGCTAATTTGTTCCCGCCGTAGTGAGATAAAGACCTTGGAATGGAAGACAGGGATGCTGCAACTTTTAGCTTTATCACGTCTGTGGCAATGGTATCATTGTATTTATGTTTAAAAAAGAAAAGAAATCGAAAAGTCTGGGTAAAAGATTGGATTAGAAGACGATACGGACATGGGATTCATGCTAACCTCGTACAGGTAATCAGGACTGAAGACAGTATAATGTACACGAACTATTTAGAATGCCGGATAAATTATTTGAAGAATTACTTGAAATGATAAAGCCAAAAATTGAAAAGAGAAACACGGTTATAAGAACCATGTGTCCGTAGTATACGATTTCCTGACGTGCTTACAAGTGCAGTATACGAGTACGCTACTGCGTGGAAAGCGGGATCATACAGTTATTGTGGAAGAAGTAGGGAAAATATATGCTTTTTTTTATGAATAAAGAAAACATTATTGAAACTTAAAGGTCACCTATTACACTTTTAACTTTTAAAATATTACTTCTCATTAAGATTTTTTCGTTCGTGGTACTCGCGGCATTTTCCATTGTCATTTTGTGTTCGAGTTGGTTTGCTGAAGTGGGCAGAAAATATACAGGTAACTTGTATGGGTGATTTTATGCTATAATAAGAGTCCAATTTGTTTTATAAAAACGCAAAAATCTTTGATTATATTCCGGTGATGACAAAACAACAAAGTTATATCCTCAATCTGGTACACTGACAGACGATATTCATTTACACTAGATTCAAGATTAAAAAAAAAAAAAAAAAAAAAAAAAAAAAAAAAAAAAAAATCAAAACATTCTTCTACAATAATGACAAATTCCACATTAATTGTAAAGCATATTTACCTTCTTCCCGTACGTCCCTGCGAAGAATATTTATCGTAAATTACATGAATTTTGAAAGGGTGGCTGTAGCCCAATATCAGTCACTGGTACATGCAAAAAGCATCGGAATATTAATTTTGTATCATTTGTGATTAATCTAACGCTTCCTGAAATTTCCAAAAGAAAATTTGAAATTTTTATAAAGATCCACCAAATTATGCTTCGCCCCCTCTGCCCCACTAAGATGGTGCGTTATCAAAATAACATTCCAGATTTCATAAACGCATACTTTTTTTGCTACAATGCCGCCAGATTTTTGATTAATTAACAAAGAAATACCTTCTTCTCGTATGTCCCTACTAAAGATATTTATGGTGATTTTTTTATTTTTAAAAGGGGGCTATAGCCCCATATAAGTCACTGGCAACATGTAAGGAGCATTGGAATATTAATTCTGTGACATTTGTGAATAATCTGACGCTTACTGGCATTTCCGGAACAAACTTTTGAATTGTTATAAAGATCCACCATCTATTGATTCACCCCCTGTGCCCCCCTAAGACCTGCGAAGAATATTTATCGTAAATTACATGAATTTTGAAAGGGTGGCTGTAGCCCAATATCAGTCACTGGTACATGCAAAAAGCATCGGAATATTAATTTTGTATCATTTGTGATTAATCTAACGCTTCCTGAAATTTCCAAAATAAAATTTGAAATTTTTATAAAGATCCACCAAATTATGCTTCGCCCCCTCTGCCCCCCTAAGATGGTGCGTTACCAAAATATCATTCCAGATTTGAAAACCGCATACTCTTTTGCTACAGTGACGCCAAATTTCACATCAATTAACAAAAAATACCTTCTTGTCGTATGTCCCTACTAAGGATATTTATGGAGTTTTTTTTTATATTTTTCAGAGGGGGCTATAGCCCCATATAAGTCCCTGGCACATGCAAGGAGCATTGGAGCATTAATTATGTGTCATTCGTGATTAACCTGACGCTTACTGGCACACCGAAAATAAATTTTGGGATTTTGGTAACACATCACCCACCACCTTTTTACGCCCCTTGCCCCCAAAAGGGGGGCCTTCCCAAAATAATGTTTGAGACAGCTTTATTAGCTTTGTTAATGAGTGTTTTTGCATTTTGTAACAAATACAATTCATTTGCCCCAAAATCTTTACGAATAATTATTGGAGAAAACTGCTTCCAAAATTTAACATTGAATCTCCCATAAGGAAAATGAACTTTTGTGTTTACACCCCCAAAAGGGGGGATAAACAGAAATTTTCTCTTATTTCCTTTAGAAATTCAAAAAATTAAGATATTTCTCAATAAGAGTGCCAAATTTTACATTAATAGTGTGAAAACTTCATATTCTCCCAGTGCTGTAGAAAATTGCATGAATTATGGAACAGAATATTATATATATATATATATATATATATATATATATATATATATATTGCAAAAATTTTTTCCCGACCTTAATTTTCAAGATACAGGATTGAAATATTGCACACGTATTGTCTACATAACTACGTTTAAAAAAAAGAAGAAAAAAAACATATCCCTACCTGAACCCAAGCCCGGGCCAGAAGGACGCAATAATTTCGAAAAAATCGAAAAATCTCCCGGTTTTCCTCGATTTTTTACAGTTTCTGGTGTATAATACGGACAAATGAGTGGTACTGTTGAAAATGATGCTCTATCAGTGGCGGATCCAGGATATGATAAAGAAAGGGACTAAATCGTAGTTTGTAGCTTTATCCAGTGTAAATCAGAATTGAACCCCATTTTATCCAGTGTATACCTGAGCGTCAAGGCTGGGCTAGAGCCCCTATAGCCCCTCCTTCCAGTGTGCGAATTAAATAATCTATATTCGGGGGAGATAAAATTAGGCCAAAGGACATAGTCTGAAGGTTCAAATTTCAAAATGAGACAATAAATGCCCTACCCCCCATATATATATATATATATATATATATATATATATATATATATATATATATATATATATATATGTCTGTGTGTGTGTGTGTGTATGAGTGAGTGACATCTGTAATAAATAAGAGATTTATTAATTTAATAAATCTACCGACAATAACTATGCACATATATATTGTCTGACATACACACACCCCACTAAACCTTTCTGAACGTGTTTTAATGTTGTACTCACTGTTGTCCCCGTAGCTCTCTAAGGTTTATTTAGTTAATAATTCGGCTCGAGCGATAGCCATGATCACAAGCATAACATTATGTTAATTTTTCCACTCATATTGAAAGCTTCCACTTTGCATTAATACATACAGGTTGCGAAAAGAAATCTACTTCAGTCTTGTGAAAACCACTAAAATTATCAGTTAAACCGGACATTTTTTTTTAAAGAAAATCTAGATATTAATAATAATAATAATAATAATAATAATAAATTTTATTGCAGAAACATCTGAGAACATCAGATGTATTACAATCGTCAGAAATAGAAGTTGAAATTTTTAGGGTTACATATATAACATAACATAATATATCATAATATAAACAAAGATTACTGGATAACAGACGCAAATATTTTAACTATCAATTTTGAGTTCAAAGAATTCTTCAACACTATATATACAATTATTAATAAGTAATTTCTGTACTTCTTTTTTAAAAGCCAGAAATGGAAGTTCTCTTAGAAATATAGGAAGAAAATTATAAAATTTAACTGACATATAGTAAAAGGTCTTCTGCGTCTTACTATATTCACATCTAAATAATCCTAAACGGTTTCTGTTTCTAGTTTGATACGTATGAGAGTACCCTAACTCATTGTAAATATGATTGTTTTCCTTGATGTAAAGCAAACATTGGTATATGAAAATTGCAGGTACTGTCATAATTCCTAATTTAACGAAGCTTGACCTACAATGTGCACGACTAGGGAGACCGAGCATTAATTTTACACATATCTTTTGTATTTTCAATAGGCTTTTAATGGAGGACTGATGACCCCAAAGTATCGTTCCGTAACTTAAATGACTGTGAATTTGTGCATAATAAACAGTTTTAAGTGCCTTTAAACTTACGCACAGTCTTAACCTACGAATTAGATAAACCCCTTTACTAGCTCTAGATTCCACTTTAAAGATATGGTCGTCCCAGTTCAAATGATTATCAATTAAAAAACCCAAAAAAGAAGCGGAATATTTTTTAAGTTCTGCATTCGAATTTTTGTTATTGTAGGTAAGCACCAAGTCTTTGATCTTATCAGAGTTAATACAAAGCAAGTTGGAAGTACACCAGTCTTTAATAATATCTGAGGTGATGCTTAATATAGACTGAACTGAGTCTTTTTGTCGTGAGTTAACACAAATATTCAGATCATCAGCAAATAAATAACTATTAACGAAGGGTGAAGCGACGTTGTATGGGAGGTCATTGATATAAATAATAAAAAGAATCGGACCAAGAATAGATCCCTGAGGTACTCCGTGTCTAACAGGCAACAGGTTAGACTCTTCCCCTTCATAAACAATCCTCTGATATCGTCCATTTAAATATGAATGAAGAAGTGACAGAGGTGCATTATCAAAACCATAGAATTCTAGTTTTTGCAACAAAATATCATGAGACACCGTATCAAATGCTTTCGATAGATCATATAGTTTTACATGAACAAAGTTTTTACTGTCCAACCCAGAAATACAATTTACCAAAAATGAGACAGCAGCCTTAACAGTTCCTAGCCCGGATCTATATCCAAATTGAGAATTGCTAAATAAATTATTATGTTCAAAATAGTTAACAATCTGTTCATTCAAAACAATCTCAAAAACTTTAGATATAACTGGAACCAGTGAAATTGGTCTATAGTTATCAAGAGAAGACTTATTTCCTTTTTTCATTATAGGTACTACTTTCACTAATTTAAAGCATTCAGGAAAATAACAGTCTAATATACAAGAGTTTATAATATGAGTTAAAGGTTCCTTTATGAAATTTACACCATATTTTAACATAATAGGACTCAGATTATAAATATCCTCACATCTACTGCTACTCATTTTAATAATCGCTTTCTCAATATCTTTTACTTCAACAGGATGAAAATTAAACGTAGTGGTAGGTT
Source organism: Thermobia domestica (assembly GCF_964235325.1). NCBI lineage: Eukaryota > Metazoa > Arthropoda > Insecta > Zygentoma > Lepismatidae > Thermobia > Thermobia domestica. The sequence goes on from NC_137464.1 coordinate 77,948,637, forward strand.
TAGACAACTTATTTAAATAAAAACCTGAATCATTATGATGAGGATATGATGAAACTTCCCTCAGTATCTCTTCAATTTTGTTAACAAAAAAGTTATTAAATTCAGAGGCATTCAGCTGGTTATCAGAGATTTTTATGTTATTGTATATAGGATAACTTTCTTTTTTTACGATATTCCACATTGCTTTAGACTTATTGCCAGAGTTGTTGATGGTATTATCATTAGCCTTAATTCTAGTTTCTCTCACTAGTTTATATAACTTTTTCTTACTGATTTTATATAAATTCTTTATGACACTTGAGCCAGTACTACTGTAATAGTCATAATAAAATTCACATTTTGCTTTGAGTCTATCAATTTCTTTACTCTTAACTCTAGTAGGTTTCGGTTTAGTTGGCTTACCCATAACGTATTTCACAGGAAACGCACTTTCAGTTGAGAACGACATTACAGACATAAAAAATTCTAGTTTATCCTTAGCATCGTGCAAGGAGCTATACATAAAGTTCCAATCAACTAATGATAGTACCTCTTGAAATCTTGTTATGTTATCTTCTCTCATTAAGCCAACCCTTAACCTACATTTATTGTTACTAGTCTTATCTGTTACCTTGAGAAAATACACCTCAGATTTAAGTAAGACCGCCCAGTGATCAGAGACAGCAGTTTTTACGATTGAACTATCAATAGACCTGTCGATTACAGTGATTATATTGTCAATACAACTACCACCTCCAACTTTAGGCCTGGTAATATCAGTAGTAACAATAGCTAGATTGAATGAAGAGAACACATTATTTAACGTAATACTTTCTATGTTGTTTTCCAACTTAAAATCAACATTAAAATCCCCACATAAAATAATATTGGAGTTAAAAGTATTTAAATGCTCTAGAAGATTGTTCATTCTGTCAATAAATAACAAAATCTTTACATTCAACATTTGGTCTGTATACAGCTGCAACAATAGTGTTAATATCAGGCAAGTATGATGTGTAACCTCAAAGACCATTTCAATAGACATGGTATTTACACTAAGGATAGGCCTATGAGAATATGTATTTTTAATAAAGATAGCACATCCCCCATGCTTCCTTATGGGTCTACAGTAGCTGTTACTCAATTCATATCCCTTGAGGACGTAAAAATTAATGTCACTAGGATGAAGCCAATGCTCAACAAGACATAAAAAATCAACATTCAGATTATAAACATATTCTTCAACTATAGCGAATTTATTAGATAATCCTTGGATATTCCATGAAAAAGTTACTACTTCATTAGGCCTAGATTGATTACTAATATTACTACTTTCTATATGTACAGACGTACTGAATGAATTTACATTTTGATCTAGATTTATCCTAAAAAAGAATTGGTTTCAACATTCAGAGGAATAGGGTCAGATTCACATTTGGCAATTTTGTTAACCGCCTCTAAGATCTTATCACTAACAACTCTTTTACCCAATCTATTAAGATGAAATCCATGGACAGTATGAAATTTGCTCCCCAAGTTACTAATATCTATGTAGGTGACATTTCTAAAGTGTTTACAAATTTTATACATTTCATTATTTGCTTTGTCTACCTCTTTATTGATTATGGACCACGACGGCAAATCGTGCCGTCGAGGCACAGAAAAGACACACACTAGCTTGGCATTTCTAAGTTCATACAATTTCCTTCTCAAAGAAGACAAAAGATCCTTAGTTTCATTTCTAGCGACATCGTTGGTTCCTGCAAGTAGAACTGGAATATCCGTTATATTCTGTACCAACACATCTGCTGTCACATCGGAGAATTTAGCCCCGGGTTTAACCATACTTGCAATTTTATGATGACTGTTTTTCAAGATATCAGAGTAAACACCTCTTCCCTGACTATCAGAATATAAACAGATTTTCATAGGTCGAGTTTTGCAGTTTGACTTTGTCTTCTTTGTCTCACTACTTGGCCGTCGTATCGTATTTCCATCTTCTGCTTCAGTAGGCAAATCTGATAATGGGTCAAATCTATTTTTTAAGGGTGGGAAGTTGACACTATTAACCTTAAATTTAGTGTTTTTTGAGGCTTTGTAAGGGACAGTTTCCCATCGTCTAGGGTTTACTGACTTTTGGTCTGCAGTCATGTCTTCAATCCTTTCTTGAGATATACATATTGTATTCTTCCTTAACTCTTCATTCTCATTTTTCAGAACTCTTATGTCATTTTCCAGTATCTCAATAATTTTCAGGAGAGATGCTTCACTATTCTTATTAGTATCGTCCGTCACCAACCCATTATTTTGAGCTTCCGTCTTACACTTTGGACAAAACCACAGCTCACTTTCAGCTGGTAAATCATTCTCATCAACTCCGGCACAGTGAAAATGATTCCATTTATCACAATTATCACAAATGATACCATTTCTTACTATTCTACAACACTTCGCACACTTAATATCTAAAACAATTCGACTCTTCGGAGACAGTGAACAAGACGTGCCTTGACTAATCGGGGCCATATTAGTAGGATCTGGCTACCTGTATTCACTGTAAACTAGGCAAAAAGCATAACAGTACACATTTAAGTTTTAAGATCTTTTATCTTGAGAACCACTAAATGGATTTTAATGAAACCTCTTTTATTTTGAAGCTTAAAAATGGCAGAGATCACTCAATTTTTCCCATATTTTTCTATAGTAAACTTTTAGTACTGTAACACTTAAAAAATTATAATGTTATTCTTACGAGATAAACGCTTATCAATAAAATTATACCGTATTGAAAGGAAACTATGTCGATTCTTTCCAAAATTGCGGATAATATCTACTGAATGCTCGTACACAATATATCAAGTTTTCATTTCGATTCATATTCAGTTAACTTCATAAAAAATCACCGCTCACAAATGTAAACAATGGGTCTGCGTCGTCCACCAGCAACACATTTTCTTTCTAATTTTCTTGTTTAAAACATAATATATAATAAATCCATTGTTTTATAGTGTTCAGCAAATATTCATAGGAAAAAACAAACGTAAGCTCAAAACTCAATAACACACAAAACCATCCAAAAATCAGCTTAATTACTACACCGAAGCACCACATATACATTGTATAATGTATATAGACTAGCAGAAATTAGCCTATCAAATAAATGGATTGTTGCTGGTCCCGATTTCTCACATCAAGGTCAAATCGAAGGCCAAATATTTAAAATCTCTCAATTCAAATTTCGAGCTTGTGCTTCTACTTCCAGCTAAAGCTGTGCTCATCACGACTTTTTTTTTTTCTCCAAATATCGATTCCGTGATGGGCACAGAAAGTCAACACTTAAAAATTACTTTACTGTTAGGTTGAAGATGAGTTGATTCACTATGGGCTACGTTACTCAAATAAAGTAAAACATTGAAGTTTTTCAGATAACATTATTAGCGTGGACAGCAAAATGTACAGCGAAAAGATGGAAAAATGAAGGGTTAACTTAAAAAAAAAAAAAAAAAACGCTCCAGTTGAAATGCTTATACAGACACGGACAATGACACAGAGAACCAGTCGTATTAACAAATGCTGAAACAAATCTTGAATTATTCGCTTATTCACCTAAAAATCACCTTCATTAACATGTCTGCTCACTACGAGCGTATCCCCCAGCGTGTACGTTAACATATACTTACGAGAGAATACTTATATCTCAGATTTTGAGTACAGTTTCAAAAGTTCATTTCCATAAACTGTAAAAGCAGTGATTATTATGCTAATTATCACAAATTAAATGCAACTTTTGAGTTGCATACACACAACCTACTAGGGAATGAACACCATGTGCTAACAAAGAGTACACTGGAAAATGAAATAACATGTTATAACAAAAATTAAAATAAGATGATAATCGATACAAATATAGAGGATGAATATGACATATCCGAACTTCGCCAAGTATGGTAGAAGAAGCTATTTGTTTACTTCTTCTTGGCCAACCGCTAAGAACATTTATAAATCTATATGTGGCTTTGTTATACGCAATTAGTACATTCAAATTCACAAACGATGACGAACTGAAGAGTACGAAGGTACAGTTGCAACTAACAACCGTAGTCATAATAATATAGTTCAACTAAACAACATTGAAAATAGTGGGTAATTAGGTGGTAAGTAGAAATGACCAAAACTGAACAGTTTACATCGATCATTTCGAAATACAGCTAGAAGATTAAATTTACAAGAAATAACAAAAATCAGTGAAATTTGGAGTTATACTAAGCATAGTTTGATTGGGAAAGCGAGCATCCCCGGTGGGGATACTTCAGCTGACTTCTTTGGGGGGAAAACAAAATGTGATTGAGGGGGAAAATCCTCCTCCCCCCCCCCGCGGTAATTCGCACCCTGCCTCCTTCGATCCGCCACTGTGCTGAAGAAAATGAAGTATAAACTATGATCCTACGATAAATAATCCTATGATCTTAACATATTTCAGATTCTATCGAGAATCAAATTCATGGTGTATATTTCAAGGCGAAGTTTCCCTATCTGATCAAGAAACTTGTATTTCAGCATATAGGGGCAAACATTTTTGTTAACTTCATATCACCTGCATTTCATTGCAGTTTTATTTTATTATAAATTATTGCTTAATTCCATTATAGAATTGTTCATAATATTTGTCTAATTATCTTCGACATTTTCAAGTATAAATGTATTTTTTTTTCATTTCTTTATATAACGAAATGTAATGCCATAGTGACCTTTTGCACTATGCTCTCTGTTTCGTTCAGAGCTAAAGGTGACTATTTTATTTCTAAACGAAAAATAAAATTAGTTATATTTAGTTCCAGAATTAAAGATGATGGATGCCAATGTGCGGACCACACACAAAACAACTTAAATCCATCTTCTTGACCATAGCTAATTATGGACTATAATTGAAAAGCATTCAATTTATTTTTGAGCTGTAAACTTATTAATAGTAAAATCTAGAACAGTTTTACACTTGTAAAATTCTACTTCATTTTGTTCGCTTTCAATAAATATATAAATAAATACTAGCAGAATATCGAATCACACCTTCTACTGTAACAATATTTTCCTCTTTATTGGAGTCCTATCTGATCTATGAAAAAATAAAAATAAAAAAAGTAATAAAACGAAAACTCGAACACTGGTCGCGGGAATGGGAATTTGCACGGACCCAATGAGCTACGGAATAAGACACAAATGATACTATATATATGGCAATAACCCTAAGCTTCACGCTGTGAAAGAACGTTGTCACTTTTTTTTTTTTTTTTTTTTTTTTTAAATAAGGAATTCAAACCTTATAAAACGTTATGACAAGTGCCTCAATTTGAATGGTGAATATGTTGAAAAGTAATGTAATGTGATATTCTTCCCATGTGTATAATAAACATTTTGTATCTGCGAGTGTGTGCCATTGATATCAAACGGCAGTCCTTTTCCGAATTGACCTCATAGTATTTAGTACATTGATCTTAATTTCAATGTGATTGATTACTCAAGCGACTCTCCAAAACCAGAACTGGAAGTCAAATTTATCTTGACATAAATTTGATTTCTCCAGCCATACAAACAAATGGCACAACCGAACAATGGCGTCTAAAAGCTTGGGCTCTCCCGTAGACAGCGTGGAGTGGGACCCCTTCTCTACGTCCCACTTCACAATTTTGAGCTCCCTGATGGTGTGGGCCCCCCACAATGCGGGGTCCGCGAACCCCTTATTTACGCCCCTGCAACCGAATACTGGAGCTACGATAAGCGCATTAATTAGATTAATAATGCTGTGAGTTATAATGTAGATAGATATAGATATAATCTATTTAAAACAAAACATTTTACTTGATTTTTCATTTCCGAAGTTTAGAATTTTGCAGTATTAGTTTCTCAATGAATAACTGCAAATTAGAACATTAACTTTGAGCATAGAAATGAACTATGACTATTCATTTCTATGAACTATGAACTATGTAAAGCTCTTCAAGCGTTGTGAGATAAAGTTGTAAAATAACCACCAGCAGTGTTTTGTCTAATTCTGTTAATTTTGAGGAGAATCTAACACTCTAGGGGATATTCATGACTTTTTAACTTTTGTTGCAGGTATTTTCAAAAATCTTTAGAGGAATTCTACAACTTGGGGGGGGGGGTCGTTTAGAAGACACTGCACTGTAATATATTTGCAAATTGGGTAGGCTATAAGCAATGGCAATAAATTTTTATTTATAAGTTATTTTATACTAGATGGAAAATCAATCTAACAACTCTGTTTAATTTGAATTATCTGTATTATCTGGGGAATCAAAAATATTATATAAAATCATGATAATTATTATTTACAACCGTTGTCAATCCAATGTTTGATAAAGATCTTTCAACATTTCTCCAGAACATTCCATCTTGGGCAACCCTCTTTCAAATCATTCCTCAGTGCTTCTTAATTTGACCATACCATACGGTATCAGGGCCTCTTCTAGGTCACTTCTTATCATTTACACAGAAAATAACAGAAGAACATATTATTGAGAGTGGTCAAAAGAGCAGGAAATATTTCAGCCCAAACTAATGGAGGAAGTGGCCAGTGGACATCTTGACAGAGGACGAAATGGCAGGTGGATATAATGATGGTTTATAATTACAAGTACATTGTTATTTAATTGAATTTTACATTATAAAATTTCTAATTTAATGTATGCGCTCATTTAATCATTGTGTATATATATATCTATATATCTATATCTATATCTATCTATCTATCTATCTATCTATCTATCTATCTATCTATCTATCTATCTATCTATCTATCTATATATCTCTCATTATCTCATGTTATTATAATCAATTTCGAATTCCAAAATTGTATATAGATACTTCATAAGATTATATGTAATAACATTATATAATATACTGTTCCATAATTCATGCAATTTCATGTCATAATATATATATATATATATATATATATATATATATATATATATATATATATATATATATATATATATATATATATTATGACATGAAATTGCATGAATTATGGAACAGTATATTATATAATGTTATTACATATAATCTTATGAAGTATCTATATACAATTTTGGAATTCGAAATTGATTATAATAACATGAGATAAGCACTAAAGCGCTTGATTGACAAACCAGAGTAAGAACCGAAAATAAAACAATATTGAATAGGTTTACAACAGGGGTGGCTAGGCTTTCTAAGGTTTGAGGGCTACTTCTCATTTCCGAATTCTCTAGTGATCTACTAATCAAAATATAGATTAATAATGAGGACGTGATGGACAGTAAAGAAGTAGTAAATACGAACAATAAAATTAAGATTAAATATTTTTTAGAAACCTAATTAATTCATTTTTATTTTCTCAGAAACGTTCATTTGTTATCAGAAACTAGAAATCAGTCTATCGAGACTGATTGATACAGATAGTGTGACACAGACCACCGCGGGCTACCTCTCACGATTGCCGGTAGGCTAGAGACCATGGTTGATGTGTTGGCAATCTCTGGTTGGTTATAATGACTTGTTTCGAAGACATGAAAAGGGTTTCAATCAAGGACGTGTCGCTTCTGATGTATGTGGTCCAGGTTTCAATTCCCGGTGCTAGTCGGTTTTATCTCATTTTAAACTATGGATCTACCTTTGCTTTAGCCGAGGTTAAACTTCAGATATCAAAGCAAACCAAATTGAAGCGGTTAATTTGTTGTAGCTTTCGTAGTTTGGAAGTCTCCTCGCATTTCATAAAAAAGAAACCGGGGAAAAGATATTTCTTTCCTTTTTGTCAACAGAACAAACCACTGGACGACAGGTATAAGCAAATTCTTAACAAAACCTGTTTTTAACCAGATATTTCCCGCTTTCCTTCCAAGAAGCTGGCAGCCAAGGAGGGTTGGAAGCGGTGACCTATTCATTCCTTTGTTTCTCTACGGGGGGCTATACCTGGCTTGCATGCGATAAGTTGAACATGTCGAACTTATCGCATCGTATCATATGCAGGAGAGATATCATGAGATAAACTAATTTAGACGTTATGATTTCTGAAATTTATCTCTACCCTTGATGATTTATCATAACGTCTAAACGGCCTCTAAGGCAAAAGTGCAAAGAAATTAAGAACGCACAATGAACAAACTAACAAGGAGACTTACGGAAGTGTCACTCACCGATTTGAATGAAACTTTGCATACTTGTAGAACATCGAAAAATAATCGAGACGTATTTTTTGTTTGTTTCGGCAATGGTGAAGATTTAAGGGTGGAAACCACACTTTGAACGTTAGGGGTGGTCTCCAAACATAGACAGAAAACAATCACTTAATATAGAAGAAACCATACTGCCAGGGACGTTTAAGGACAGATGATTCAGAATCTGACGTCAAAATTCAAAATGGCGGATCCAATGTAGTGATTACAATTACAAAATATCTTCTGGTTTGAAATTCTCTGCATTTAGCCAAGAACAATTATAGTTGGCAGGGGTTACTACGAGAAGGTTGCAGACCGATTTGAAATCCCTATCTATTGATTTGAAACCCCTTTATTTTAACGGAATGCTTGATTGAAGTCTGTCTCTGTACGTCTCTCTATTCGGGGTGGTTATGTATAGTGAGTCCTTTGCCTTTCACTATGACAGAACTTCACATATCCTCTATTGTTATAATTATGAATTTATTGAGAAAACGCTTCACAGTGATAATATTTCGTAAAGAAAAAAAAAAGTTGACATAAACATTGGAAAACGTTTCACAGTAATGATATTTAGTAAAAAAGATGTTGGCATAACGATACATAAATACTGTTTCCAAGTTCACCTTATTACCAATAACTGTGACAAATGGCAATATGCAACACAATCTTCTTCCAAATAACTTTTTGTATCACACACATCTAATAAGATTTGCAAATCTGGGAGAAGAAAACTGTGATTATGAACCAGTGATTTGGATCTAAATTATGTTATTACGGAGATGTAAATTTATGTTATAGTTGTAGAGGACAATACAGTAGAGCGTCGATTATCCGAACGTCGGTCAACCGAACGACCGCTTAACCGAACTGTGTACTCGCTCGCACCTGTTACTCTCCCACCCTACCGTCCATCATCCCTTTCACTCCCAAACCAAGTTTCCCACAGTAGTTACCGCACTGAGCCACCGCTGGCGGAACATTGCTTCTAATGGGGCCTTCATAAGGCGCTGCTGACCGGCCAAGCCGCCAGTCGCTGTGTTTCAACAATCAGCACACTTCTTTTTATGAATAAATTTACTGTACAGTACTTCTTTTTGGCAAATAAACATGTACAGTTCGATTTATCCGAACAAACCAGTTTTCCGAACACCCATGTCCCCCAATTACTTCGGATAATTGACGCTCTACTGTATCAGTAAAATGTCTCAAGAAGTTTTTACACGGATTAAAGACGAACACGTCAAGAGGCTGAATCTACCAGTTGTTAGTGCCGAATGGTTTCGATTTTGAGGTAGTGCATTGTTCGTTATATAGGTTGAAAAGTTGATTAATTGTGACCATTCCACGAATCTAATAACAAAATGGACTTTGTATTAGACGCTGGGAGAAAAGCCTCTTGAAACTATAATCTCACAAGACCTGATGTTAATTTTCCCGAATTTGATTCTTTCACAAGGACATTTTCAGATTAAAAGACTTTGCTTTGGGCTATAGGGCCAAATGTTCCATTCTTTTTCTGCAAAATAATCAACAACTAGTGGCGTAACTACGTTTTAAGCGAACCCCGCAAGAAAATACCCAGAGCCCCTCGCCTTAATAACACTTTTGTGGAATGATAGATAGCATAATGAGTTAAATGTATGCAACTACTAGGACTAAATATTTATAAATGGAAACCACTTTGTTATACATATAATTTATTCAATAAACTTCACAGTGGAAGATGGACTTACTTCTTTGCAGTCAGTGGCGTTAGTCTTCATGAAGATTAGTAGAAATCAGCGGCGGCTGGTACTATCTGTTGCATGGTTGTGCAACCGGATATTTTTTTTAATACTAAAGATATTTTTAGGTATTAAAGTAGTGTATCAGTAAAAAATAAACCTTTGCTCTTGAGCACAAAACAGTATTGATGCATTTCTAAAAAAATCAATAAAAAAACTGGAAGAAAGAGAGTGATTTACATTTCCAGTTGCAGTGAGCGTTGCCACTGGAAGCAGTAACATTGAGCATATGAAAGCGAGCTCCTATCTCTTAACATGAGGAAGTGGATTTATTCCTGCGTCGCTGCTATCCTCCCGTATTGCTCCCTTCCAGTTGCACCTTTTCCTGCCAGTGGTATATAGTCGGGAACCGGTCAAAACCCTTACAGCCAAAACCCCCACACTCAAGAAATGTCAAAACGCCCACATGATCGGTCATAACCCCCACACAAATGGACAAATCTCCCAAATACACGAACGGTCATAACCCCCACAGCCAAAACCCCCACACTGCTAATCGGTCATAACCTCCAACGGTCATAACTCCCACACAAATGGACAAAACAGCCACACATAGCAACGGTCACAATCCCCACATAAATGGACAAAACCCCCACACAAATGGACAAAACTCCCACATGCAGAAATTGTCACAACTGCCACACAAATGGACAAAACCCCCACACAATCGGTCAAATCTCCCACACTCTGAAATGATCCTGGTTGTATGTCTTGCCCTTGTACTGTTTAATAACATTTTTTATTCCACTTAAACTGATGTTGCAACTATTCTTTTTGCAGTGGGCGTCGTAAAGAGCTGCATCAAAGACGTGCAATCACGATAATTTCAGAGTGTGGGGGATTTGTCCGATTGTGTGGGGGTTTTGTAAATTTGTGTGGCAGTTGTGACAAATTCTGCATGTGGGAGTTTTGTCAATTTGTGTGGGGTTTTTGTCCATTTATGTAGGGATTGTAACCGTTTCTATGTGTAGGAGTTTTGTCCATTTGTGTGGGCGTTTTGACATTTCTTGAGTGTGGGGGTTTTGGCTGTGGGGGTTTTGACCATTCGTGCGTTTGGGAGATTTGTCCATTTGTGTGGGAGTTATGACCGATCGTGTGGGCGTTTTGACATTTCTTGAGTGTGGGGGTTTTGACCGTTGGTGCGTTTGGGGGATTTGTCCATTTGTGTGAGAGTTATGACCGATCGTGTGGGTGTTTTGACATTTCTTGAGTGTGGGGGTTTTGGCTGTAGGGGTTTCGACCTAGACCCATATAGTCAGCTTCTGTAATAGTTACGAATTCCTCCGCTTGGCAGCGCTTGACTCAATGATAGAGCGGGTGAGATATAGACGCTTCGAAGAAAGAAGTTATTCACAAAACAGAAACTCGCAAAGAACAAATACGCGTCTGGTGGTAGCAGGGGCAGATCCAGGCTGAATGTTTGGGGGAGGGCGGTCGTTCGAAGTCAATAGGTTTTATTTTACATTTATAATAGAAAGGTGAAAATTCTTGTTATAGGTTTTATTTTTATTTTTAAAATAAAAAATATCCTATTCTGGGGGAAGGGGGCGATCGAGTCTCGAAGCAGAAAATGTCCTACCACTCGTCTAAATCCTAGGTCTGTATCTTTCGTGCACATGATCCCTTGTTCGATTTCCGGCGGAGAACATAAAAAATTAATCTCAAATGATTCACTTTCAATACTCATCTGTCTTCTTTAGCGTAAATTGCTGGAATGTTAAACTATTTTTTTTTCATTTTCGAAGGGAAAAGTATTAGATTTCATGCTTCTTTATAGTAGAACAGCAGACAAAAATATGTGGTTACTGAAAATGGACTCTTTGTCCCTTATATTCATACAATGAAATGCTAACAAAATGCATATTGTCGGAGGAGAGAGGTGTTCCTGTACTCTAAAGAAATTAAGCAGAAAATATTTGCGCTAGCGATACTTTCTTTTCAGAAAAACTTGGCGAGCATCATTTCAGATTTCAATGAAGTCATAGAAAAATTTGAAGCTCGAAAAGAACGAAGAAAGATCTTCCATTTTAAAATAATGCATAGTTTACTTAATTAAATAATTTTGTTTAACTGCGTGCATGAATATATGCAATTTTCTTGCTTTTTTCTTATTTTCGGGGTTAACGATATCATTCATGGCTTACAGAACATGCTATATATTCGATTTATCTCTTGTTCAATGACATGAGTGAAGAAATTTTGTATATAAATAGTGTATGAACGTACATTGATAGTGGTTGTTTTTTTTTTTTAAAAAAAGGGGGGGAAATAGCTTATATTAAACCAATATTAGAGAATACACTTTAATCAATAAATATACAAATAGAGCTTAAAAGGACTTTCCTCTTCATATTTCCTGAATAAGACTCAAGAATGCTGGGGGAAGGGAACACTTGCGTACCTACACATCTTTGATTTTGCAACATTGCATCCGGTGCTACTACAGACCACCAACCACACTACTGGCAGAAATTAATTGAATGTTTCCCTTCTTGCTTTCCTGCCGTGTCGTGCCGTGGAAAATCAGCGCCCAGGGCGAGAGTATACGATGGCGCCCCCCCTCGTACATATAAGTGAAGTTGATAAACCAGCGGGGTTTCGCGGCATAGTAGTTATGCCACTGTTAACAACGCTGATAACAGAACACCATTTTTAGAAATTAAAAAGCTGTATTGTGTAGCTGTGAGTAATAGATTTATTGACTGTGCCACACTTTCTACTGTTTGTGTCTCTGTAAACGCTATAGTGAGAGGTGCAGGGACTCACTTCAATCAAGCATCCCATTAAAATGAGTACAGAAAGGAGTTTCATATTGGTCTGCAACCTCCTCGCAGTAATCTCTGCCAACTATAATTGTTCTTAGCTAACTGCAGAGAATTTCAAACCAGAAGACATTTTGTAATTGTAATCACTATATTGGATCCGCCATTTTGAATTTTGTAATTTTGACATCAGATTCTGAATCAGCTGTCCTAAAAAAGCCCTGGCAGTATGTTTTCTTCTAAATTAAATGGTTATTTTCGATCTATGCTTAGAGACCACTCCTAACGTTCAAAGTGTGGTTTCCACCCTTAAATCTTCACCATTGCCGAAAAAAAAAAAAAAAAAAAAACGTGTCGATTATTTTTCGGTGTTTTACAAGTGTGCAAAGTTTAATTCAAATCGGTGAGTGACACTTCCGTAAGTCTCCTTGTAAGTCAATATCTGTATAGATATCAATAAGTAAATAATATAAAATGCCATGAGCCGATCAGTACGGGACTGTATACCTATATTTGGGTCACCCTGTATAATGTCAAAGTTAACAAGAATCTTTGTCACCAATTCTGAGACTAGTCTCCAGTAACATGGTGTGTGATATACAGTGCATTTGAATGTATTGTTGACAATGTAAAATACTCCTAAAGACGGAAGTAAACGAGGAAGGGTGAGCTTTCGAGGGAAGAGATATCTATCATTGAACGTTCACCAGGGCCGTGCCGTGGAAAATCAGCGCCCGGGGCGAGAGTATACGAAGGCGCCCCCATACATTTATTCCAAGCAATTTTTCTTATATTTTTTTTCCTTTTTTCTCTCCCGAATTTTTCGCCCCCCCTTACTTCAGCGCCCGGGGCCGTCGCTCCCCCACGGCACGGCCCTGACGTTCACTAAACCTATTAGATATATGTGAACCTAGTAAACCTAGTAAATTGAAAGAGGACCTTAATCATTCTGTCTTAAAATAAAGAGAACGATGTTTCAAACTAGTTCACTTTGGCAATAAATTATGATCATACATGCATACTGCGATTCAATATTTCGTTTGGATTGCATTTCTGTGATTTGGTGTCGCAAACTACCAAGCGATACTATTTTTTTAAAAAAAGCATAGATTCTAAAATAAATAAATAGATAATAAATACGTAAATAAAACTGCGAAATATAAATAAGGTCCAAGTCAGAACATACTATCCAACAAATTCGGAACTGTGTATATCCAGTTAGGAAATGAGTATAACAAATTGGATGATTAATTTCAACTAGCTGAGCCCGCGCTGTCTACTCAGCGCATCGTTCTGTTATGACTATAAATCTCCTTCAAACTATGCATGTCTCCTTACTCACACAAGTAAAGGATAGGAGGTGAATTGCTATGCATAGATTTTGGAGTGAGTTTGTAGCAAATTTATAGAAGTAACAACACGATATCAAGTGGAAATATTTTTTTCTAGTAAATCCGTATCCGTCCGAGTACGCCTCATTGCGTCTTTTGAAGTTGCCAACGTGCAATAGGTTTTGATATTCAGATTTAAGCTAAGGCCTGCAATGTCCGTCAACCCGCCATACGTAACTTCTCTACTGGTTGCCCAATCCCGTAGTTTCGGTCTGCAACAATGTTAATCTTATGGGCTCAAAACGGCCCTTAAATGTTGAATAGAGCAATAACGACACGGTTTTTGAGAATTGGAATAAGAACTGGACAATCTACACAAAATTTGGAATCGATCAGCGAAAACAGCATGTTCTAGCACTTGTGGATTTAAAGATCTCATTGTCGAAAGGCTTGGGGACAAACATATAAACCTAGCATTTTAATATTAGACTAGCTGAACCTGCGCTCTCTACACAGAGCATCATTCACATATAAGCACGAATCTCTTTGTTATTCCTCACATCTGTACATGTCCCTTTACAGACACAAATGCAAGACGTCTTGATAACAATTGGTAAGAGATACCATAAAGGGGAGATTTTGTCGATTACTTTTTCAAAATCTCGCACCGTTTGCAAGATTTGAGCCTACTTCCGGTTGAAGTTTTTAATTCATGTATGATCCATGTTTTCTTTCTTCTTCCATGCAGTATGAAATAAGCAAATACATTACACACACAATTATAATGTCAGTGGTATATGGTGTTCATTGGGCAAAACATTCCAAACAATAAAGATTCAACTTACAAGGAGAAGGCACACTTTGGTAAGTGAACTTCGAGGCCATTTTTTGCGAGGTGGTAGTGCACATTTAAAGAATTAATATTACAAACTGGGAGAGCGCAATGGGCAAAAATAACGGAGAAAAACCGTCTTAAAGTTTTCTACTCGACGCATATATCGTACGACGCGCGAACTTATCAAGTGACGGCGTGGCGGAAAGAGAAGAATCAGCGATTCAAGTGCAAAGGGTCCCGAGTTCGATTCTCGTTCGAGGCAAACTTTGTTTCTTGCTTCAACCAATAAAGTAGGCATTTGTAACTATAAGTAAAATATTAATTCACCATATGTATATAATGAATAAAACAATAGAAATTTTCAATCACTTGTAAATTCTTATGATGATCCATGTTAACTAGGAACAAAATTTAATCTCTTCCGTAAATATTATTGTTACTGCAGTCGTTGTGTAAAAAATGTTCTTGAAGCTTTGTGTCTGCATCTGTTGACAGTGTGAGAATTACAAGGGGAATGAGGGGGAAATCTGCTTTGGTTATAGCAACATCGAGTATTAGCAAAGGGGATTTCCCTCCTCAACTCCTTTGTAAATCGCATACTGTCAACAGATGTAGACACGAAGCGTCAAGAACATTTATTTCACAACGACTGTCGTCAAGGGCGCCGATCATGGGGGACCGGGAGCCCGTCCCCCAAGCTTATGTGGGCCCCATGTATTTTTATGAATATGTGTTTTCATACGTATATTTTTATTGTTACATGTATTGTATGTGTTTTTATGAATGGGCCCCCAAATTTACAGAGAAATCGGCGCCGTTGACTGTCGTAACCACAATACAACTCGCGATATCAGTATATTTATGGAAAAGATTAAATTTTCTTGCTAGTTAACATGGAACATTGAAAGATTTTACAAGTGATTTTAAAACTTCTATTGTTTTATTCATTATAAACATATGGTGAATTAATATTTTATTTATAGTTACAAATGGTTACTTTATTAGTTAAAGCAAAAAACAAAACAAGGATCGACTCGAACGGGAATAGAACCCGGGATCCTTTGCATATGAGTTAACCACTTCACTCACTCTGCCACGCCGTCACTTGATAAATTTGCGCGTCGAACAGTATATGTGGCGAGTAGAAAACTTTTGAAGACGGGCTTTCTCCCTTATTTTTGCCCATTGTGCTCTCCCAGTCTGTATTATTAACTCTTTAAATGTGCACTACCTCCTTGCAAAAAATGGCCCCGAAGTTCACTTACCAGTCTGCCTTCTCCTTGTTAGATTGGAGAAATGGTTATTCTTCGTTTTTCATTATCATTTCGCCATGAAACAAACGCCTGAGAGGTATGCAACGCCATATACAATTATGTGGTATTGGAATGTATAATGCGGAGGATATGTTGTTTTTCTAATTTCAACACTTCCAGTGTACCCTTAAAAATGTAATAAAGAAATAATGGCCATGTTTTTTAAATATTCAATTAGAACTAGACCATCTACACAAAATTTGCAATCGATCAGTGAAAACTTCATCTTTGTAGGACCTGTAGTTTCCTAGATCTCAAATGGTCGAAATGAATGGCCACAAAGATATAAACGTCGACAAACATATAGTTTAACCCTTTTACTGTGGAAGGCGACGGAAAAAAATTTCCGTAACCTGCGAATGTCGATTATAGTCGACGTGTTAAAATTTGTCTGTATCTTGAGTTTGTCGATTGTAGTCGCCAAAGGTTTTCTGTGTGATTTCTATTGTTTATCGAAAACAATAGAACACAAACAAAAATGAACGGTACAACTTTGGCGACTACTCTCGACAAAGCCAAGATACTGACAAACAAATTTTAACACGTCGACTATAGTCGACATTCGCATGTTAAGGAAATTTGGTTCTGTCGACAAAAGTCGACTTCCTCTGTGAAAGGGTTAAAAGAACTCCAGAGATGGCAGGACAATTCATTTGCCTTGATTTTGGAAAAGCCTCATTAAAATACAAAGGCTCTGAACAATAATTTAAAAAACAAACTTTTATAAACTTTAAAAAATATTTATTTAAAGTACACATACTTTAAAATATTTGTTTTTGTTAAACGTGAAATCACAAATAACCGTAAATCAAAGGTTTGAAACCCATAGTTATACGTTGGAGGTCAGGCGCTTTTGCTAAGATCATAATGTTCCTATGGAATGATGAATAATGAAGAATAAGTAAATACTGCATAACCTAACCTCATTTAGACCATCCAGAATCTCTCAGTCCTTCACTTCCTTTCCTGCAAGAGGGTGTACCCCTCTAAGAGGTGGCTAGCTATCATCTAGCCTCCCCCCAAAGAAAGCTTTTGCTGCTATTCTAGCATTTAATAGGTAGATTGATTGATTTGATTATTTTAGCGTATTGACATGGTTTAAAATTAAAAAGTAACTTTCAAAACTATTATAAAATTCTTTATTTGCTATAAACAGTTAAAAGTTTAATAACCACAACAGACAAACTCCATCGAGTAAAGAAGACACAGAAAATCATTTGGGGACCTGAAGATGGTTATTCAGTTCACATAATATTATTAGATTCCCTATTTCCATTAGGAATAATGGGTTGAAGGAGAGTAAAATGAACAGCACATTGCAATCTTGAACAAATGTACACAAACAACTGTGTACGGTGAGGTCTCTTCTTGCTATGTGGTTAGTGTGAGCGAGAGATCTGGGTTAGATACAGGGCGAAAGATTATATGGTTCGGATTCCATGTCTCATATGACCTGGCTTCTGAAAGGGACACTAAACTCAAATCTAACCGACCAATTTTAAGTGATAATCTATGCAAAAAGTATTCGATTTCGACCAAACACAGTGTAAAGTCTTTTCTAGAAGATTCCGATCATCCCCACAGATTCTGGCTGTCTTTCAGTGATAAAAGGATGAATTTATTCTTTCCCTACAAGTTAAAAAATATCTTTCATAATAAATAATTTTACTTTTAAAATGTTAGATATTGGTGCAATATAACGATTATTTTCTTTAGAGTTTCCGAATTATATCAGGTCACTATCTGATCATGGCTGATATCACTCTCCATAGTAGATCGTTGGGCGAAAATATCGCTTTACATATTAATATATTAATCAATTAACTGCGGCAGAAATCTTAGATCTTCCTTCTGCAACACGCTCAATTAGCCAGACATAACTAGAAATCGTCATAGCATCTTCTAGTCTTACTATATCAAACTTACGAATTCTGCCACCTTTTGGTAGCGATTATGCACCGATTCTTCTCGATGTTCCTTGTGCGACACAACCAAACATTTCTCGAGAGTCTATTTACTATTATGATTACGAGAGAGCTAACTGGCAGTCATACAAATCCGACATTGAGCATGCTATTAGAGGAGTTCCTCCTCCCAACACGGACGACGACTTTCTTCACGTAGTTGATAATATTTCAGATATCGTTACACACGCAGCACAAGCGAATATCCCTCTAAAAAAAACATACATCCCCATAAACCTCCAGCACCACCTCAATATCATTCCATTAATACTGCATCTTGACAGGCGTTTCGAGTATATTTGCACACTGAAAATCCTGAAGCACTGCGTCAGCATCGTCGATGGAACAGAATGGTACAAAATTCTCCAGCGGCCTATAAACGACGACGCTGGGCCAATACGTGTAACAGACTTGCAGCGACATCCAAACCTTTCGTTTATTGGCAAAAATTCCACCAACTTTACTGGCACCAAGGCTTGAACTACTTACCCAATTGTCGAGTATGGTCACACCCTTCAAACGGATGTTGAAAAAGCCTATGCTTTCGCTAGCTATTTTCAGGATATCATTACGCTTCCACCTCATCATTTTACCACTCAGTTTTATAGCCATATCGAACGCCTTACAGATCCAACTCGTCAGCAGCTACGTCCTCATTGCGACCATACCATTGATACTATACAACCTCTCACTCAGCCAATCATTTCTTCCTACATTGTCACTCTAAACTAAATACTGCACCTAGTTTCGACAATATCATATACCACCTCATCAAAGCTTCACTTCCTTCCTTTCATATTTTTCTTGCTCCCGTTTATAATTTCATCCTTTGTACTGGCTTTTGCCCTCCTCAATGGAAAGTCTCTAAAATACTCTTGTTTTTCAAGTCAAATAAACCCCCTCAAGCTCTCTCGTCCTATCACCCAATTCAACTTACTTCTTGCTCTAGTAAGATCTTCGAAAAAATTCTTGTCAATCACCTTCATAACCATCTCGCTACATATAGCCTATTGCCAGTTTACCAAGCCGGCTTCACACCTGCCATCAATTCAATTACAATTCATCTCGCCCCTCATGCCTCTTACTCTTTGACTTGGAGAGAGCTTTCTATAAGGTATATTGGGCTTCAGTATAATCTTCGCCGTTTTCGCCTTCCAATGTGCTACATGGGCTTATCCAGTCCTTCCTTACACTTCGCCTTGCCTACATTACTATAAATAGCGCTCTATCATATCCAAACTTTCTAAACTCTGGTGTAGCTCAGGGCTGTGTTCTGTCACCTCTATAATTCCTTCTTAACATAGCAGATATGCCTTCTTTGCGATCAAATGTAAAAGTTTTTCAGTTTGCTGATGACACAACATTTCTTTTCCTGAGACTATTGTACAGCATATCAATCGTACTTTACAGTCTGCTATAAATATGCTTCTTGAGTGGTGCACTCATTGGAAACTCACTGTCAATTCCTACAAAACACAAGAAATTGTCTTTCAGACTTCACAAAGATGCTCACGTATTAGACGAAACCCAAATCATCTCGACCTCACCATCCACGGTAGTGCCATACCATCCTCGAAGCAGATTACTTATCTAGTCTTTCACAGCAAACTTACTGGAAACCACACGAGCGGAAACTTCAATTGCAAAGAGTACGCAGTCAACTTCATTAGAAAGTTAGTTGGCACATCTTGGGGATTCCACTCTAATACTATTCTTACTACGTATAAAGTATTCTTACGCCCTCTTCCCACCCATGGACACACTGCGTGGATATCAGCACCAGCCTCCTATCAACACCTCCAGATTACCGAAAGGCACGCTATCCGTCTTGCATTTTGTATTCGCCTACCTTACCCTACGATTAAACTCTACCACCGTTAAACCTTTCCTCCTATTCTACAACATATAGAGTGTTTTCGTACAAAATACATCACCAAGCGCATGAGTTCCGATAATCCCGTATTTTTGAAACTCCAGCTTGATATTGCTCATGACGTTCCTCCGAAATATATACTCCTCTAGAGCATCTTATGATATTGTATTCTCTCACACTTCCGGCTAATGACCCCAACACCCATCAATATGACATACATCATTCATCTCATTATTCTCACCATGTTTATCCATCTTTGCACTTATGATCCCCTTCTCTACTAACCAGAGCCTCCCTTGTCACTCAGTCTCGAGTTGCCCCGAGACAGAAGATAATCCTCATTTGTTACTTTAACAGATCCTTAGTGTATTCTCGTCTACTGCACTTCATACATCTCATCCAACCCAATACATTTTCATTGCCTACACTTAACTAATACTTTTTTGTTGTCGTTTCATTTATTTCATCTATATCATCTTCCTCACCTTCACTATTCTCCTTTATATATATGAGTGAAAAATTTGAAGCTTTCTTGCTTCAAACTAAGGGGGAAAACGGTAATTTAATGGACTTAGAAGGTGCAGGGCCCGATTGGGAACACTATTGCGGGACCCCAGGTTTCCAACAAACTCGCATATACTGTATTGACCCAACATCACACACACACACACACATATATATATATATATATATATATATATATATATATATATATATATATATATATATATATATATATATATAGGAAAGTATATAAATATGGAATACAATTTACTTATTAAGTAATTACTCGTCACCAAAACTGAAAATATCAGCAAAATATACTTTGAAAGGTAAAGTAGAATGTTTACTACAGCACTATGGAGTTACAATCATCACATGAATAAGACTAAGATAGATATTAATGATTTACTAAAAACATGCGATTTTTTCTGTTTACGTAAATGGGTCTAAATATGGAATACTTGTAATAATCTATTTACAAAACTCACAAATATAACAACATCCTTGGTCATATCCAAAACATTGCACGTGGGACCATAATTCACACATAAAACACATTACTCATTGCTCTCCATGATTATCTTGTGAGAATTTTCCACCGCAAGAGACATTCGGCATCAGGACTATTGGGATAACTTCATCGTCTGGCTGAGAAAAGTCTAAAGACGAGTCTTCGAAATTAATTTCACATTCTTTTGATGAATTGGAAGAGCTCTCTCTGTATCGTTTTAAACGTTTAATACTTCGTTCACGATATCTTGAAGTAGCTGTGGGCTCATTTGTACTGTTCTCCTTGCCCTATACGTGTATTGTTTATTATCTGGTTTTTCATTTTCTGTTTGTTGTCTGTTGGGATTCTTTTCTCCTGCTGCTGAAGATCATTCTTATATGGTGAAGATGTCAAACTGCAGCTAGTTCTGGTTTTCTTCCGATACTGCCCAACTGCTTTCTATTATTTCAAACTGGTATTACTTCCTTAGGACTAGTCAGACATTTATTTTTAGACCTCTTCTGCCATATTCTTAGCATTGTCTTCGTGAAGAACTAATATTTTTTTTCCGTTAGCAATAAATATTCCACTAATTTAAATTAGCGGATTTTCCAACTCTATAGGTAATACAGTTTTGCGTCCAAGTATTGTTTTGGCTACTTCCTAAAATATAAAGTGCGGATTTTAATTTACAAACCTAAATGGAGTAGATCTGGGAACATAATATTGGCCTGTTTTAGGTGTACCATTTACTTACTTCTGATTTAGAAGATGGCTGCTTGCCCATTGTTTCTGATGACACTCTTTCGTTTTGGATGAAGGAATGTATGTATGATACAAAATAAAGAGGAAAAAAAATAGTGAGAGATACAATTATGGAATACTATTCCATATTTATCACCCCATTGGTATTCCATATTTGTATCCTTGCCTCCTCGGAGTGTCACATGATGTAGCAATGTACAAAACACTTCAACTCTTTTCTGCTTTGTACGAAAATGATCGTTGACATTTGTCGAAATTCAGACTGCAAAGTGACAACAATTGAACTTCATTAAGAATAAAATTTACTCCACTGAAAACTTACCTACAGAAAATTCAGTAACCAGAAAAAAGTATCAACAGCTGTATCACACTGGTTCTTTCGTCTAACCCTTTCTACTCAGGTGTGGCGTAATATCCGTAGCTCTATAACAGTCTGCACCTATCACCCCTACGCGGTAGCACCATATATCGGCTATAGGTCGGTATTCCAAAGAAATCGCACTGAGGCTATCCCATCCGGGTGTTCATGGACGTATCATATCACTTAATATCTATTTTGTACAACAGAAGTTGGAAACGTAAAGAAATAAACTACTCCTCAATCAACTTCAGAACACATTGCTTGTTTCCAGAAACTTAATGTAAACTATTCATTTAATAACTAAGCACGAGCCCGAGCGCAAGTGAGCGCGAGCCTCAATGAAATAGATGAGCGCAAGCCGAACTGAGGGAACTGAGCCCGAGCGCGAGCCCAGTTGAAAGAAATGAGCCTGAGCCTGAAAGAAAGAAATGAAGCTTATCCTTCTCCCTCGCGTGCTCTCGTTCTCGCGAAGGAAATTGTTCCTCACTCTCGTAGTGACAGTTGGTCCTCGCTCTTGCGAAGGGAGTTGTCAATCACCCTCGTGTTGGAAATTTCTATTCGCCCTCGCGTCATTGTAGGCGAGGGAATTTGAGATGAGGATGCCCTCGAGAGGGCCACCCTCGCTAGGGTGAACATCTCTGGTGTGGTGTAGTTGTTATCACTATCGGTATTTTTGTTTTATGCTGAACACTTTTATATTTTATTTTATTTATTTATTTATTTTTTGCCATGAAACACATTGCTTAATGTAACTTTTAATATTTGGTTTTAAATTTGGATGATTTAAACCGATATTATTTAAATTTAAATATTTTTCATTTTATATATATATTCTTTAGTTTTTACATGACCTGTTAATGGCGAATTATGAAATCTAAAAAGGATTTTTTTGATATTTGAATTTCGTACTCTATTTGTTTTTCTTTATTTCTTTCTTTTTTCTTTTTCTTTTTACTACTAATGTTTTATCCAACGCGTCTGCATTTTGATGTTTAATTTCAGCTTGGTATTGAATTTTATAATTCTATCTATTTAATTTTTCAGCGCAATAAACGCGAACTAGGATTTTTTACACTTACCGATGATTAGTTAATATGGTTGTTTTTGATTGTACATGTAGGGCTTAAAAATTTTGCATGCCCAAACTACATCTAGAAGTTTTTTTTTTATGTATTGTACTTTTTTTAAAGCTTTATTTAGGGTACGTGAAGTATATGCGACTGGCGTATTGCTACCAATTTTACCCTGAGGTTTATTTATTTATTTTATTTATTTATTTCTGTAAATGTTCTGGGTCAATCCATACGAAGTGGTCCAGAGCTCGACCATCTTCAAAAATTATAAAACTTTGAGTGTGACGAACCTTGTGTATGAGAAGGTCAATAACACTATTCACGTTGTTGTATGTACAGGTGTTCCTGAATGGTGGCCATCTTTGTTGTTAGTCTAGTGCCAATTTTTGAATTTGCAAGCAAACTACAGTTGTACGAAAACAACAGTTGCTCAGCACGTACGAATCAGATGAACACCAAACAAAAACGAATGTTTAGAGGAGAAACTGAAGTACATGGAATATATATATTCTTGCTTCTAAATAAATATGCAGGGTTGCAAACCAATACATGAAATCGCCAGAAAAAGTCCAGAAAATCACGCTTTTAAATGTGCTGTATGTTGGAATGGCATGAAGTGGAGGGGGGGGGGTCATAAGTTTTGTGCTGAATACTATTGCATGTAAAGAGTCTGCAGAAATGTCCACAGCTATGACACTACTGACATCGCAGATTTATGGGAGTCCGAAAGTTGAAGTTAGTGATTTTGATGCTATTTTGGGGGCGTAAAATCTCAAAAGGGTAAAGCAATAAAAATTGCTGCTTAGGCCACAAAGTAATTCTGAATGTGAATAAACTATTGCAGAAAAATCAGGACTGATATTGTATGGAGAAAAGTGAGGACATAGTAAAATTTCCAAGAAAGCACGTGCGTGACGATGCTCGTAGCCGGGAGAGATTTAAATGTTTGGATATGTTTCATGCTAGATTTCAAAAACTACGCATGATGCAGCAATTAGGCCCGTATTTGTTTGTGTTTAGTTGTGCAAAAGTTTGCCGAGTGGCGTTTCTTCCATCTTTCAAGCTCCATGATCATTGCCGCGTCTATATGGTGAGGGTATTAGCTCCCACGACACTCATCGTCGAACTGGAACGCGATATTAAGGTACTTCTGAAGTCCAATCCCAGTTACGGAAGTTAATGTGTTCACAAGGTTGCGTTATAGGATATATAGACGGAACGCGACCTTCTGAACGCATTAACTTCCGTATCAGGGATTGGATTTCAATTATACTTAGCTGACACAATAAGTGTCTTAATACTGCGGTCCAGGTCGACGATGGGCGTCGTGGGTGCAAAGGGGAGCTAACCCCCTCACCATATAAAAGTGGCAATGATTAATGTTGCCACGAGACGAGACATTTCTAGTGTCTCGTCTCGTCTCGTCTCGTAAACGAGACGGGACACGAGACGGGACAGAACCCTTTTAGACGAGACAGACTACTTGTCCCGTCTCGAAAACGAGACGAGACGGAGCGTCTCATGAAATGTGACATTTCATGAGACGCTCCGTCTCGTCTCGTGTCTCGAAAATGAAAACGCTGGCGGGAATGGCCAAGATTGAAATTGCCAGTGGTCATATAGATTGCAAAAGGAAAATCCCCTTTGTGAGAAAACATTTTGAAAACCCTTCATAGAAAAGTGTCCTCTATCTACTGAATGAAATAATCGTGATACATGAGCTTCCACGAATATCATCCTTAAGAGTCTTCATCCCGGCGAAATTAAAATACCGCTAATTTTACAGTAATTATGTGATATCTTCAAATAGATAAAAGATAATTGAAATATAGAACAAGAGCGCCCTAGACAATATTATTTTGCGTGAGGTACCGTTATCACAAGTCACCTAGTGGCTTTCCGTTTTCAGCTGTTTAGAAACGCGAAAATAAATGCCGATTTTCAAAATGGCTCGAAATCGAAAGCAGATAAGTGAGTCGTGATAACGGTTTCTCATGTAAAATAATATTGTCTAGGGCGCTCTTGTTCCACATTTCGATTATCTTTTATCTATTTGAAGATATCACATAATTACTGTAAAATTAGCGGTATTTTAATTTTGCCGGGATGAAGACTCTTAATGTCTTGTCCCCAATTCCCCTTGCTGTAAACTGAGGAATTCTCATTTTTTTAAAATTTCTGGCTGGAATGATGACTAACACAAAGACAGGGAAGATTTTTACAAGGTCAAGAAACCGAACTACCACTACCATCTATTCAATTTGAAAACTGGGTAAGGTCTACACTCATTGCAGGCTGTAGTTGAAAGTTTTTGCTGAGATGGCGGAAGAGAACCGAACAGACTACACTTGTCTTTATTCTCTGGTGGCGGTATTCTTTTTGCTATATGAACCGAAAACGGCAATTGAAGTATGTCATCTTTCAACTAAAATTTTGTCTTCTTCCTCTCTCTCTCTCTTTCACACACACACATAAAAACATACTTTTACCATTTTACCAATCGCTCGCTTATTATACAGCAGTCATGTTGTAAAATTCACCTCTTCGTTTGGAAGGCGGGCGAAGGACAAAGAAAGCAAAGATATTATCGACGAACCCTTCAAATTGTTTGCTTTCAGCAAATTTATGATACTAACAATAACACTTTAGATGAAGAGGTTTTAAAGGGGGGCCTTCGTTTTGTTACGCGGAAATGTTTGATCTGGCCAGAGTGCGAAATTGCCCTCTGCTTCCATGTTGAGAGGAGGGGAATACTTCCTTTTCCTAGTTAATAATATTCATTAGGACCTGAATTATCTTCAGAAATTGTTTCTTACAGGCATATAAAACCTCTCGAACTTGGTAAGTTTAAAGAACATTTGGCATAATATTCATGGAACTCCGTTGAAAGCAGAAAATATCATGAGAATGATCAAAATTCGAACATTGGAGAACATAATTAACAAAAAAGAAATAGGATACCCAAACCATATTTTTAAACCTGCTATAAAATGTATATCCTATATTTTTACTAATTCCTTACTCCCATGAAAGTATCCTGGGGAGGATATTCTCTCCAATTTTTTCAGGCTGAAATCCTTTTATCCCGTACGATTCCCCCCCCCCCCCGACACAATACGAAAAAATAAATTCTGTTAAAATCCATACACATGACCCTTCCGGGACTCAACTCGGGACCTTCAAGCCGATGGTCTATCGCCGCAGACCGCTCGGCTTGGTATGAAGATGTACGTTGTATGATTGCTAATAGATCACGACAATATAAGAAACTTTAATCCAAAATGGCTACCCAAAAATCAACTTTTTTGTTTAGACCACTAGCTAATCTGGGTGTACTGTCATGAGTTTGTTACACAAAAGGGGCAACCACCACATAGTATCACACACCCCGCGGTTATGGGAACAGATTTGAACCATGGAAGTGAAGACTGGACCCAAGCATTCTTTCGTCCGATGTGTCGTTCAGCTCCCATTACTATGGCATTTTAAGTAGAGCTTACTGTGCAGTAACATATAAAATTTCAATCAAATACTTTCCATTACTCAATAAAATTATTTGGTTTCGAGCTTTTTTAAAAAAATAATTGCAACAAATCTAAACATGCTAAAATGAAAAGTAGTTTTTGGATTGTTATGGGTTAACACTGTGAAACCCAAAGGCTGGAATAATGAAGTCAAAGTGTACACACATATCTATCTCTCTATTTATCTATATATCTTTCCATCTCTCTCTCTCTCTCTCTCTCTATATATATATATATATATATATATATATATATATATATATATATATATACAGACACTCTAAAGCAAGTGGACTGATAGTATACGATAGTGTCAGGAATGGTGACACCTTTACATCGAACTTTGCTTGTCGTGTAAACATTATTTGACATTAGTGTCTTCATCTTCGACGTACATACCAGCAATTTAGTGTATATTCGTGTATTTAAACTGGTGTATTCAAATTTCGTGTATTCAAATTTCAATGTTTCAGAATGTAAAAAAAAGCCAGGGTCGAGAAGCCTCAGACAACTAACAGCAGAGATATATTATCTTGTAAACTATTTGTCCTTGCCTTGTGAGCTTATTTGAGTTTATTTTTAAAACCTTTAGGCAACTTTGGCCGAATGGATGATGATGGGAAAATTAGTGGAATGAAGAAAGTGGTAGGATACTAGACAACTTCGAGAAAACACACATATTCGAAAAATGAAATAAAATGTAATGAAATCTTTGAGATTTACGTCCCACAGTTATGTCGATTAGGCTAAAGGAGACAGTGATGATGAGTAATGAATAAAATGGTGGAATGAAGAAAGTGGGAGGAAACGGGAGAACCCCGAGAAAACCCACGCACACGGTGTTTGTCCATCACAAAGTTCACTTGGGGGGGCTGGGATCGAACCCGAAACCCCAAGCACCAGAGGTGAACGCTCTACCACTGAGCCACCACGGTCCCCACACACATTCAATGTTTGTCCATCACAAAGCTCACGTGGCACTAATCGAGATCGAACCGACTACCACATACACTAGAGGTGAAGGCTTCACGGTGTAGCTACCGTGACATTTCTTGTCTTGTGTGTTCTGGGTAATACTTGTAACTTAGTTGTATCTTGATTAGCATGGTGCAGCCTGCTACATTTTACTTTCGTTCCCATAGTATGCTGCTATATTTTTTACAAGACAAGACGAGACAAAACGAGACGAGACGAGACGGGACAGAACCTCTCGAGACGAGACACGAGACGGGACGGGCACATTTTTTCGAGACGAGACGAGACATGCTTTGCACGAGACGAGACAGCCTGAAGTCTCGTCTCGTCTCGTCTCGTGGCAACACTAGCAATGATCATGGAGCTACAAAGATGGAACTAACGCCACTCGCAAGCTTTAGCACAACTGAACACAAACAATTGCTGCATCATGCGTAGTTTTTGAGATCTAGCAAGAAACATATCTGAATATTTAAATTTTTCCATACTGCGACCATCGTCATGCACGTGCTTTCTTCGAGTTTTTACCATACCCTCACGTTTTCTCCATGTAATATCAGTCATGATTTTTTTTGCAATAGTTTATTCACATACAGAATTACTTTCTGGCCTAAGCAGCATTTTTTTTAACACTTTGCTCTTCTGAGATATTGCGACCCAAAAATGGCATCAAAATCACTAACTTTAAATTTCGGACCCCTATAAATCTACGGTGTCAGCAGTATCACAGCTGTGGATATTACATGCAATAGTATTCAGCACAAAACTTTGAACACCCCACTCTATGCCATTCCAAAATATAGCTCCTTTAAAATGTAATTTTCTGTATCTTTTTCTGGCGATTTCATCTATTGGTTTGCAACCCTGATAACTAATTTTCTCCGTGTACCTCAGTCTCTTCTGCAAACATTCGTTTTCGTTTGGTATTCATCTGATTCGTACTTCCTGAGCAACTGTAGTTTTCGTAAACGCTTGCAAATGCAAAAATTGGTCCTCCATCAACAACACAAATCGCCGCCATTCAGGAACACTTGTACATTAGGGTGGTCCTTATTTTACAACACTATAATTCTTTTTCGGGACACCGCCTCATTTGGTGCTACTTGTCGATATACTATACTGTGTAAAATTTCATTCCAATCGAATGAGGATAAATGGTGCCGCAAAGAACCTAAATTTTTATTCATTTATTGGGAGATTTTGAATTATCCAATAGATTGCAGCAACTATAAAGGTATAATAACAAACATTTACAAGTGATATTTCCAAATTCTTTCCTGTATTTTTTTAAAAATAGTAAGTTAAGTTGTGCTACTAAAATAAGTTATTTCGATTGGATAAATGCCATAATGACTTTTTTTTGTGCATAAAATGTATTTATTCACCTGAAACGACATTCATTTATTGTATACCCTTCACGCGCTTGAATTTAACTTTCTGCTGAGTTCCCCCAGTTCTGTTGTTAGTTGAAGGTCCGCGTAGTAAAGCGAATATCAGATCGATGGAAACTAAGAGCACTGATAAGATTTATCTTTAGAGCACGACAATTACCAAATTACCATCAAATGCAAGATTGGTTCCAAGTTACCATCAAATGTACAAACCTCAGGGTGTCATTTTACATCCTTAGAAAATAAAGTTTACCTCGTAATGCATCTTTAGTGGTAAAAGTGGTGGAAGTTTTTTTTCTCGAAAAGTTCGTATCCCAACCAAAAAGATTCCAACACAGTGTAGAAAAATTGGAAAAAAACTTTACAATGAATGGAACTCTTTGCAGAAATCGCCTGTTCGACTAACTGGATTAGGAGAAAAAGGAGGAAGACTGTGGAAAAATCGAATGATCTTTTCGACATTGCTCATTTTTGCTTTGGATCTCATTGACAATAAGAAAGATAAATATCAGAGTAAAAAAGGACGACCTTGATGCATGATTGGAGCTGACACTGTCCTACTGGCAAGAGAAGGCAGTGTATTCGCAAAGAACAAGAGGCACTTAGAAGAAAGCGATCCGAAGAGCAGCAGCAAAAGTGTTACAGACAGCTCAATTGGCGTCATCTGACAGTGAAGAAGATTCAACATCTGCACAAGAGGAGTTTAGCAGTTCAAGTTGTTCAAATACTACTGTGTAATCAAGCAGTCCAACTTACCATATATTATTGAAGAAAATTTTCACTTTCTAAGTGAACCTCGTATAAAAAGCGCTTCTAAGAATTTTTCTCTTCGCCAACAAACGAATACATGCATATATGTGTGTGTGCGCCGCATCTGCGACGGAAGTCTTGGTGGACCCTCTCGCTTCTCCAAATAAGGTGCTAGAATCTAGAGTAGAAAGCAAAATTCGTCTCCAAGCATTCGTATCTATAGCCCGTCATAATTATTTTTAGCTCTGACATCAACAGGTTGCATTGCGAGCCTCTCCGTTGGGTAGAAGCACGGAGAGCCGGGGAGAAAAAACAAGTTAGTCTGACTGATGCAACGAATCTGATAACAACAGGTAAATGTGTAGGTAATATTGTTTAGATCAACTAGCACTAATGTGCCAACTGTATAACGGTAACTAAATTCATAAATTAAATTAAAATAATCGTAAAGTATTTTAAAACAATGTGCGACACTTAATAATAATTGCAAGTCGTTTAAGACGGAGTCTTTGGAACATTTCTTTCATGTCAATTTCTAGACAACTCGAAACAAGATAAAATGGATAGCAAGGAAATCCAATCTCTAACTTCAGGTGCATCTCCCTGGAATTGCCAGAAATAATCTTACTTCCG
Organism: Thermobia domestica; assembly: GCF_964235325.1. Taxonomy (NCBI): domain Eukaryota; kingdom Metazoa; phylum Arthropoda; class Insecta; order Zygentoma; family Lepismatidae; genus Thermobia; species Thermobia domestica. The sequence goes on from NC_137464.1 coordinate 77,979,163, forward strand.
CATCAAAGTGAGCGACAAATGAAAGTGTGAATCAATAAAAAACGTATAATGTAGTGAAATTCAACCGGTAGCTCGCGTCTTCCGCGATCGTAATCAAAATAATTGGGCCGAGTGTAAAATTGCATTATCATATTTAGTTATTTGAATCAAAGTGCCAGTATATAATTTAATTTGTGTTAGTGTAGTTTCAGTGTTGTTAATTAAAGTAAAAACATAAAAATCGAATGTATCCTTTTTCGAAATAATCAACACGATTTAAATTTGTTTTATAGTTGAAGAGAATTTAATTCACTTTTTCTTTCCAGCATAAATAGTTAATGCCTATACAACGTAATAATTTTCGCATTATTAAATTGTATTGGCATCAGAGATACAATTGGAATCAATTTTTGTGTCAATTTCCCAGAATGTTTTGACCCGAACTCTGAACCGTGCTGTTTTGTAAAGGAAAGAAAAATGTTCTTGGGTGCAACGTCTGCCAGACTACAAAAAGGTTTACCAAAGTGGTAACAAATTGCGTTGAAAAAGGCGACAAGATAGCCCTTTCATGCATCCTTCTAGTGTATTATGTTTGGTAAAGCAGAATTTCTTCCCCGGCACTTTGTTAGCCAATAAATTAGAATGTGTTACTTTTCACGACACTTGTTATTTGATATAATGGCCGTTGAGATGTTATTAGCAGAGTAGTTCTTTAAACTGTGAGTTGCAAGTAAAAGAAATGCAGGTAAAACAAATGGGATGTGTCACTTTCTGCGTATTCATTTGCACACAAATTGTCAATTTAAAAGATAGTAAAAATGGCTTTATGCCAAATCGGCCTCATGATAGTAATAATGATTCAGTAACGTGGGAAAATACATTAAAAACCTGACAAGACAATTTCTGTGTTACAAAATGTTCGTCAAAGAAATATAATTTGCAAGTTCGTTGTAGCAAAAAGCACCGGCAACAAAGAAAATTAGTAGTCAGACGAAAAATAAGAAGAGTTAAATGTAGGTTGTACTGTTTTTCTAAATTCTCAAAATTTGTTCGTAAATTTTCTTTGACAAATAAGTGTCATAGTCAATGCAATACACAAAAATGTCGTAAATGCAAAGTTGTTTTGTTGCACAACGATAATCAATATTCTGTATTTTTGAAAAAGGTGATCAAAATTTTAAATCGAGCAACTTAGCAGTTCATATTATAGTAAAGGGGTCAGGTGCCGACCATGCATCACATATAATTAACAAAAATCACAGACCTTCCCAGGAAGAATGTCGTAAGAGAGTGAGCATATCGCATACAGCTAAGCGATTTGAAAACGAATGTAATAACAAAATTAAATGTCGGTTACTAATTACTATTAGTGGTGTGCCATCAGTTGATCGTGATGCAGCAACACAGGTCAAGTACACAGGTAAACGAAAAAACCGAGTGAAACAAAAAAGGCAATCTAGTTTTCAACCTAAATGCAGTGAAATTTATATGTATGGAGAAAATTACGAAAGAAAAGAAATTGCAAGTCAAGCAATAAGTTAGTCGACTTCTTAAATATTGAGAAACCAATTTTGTATACTAAGCTATTGCTTCCTAAAGCAAAAAGAATTGGTGGAAACCACATAGTAGCTTATACATTCACATTAGTCGTTTCTTGGCAAATAAAGTTTTTTTTGAAATTGTCTTTGTGTTGAAAAAACCTCGAGTAAGTGTAGGGTAAACAAAAATCTTGTTAAGCCGGACTATTTATTTATTATGAGATTGACGACTGCAATGATTTTGGTAATTTAAAAATTTATTTTCTTTTAATCACTCTATAGTTTGAAAATATTAACTTGAGATAACAGTATACGAAAATTTTAGCAGTGATCAAAATTGATTTGTTTGTGCTTAACTTCAACAAAAATCAAAAGGAAAACATTGAAATGTTATAAGGATTAATAAGAATAGTAAATTGAGTTTCAAAAAGATTTTTAAACTATGTAATTATTTTGTTACTATTTTTTGTAGTACTTGTGTAGTATGTACTGGTGTTAGTAGGTGCCCGTGACCCACTATGTGACTTCCGGACGGCCGGAGCCTTTTATTGAAGAAGGAAACAGGCCAAGTGGCTTACCAAGGCATGAGATGAGGTTTCCTCCCACTTTTGGGTAATATTATATTTTTGTAATGCCCGGAGTAGGCAATTTTCTTAATATTCCCTTCTTTATTCTTCTAATTTCAACCTTTTGTTCTTTCCTTCACCCTCATCTCGGGGTTGGAAACAAATAATTATAATATGGGTGGTGTCTTCTAAATTTAGAAGTGTAAGCACTTTAAAAAGTGTAATGGTTTAACAAACCATCCACTACCTGGCCCATTCCTACTTAGATAATATAACAGGAATATAATACATGTAGTGTCGTAATTAATTAAAGTATTAGTGTAAATATAAAAGTAAATTTTGGTATTCAAACCAAACGTTTTAAAAATATTTACTGTATTCTTACTTGAATTTGCGTATATCATTGCTTCATAGTAATAATAATACTCAAAATAATACTACTACTAAGAAATAAATGAAAACAAGTATGTATTTATTGTATTACTTTTCCAAAATGTCTGATGTTATTAATGAAAGTAAATATTGAATATGATGCATTTTTATGATAGTAACAAAATTAATTTATATGAAAAATAGGAGTACAAGGCACTACATTAGTAATTATTTTATAATAACTATTTGGTATACTTATATCTTTGTGTTTAATAATAAACAATGCCACTAATTAATTATTTAAATAATCAAATATACTATTTTGAAAGATATTCGTAACAAATTTGTATTTTGATGTGTTTAAAATTTGGCACTTAAATATTTTCTAAAACAACAAATATTAATATAATAAAATACATTAATGAACTTCGTTAAAATTATGGCCCAACCGCAATCCGTTTTGTATGGCCCACCTGTTCGTCACCGTACTTCCGAATGGACTTTAAAAATTTTTCACCGTATTATCACAAAAAGACTTCATCGATGTTAACCCTTTGAAGACCAATGGAAGAAACTTAACAACAACAGTAGAGTGATCAATGTTACAGGGTTCTGTTTGTTTTTCAGTTCCCTCAAAACAAACGTCTTGTCGAGCGCCTATGTAACTATACAGTCCAACTTATCGAATATTATTGAAGAAAATTTTCACTTTCTAAGTGAACCTCGTATAAAAAGCGCTTCTAAGAATTTTTCTCTTCGCCAACAAACGAATATGTGCATATATGTGTGTGTGCGTCGCGTCTGTGACGGAAGTCTTCGCGGACCCTCTCGATTCTCCAAATAAGGTGCTAGAATCTAGAGTAGAAAGCAAAGTTCGTCTCCAAGCGTTCGCATCTATAGCCTATCATAGTTATTTTTAGCTCTGACATCAACAGGTTGCATTGCGAGCCTTTCTGTTGGGTAGAAGCACGGAGAGCTGGGGAGAAAAACCAAGTTAGTCTGACTGCTGCAACGAATCTGACATCTAAATGTGTAGGTAATATTGTTTAGATCAACTAGCACTAATGTGCCAACTGTGCAACGATAACTAAATTCATAAATTGTTTATGTGAATATACATAAAATAATCGTACAGTATTTTAAAACAATGTGCGACACTTAATAATAATGCAAGTCGTTTAAGACAGAGACTTTGGAACATTTCTTTCATGTCAATTTAAGATAACTCGAAACAAGATAAAATGGATAGCAAGGAAATCCAATCTCTAACTTCAGGTGCATCTCCCTGGAATTGCCAGAAATAATCTTACTTCCGCATCAAAGTGAGCGACAAATGAAAGTGTGAATTAATAAAAAACGTATAATGTAGTGAAATTCAACCGGTAGCTCGGGTCTTCCGCGATCGTAATCAAAATAGTTGGGCCGAGTGTAAAATTGCATTATCATATTTAGTTACTTGAATCAAAGTGCCAGTATATAATTTAATTTGTGCTAGTGTAGTTTCAGTGTTGTTAATTAAAGTAAAAGCATAAAAATCGTATGTATCCTTTTTCGAAACAATCAACATGATTTAAATTTGTTTTATAGTTGAAGAGAATTTAATTCACTTTTTCTTTCCAGCATAAATAGTTAATGCCTATACAACGTAATAATTTTCGCATTATTAAATTTTATTGGCATCAGAGATACAATTAGAATCAATTTTTGTGTCAATTTCCTAGAATGTTGTAACCTGAACTCTGAACCGTGCTGTCCAGTGGTTATATGGTCGGCTTTGGTAGAAGCTCCGAATCGCTATTAAAGCCTAAAGGAGACGGACATAGAGGGTCGAACCCAGGATAGTCGTAGATGTCATAAAGTGTCTTCCCAGAAAGGGGACATAGAGGATTGAATCCCGAACTGTTATAAACGCCTAAGCCCTCACAAAGATCCACAGGACACGAACCCATAGTCATAAGATGTCTTCCCGAACAGAGACATCAAGGATCGAACTCTTGATACTGTTATAAGATGTCATTCCCTCACAGGGACTTGAACCAGGCACTGTTATAAGATGGCGGCCGAACAGGGACATCAAGGATCGAACCCTTGATACTGTTGTTTTCCCGAACAGGGGCATACAAGGATCGAACCCTGATACTGTTACAAGATGTCTTCCCGAACAGGAACGTACAAGGATCGAAACCCTTGATACTATTGTAAGATGTCATTCCCTCACAGGGACTTGAATCAGGCACTGTTATAACTGATGATGATAGCCGAAAAAAAGTGTGCACTTAGAAATTTCATTAGATCGAAACGTGTTGCTGTTTTGGATAAATGCAAAATTAGTGAGAGAAGCGGTTCATATTTTAACTGCTGTTGCCAAATCATTAAATCAAGATGCACATGCCTTGGTTATAAATAGATTATCTATTCGCCTTTGTCAACATTTGCGATCAGTTAGAAGCTGCAACTTGCAAGAAATTTTTGGGGTGAAATCGAAAAAATAAATGCCGTTACCGTGCAATGGGATGGAAAGATGCTTCCTGCATTAACAGAGAGAGTTCGTTGACAGACTATCGGTTATTTTTACTTCTAATGAAAGTAAACGATTACTAGCATTTCCGAAATTACCATCTGCCAAAGGAGAACATCAAGCGACTGCTGTGATACAACCTCCGCAAATACTGGACGAGGAAAAGATGACTTCACCTTGTTGAAACAATATTTGGAAAGAGATATTTTATATTTGTTATGCAGGTATCACATTTATGAACACGTTTTAAGTTATTTTCGAGTTGAAGATCAATGATCGTTCCCTACCAAAGATTTCTATTTTCAAGTGTTTTCAACAAGCTTGGAATGATATTGACAAAACTAAATTGAAGCCCGGTATACAAGATGAACGCATTCAAGAAAAACTACACGAAACATCCAGTGACATTCTTCAGATTGCTATACAGAATATTCAGAATACTTACCACACCTTAAACTTGTTGAACTTGCTGTTATTTTTCTCGGAAGAGTTCAACCCAGAAAAATATATTTTTTTTCCCAGGAGATTATCTTCATGCCAGATGGATGGCAAAACCCATATATTCCTTGAAGATTTTATTCTTCCTTGATTAATTTTCACTGAAGTAAAAACCTGATTCGCTTTCACTTACTACTCGTGATTCATTTTCACTTACTATTTTTTCTTGAAAATTACAGAAAAGAATTTTAAAAAGGCGCTTATAAGTACTTGTTATTTTATCTTTATAGGTTCTGCCATCTATTGGATAATTCAAAAGCTCCGAATAAATGAATAAAAACTTTAGGCTCTGTGACGCCATATACCGTCATTCGATTGGAATGAAATTTTACACAGGATAGTATATTGACAAGTGGCACCAAATGAAGTGGTGTCCCGAAAAAAATTGCAATGTTGTAAAATAAGGACCACCCTAATACCTAGTTTCAAAATTGGCTTAAAATATCTATGTACAACCACAACAGAACACCATTGAAAACAACAACAACAAAAAAAAAAAGGTTTGGGAATCATTCATAGTGAATTTTATTTGCGCTCCATCAAATTCGCTGTAACTATGTACAACTGTATTATACAAAAATGAAAAGAATTTTGTTTGTTCGCGCAACAGGGGAAAACGGTTAAACCGTTTGGAATGAATTTTTGATGCAGCTATCATGTACTTCGAAATAGGTGTTTAATGAGGTTACTTTGCTTAAAATGTGTATTCTATGGGGGAGCGGATGGTCAAAATCTATGCAAAAATCTTAGTATCTCACGATTCTGTCAAAGTTAGGAAGATGACATTTTTTATGTGAGCTCCCGCTAAAAGTAAGTGGACCCGTCCCAGTATTTTTGAGAGTTTCCATTTAAGTGGGGAAGGGAAGCATTTTCTATAATTTGAAAGCGATTTTACCTGTTGTTTCTGATCGCATCACGTGGGGAAACGGTTAAGCAGTTTGAAATGAATTTTTGAACATACAGTAGTTAGAACCTACCCTTAGCTGGGATTTATATTCCTTTGATTCAAGGGCGAATCCTATAAGGAGTAGAGGAAATTAAACATTCATGTAAAAAAAAAAAAAAAAAAAAAAAAAAATACAGTATGTCACGAGCTCGCCAAGATAGGAAGTTAAACTCGATATATAAATTTTTCATTAAAAATAAGCTGGCATGTGTTGCAATGTTTTTGAAAATTTTCGTTTTAAGGGGGAGGGGTGATTTTCCATGATTTTTTTGTTACATTGAAAGCGATGTTGTCTGTTGTTCGTGATCACATCACGTGGAAACGGTTGAACAGTTTGAAAGGAATTTTGGTACATAGTTCATTATTATTATTTATCCATTGTTTTACTTTACTGTTTTTGAAAATTTCAATTTTAAGGGAAGAAAGAGGGTGTTTTCTATAATTTCTTTCTTCACATTTAAATCGACGATGTCCGTTGTTTGTGATCGCGTCACGAGAAATGCTTAACAATCTGAAATGAGTTTCAGAACATATTTAGTACCTACCTCAAACTGGGATATTTTTATGTAACTTTCCTTAAAGGGAGTAAGGAGAGGGGAAGTTAACTTTCCTAAGGGAAAAAGGAGTTAAAAATTCATGCCAGAAATAGAATATCTTACTACACTTTCATTGATATGCATATACTAAGGGGGAGACGAGGCTCAAACATTTTCCTTGAACTTAATTCTCCCCGTACAAAAAACGGGCACTTCAGCTAGTACGAAATCAAAAGCAATGCGGCTATATTTCCTTTGTTTTTGTTATATACTTGGGTATTAATATAAACAGGTAAAATGTCTTTCTCTATGTGTCAGTTCAGTTAATTATAAATCGAGAACGCTTCACTTGAAAAAGGAAATTACTAAAGATACACCTCTATCTTCTCAACACTAATGGCAGTCAGAGCCTGGAACTTGCTAATTCTTCTTGCGTATCTGATAGAGTATGTGAAGCACAGTACAATTATTGTATGCCACAAAACCCCTTTAATCGTAAAATATATTGTAAGAAACCAAATTGGCAACTGAAAATGAGAAAGAATCTATTTCTAACATATCAATTCACAAAAAACTTTTTTATTTCTTTTAGAAAAACAACATATATTCATAGTCATTTTTTTTTATCTCTGGCTTTTGAACTTGAGGTACTATCCCAGTATTTGCCCGGCGTGTTTTAATTGAAACTCAGGTCGGCTGGCTCAGGGATTTGAATCATAAGTGTAAGAGGGGGATTTTATTCCTATTCTATATTACGTAAAACTATCGACCTTTTTGTTACTCTAGAAAATTGTGTACTTCCTTTTTTCTAGAAATCGAAATATAAGCGAGTGTCAATGGTGCAAAGTGTGTCCCACGAAACGCGTATGGGACTTATTCCTTGTGCATTATTATTATTATTTGTTACTTCTAAGTTTAGTTCAATGTCTTGTGATTATGTACTACGGCTAAGGAAGACTGTGATGATATGGATAATAATGGTGGCATGACAAGACCACCCCCGAGAAACCCATGCACACGATGTTTGTCCACCACCAAACGCACTTGGCGGAATCTGGGATCGAACTAGGAACCCGCGCCAGACGTGAACTACCACGGTCCCACAAGGGAATTATATAGTTTCATGTGTACAGTAGAATATATATGCTTAAATGGTATATTAAGAAGGAATATGGCTTTAAATATAAGTACAAAATTTAATAAAACCCAATATTACCCAATAAAACTCAATTTTGCCCAATAAAACCCACTGGGTTGTGTTTTTTTTAAAAAAGCCTGGGTTTTCACAATTCTGTTCCTTATACAGTTTCTTCCTATATACAGGGTGTTTCAAAACAACACCGACAACGTTTGGGAGGTGATTCCTGACACCAACATAAGACAAAAAGAACAGACCAACCTGAGTGCACAAATGCTTCCCTTCGGGGTTATAGGCCGCCGAAAACGTGAAAAATTGAAATTTAAAGATCCATAGCTACAAAAATATGGGACCTACCTATATTTTGGGATCTACAAAAATATAGTCGGGTTAAGATTTAATTTAGGAAGTAGTATGTGCTCTATTCAAATATCCATGTTTCAGAATCCTGCGTTACTTCCGCAACAATTTTTATGAAGATAGTTGGACAATACTTAAAATGATATGCCCGTAGCCATACTCCCTCTATAAAGATTAGTTCGTGAATACCTTAGGATTCTGAAACATGCATTTTTGGATAGCCCACGTATTAATTCCTAAGCGAAGTTTTGACCCGACTACGGCAGGTCCCATAGTATTGAAGCTTTGGACTTTCAAAATTCATCTTTTTAATGTTTTCGGCAGCCTATAACTCCGAAAGGCAGCATTTGTACACTCAGGTTGGTCTATTCTTTTTGTCTTATCTTGGTGTCAGGAATCACCTTCCAAACGTTGTCGGTGTTGTTTTGAAATACGCTGTATATATGACAAACATTAAGTATGTAGATACTGAAAATCAACAATTATATGCTCGGTTTACACACTTAAGACGAACACATTGAAATATCTTTTGTAAATAGGACGCATTACACCTCAAACTATATACACTGACGTCACGATTTGAATGGTGAAAGGTTCATTCCGAGTACAACTCCTCTGGATTAAGGCATGCTAATCATAAGCCATACTTGTAGGTTTATGTAAACATTTTCTGTATGCCTATGTGCCTTCTTACAATATTTTTACAGAAAAAGAATTCACGTCAAACTTGCTATAACTAATACGTGTTGTAGCTCTTGGGGTTCCAATTAGCACAAACATCAGAAACAGACATTATTATTATTATTATTTGCTGCGACTGTCAAAAGTGCATGAATCATGCGGTTTTTTAAAAATAATCACGCACAGGATGTGACCTCCCCTTTTGAAATAGGGCCTAGGTCACAAACATCACATCACACAGAAATCGGTCATAGCAGCCACTGGTCACTACAGCCAGCGGACAAAGATACACATATGTGCAGTACTGCCAGAGTGTGAAATTGATTGTCTTTGCATAAATGATCTCCTGATATCTTAAAAAGGCTTAATCTATTAGCTACTCTTTATTTTTACTCCCGCCAAGTCAGCACAGATATAGAAGAGGGGCCTCCGTACAACAACTACTCATTGTTTACAGAAATCATCTTCTAATGTATTAAAATAAATATTAGCAACTTCAAGCTTTCGATCATGTTTACATTAGCATCGTCTGTTTGTATCCCTATGTACACATTACCGTTACACAGAAATTTTCTTGTACGGGCATATCCACCATCGCTAACACACCTGCATCTACGGATGCACCCCGCACGTTCATCCTGTTTCGCCCTGCCCCGAATCGGAACAAATGCAAAGTTAGTTAATAATAATCACCTGGTACAGGGTGGTTACCTTCTGCAGTGGAACTACACCAACTGCTGATTCTCATGAAACTAATTTCCCATTTGTATGAATTAATAGAAAATCTTTAAACACAGAACACTTCCAAATGACTGGGAATACTAAAATCCTATTACTATATTATGCACGAAAAACAACTTGCTACTATCGAGCATGTCCATTGACGTCTAGCGGCTTGTCTGACCAACTTTAAACTTCCTGCTAGACCTGAATGCAGTGATCACTGGTGTCTACGGTTAGTGGTGTGTGTCCAGCGACTCCTATAACTGATTTTTTGATGTGGCGCCTGTGACATGCTGCTTTTGTATACGCCTCGAGTAGAGACAGAATTTTGAACATATGTAAAAGTAAAATCTACAAAGTTCGCATTCCAAGCACTTAAATGGACCACAGTAAGAAAATTTTCAGTTTCAGAACGTTGTAGCCATTGTGACTACTGATCACCTCAAGAATTACAACATATAATAATTTTGGCGACTTCGACCAAAACTCATTTTGTACAGTCCGCAGCAAAAAACCCTGCAATATGAGCATGTAAGTTTATTGTGAAACTACGGCTAACAGCCCAGGGAATCAATATAACGTCTAAGTGGCACGAATCAAGCCAGGAGAAACCTCGGCGTCCTCCCCTGCACACTTATTTTGGAGCAAAAGACTTTGTCGTTTCACAATAAATTTACATGCTCATGTTGCAGGTTTTTTGCTGCGGACTGTACCAGCCCATAGCAAGGAAACTATCGAACTCTGAGTTTTATGTCCATTACAACCTTTGATAACTATTTCAACATTTGAATAATAACAGTAATAAAAAGTAGCTTTAAGTTAAAGGCAATGTCGTTGTCTGGTTGAACATATACATGTACTCATCAACTTCGTAATATAAGACAACAGTCTAATGATTCTCCATATAAAAATATTCTATAATTACTACAATCTTTTCACCTGTTGAACTACAGATATCTTTAGTGATATACAATTTAAAAACAGAGCTTGGAGAGAATAATATTCAACACATTAGGAAAACACGTATTAAAGATTTTTTTTTTTTTTTTTAATTAAGACTAGTAACATAACTGACAAAGAGAAATGTACTACAGAAGTATTAACATTTACTTCTAATTTCTCGACAGATAGGAACAGTATAACATTAAATAGTAAAATATTTTCACACTAGGTTAGTCATTAGGTTGTTTCCTTATATTTAGAGGTCTGCGCGGATATCCACATCAAAATGGGTATCTGCGGATATATATTTCTTTTCTGCGCAGATAGCAGATAAAGTTGCGGATATGTTTCCTACATCTTTTCCCTACCTAAAAAAAAAAAAAAAAAAAAAAAAAAAAAAAAAAAAAAACGCTATGAAATTTCTGATGATGATGGAAAGAGTGCTAAGAAACGTTTGTTTTGAATTAAAAGTTTTAAAACCGGTTGAAAAATAACTAAAATCAAAATAAGCCTGTTTGAAGCTTGTGGCTCAGTGACAGCAAAAGGACAAGAAATGACAGGAGAGAGTTGTCCTTTTATTGCTCTTTTTAATATTTTTAGCAACCGTTTTGTAGGTGAATGACATCTCTGACCCAAACAGAACGAAACGATAGGTACTTTTGCTACTCCTCAAGAACCGTTATTTACTGTTAATAATAATAAATAAATAAATAAAATAAGAATTGCCGCCAAAGCTGAAAATTTTCAGATTATTGGCCTTGAAGATGAAGAAATATGTTCAAATAGTTTTCCCAGCCTGAGATGTCAGGAACCAAAACCCTAATTTAACACACCACATTTCCTTCCACAAACTGAAAACTGGTTAGCAGAAATATCTTTGCCTTTTGTGACAAACTGGAGAAGCGCGTAGATCACCGAAATAGTAAACAAATCACACCATTCTTCAGCAGTTAGATCATCTACAAAAATACGCTCATCTCCCTCTCTGTCTTTGAAGTAGAGCAGATTTGTGACTCCGCAGATTTCTCTCTTCGGAGAGGTACCACGGACCTAAATGAACCTCCCGACAGATTGAGTTTTATAACAGCAATTGTTTCTCTCTCTCTCTCTCTCTCTATATATATATATATATTTATGTATGTATGTATGTATGTTCTGGGTCTCTGGTAAAGAAAGAAAGAACCAATGCGTTGTTTCTCCAACCCTAAGTGTGTCCAACAATGAGTGGGGACTGCAAAGAAAAGCAGTAAATTTTAAACTTCCTCTATTGCCTCTTCCCGAAATTAATGGCATAGATCTCCTATTTGTGTTCGTAGTTATTTTCACTTCTAATTTCAGTAAAAGCGTGGTCGTGAAAGCATGCAGATCGTATTTCGTTGTTAGTTTTGTCACTTTTTTTTTTTTAAATTTAGTGCTAGTGTCAGTTCGGGATGGAGGCTACCTCAGCAACTACAATTACTTCCAAATTAAAGCAGGGAGTATATACTATTGAGCAAGAAAATTAACTGAAAACAATAATATGGAAAAGCTTTGGTCATGTGTACGATTGTGATACTAAAGTTAAAGATGTTGTAGCATGTTTCAAATGCAAGAAAATTTACACTTACAAGGGATATCAGTCAGGTAAATCAAATATAACAAAACAGGCATCGTGTTCTACAGCAGGCGTCGATGATTAGTTTTTTTGAATGTGAAACCACAAAACAAGTGTGTTCCAGTTCCACTAAACTTACAGCAAAGGGCAACAAAAAGACTTGTGACCTTTGTTGCAAAACATATTGCTCCTTTCTCTGTCGTTTCTGGGAACGGTTTTGTAGAATTTTCGCGCTTTTTTTTTTTTTTTTGAAAACAGGTGGCAAATATGGATCAATAAACGCAAAATATCTACTTCCACATCCAACCACGATTTCTAGGGCGTTGACAGAAAAAGCTGCGTCTCTTCAAGATACGGTATCTAGTGAGGTGGAGGAAGTGCTTGATGATATTGGTAGTGCAGTGACTGTTGCTTTGTGGAGCGATCGGTATAGAAAAATAAACCATTTAGGGGTCACAATTCATTACACTCACAAAGAAACACTGCAAGAATGCGTCTTGTGTACTAAAGGATTGGACTGTGAGAGGAAAAAGACTGGTAATAATATAAGAACTGAGATTATTCACGTATTTAGAAGTTTTAATATCATAGAATTTATTGGCCAGGCAGTGTTTGTAACTAACAGAGGTCCAAATATCGTCTCTGCTTTGCGGCAATGCACAAGGATATCGTGTTCTGCTCACATTTTAAACACAACTGTCGAGAACACAACAAATTCAAACACAGAAGAGGATGATATTTCGTATTTGATTAGTTTTTGCCGTGATCTTTTTTAAAAGATTTGGACTGCAGAATCGTCAATCCTGAAGGGCAAAACTGACGCTCGGTGGAATAGTAAACTAATTATGTTTGAAAGCATCGAAACACAGTGGGAGAACATCTTATCCATTCTGAAGGCAGCAAACAAAGAAAACTTGTTGGATGATGTAAACAGGGATAAAAAAAAAAAAAAAAAAAAAATGATACTTTTCTTATCACCCTTTAAAGCAGCTTCCGATGAGCTTGAAGCTTCAAAAAGGCCTACGTTATTTCTTGCTGCATTATGCAAAAAGAAGCTTCAAAGTATGTTGAGAACACAACGGACAAAAGGCTGATTGTTTCTTCAGAACAAAGAAAAAGGCGCTTGCACATATCAGTGAAAAGTGGGACATAACAATGATCCATAAATTGGCAGTGTTTCTTTACCCTAAACACAAAAGAATGAAGTTTCTCTCCGAGGATGGGCAAGAACAAGTTAAAAACAATGCCAGAGACATGGTGGCGAAGAGGATGAAAAACTCTATTCGAGAAAAACGACGGTCTCCACCAATAAAGAAGCAAAAGGCCTGTGTTGGTGCCTTTCATGAATTTTAAGATTCTTCTGATGATGAAGCCACAGAAAGTTCATCAAGCTGGAAGGATGAAGTTACAGGTTATGTACAAGGGAAGTTACACTTGGACGAGAATTTCGATTCCAGTACCTGGTGGTTTCAACAAAAAGAAGAATATCCCTTTTTGAGCGAAATGGCACTGTTTGTCCACTCTGTGCCTGCTACAAGTGCTCCATCCGAAAGAAGTTTTTCAACTGCAGGTCATATTCTGCAGGATCGACGCACTAGTCATCATCAGTAAAAGTTCAGTCGATATAATTTTTCTCAACAACAACTTACCTTAAATTCCAAAATTTGCAACATGTAAAAAAAAGTCTCTGAGGCTTTTTTTTTTTTTTTTGCGTGAAAACCTCTACCATAAATATGAAGTGTTAGTGTGATTTTATGTAAATTTGTATGCGGTGCTGTGATTAATTTTTATTTCTTAATAACGATGATTTCTATTTCGCCTTTGTGTTTTGAACAAATATTCCCTTTTTTTTATGAGTATTGATGAAGTTTAAGAACTTAATGACGTGCTCTAAGATTATTTGATAGAGGGAATATAATCTACCTGGCATTATTTTGGTCCGATATCTGCATTTAAAGACCGTGGGTAAGTACATAGATCGTTCATTAATTTCTAATTTGTATCTGCACGATTTATATTGCATTTTATTTAGCGTAGTTGGTATTTTATCACAAGGAAACTGACATAATGTATTGCTTCGTTTGATTCAGAAAACTACAAGGGAGAGCTATTTAATATGTGTTTAAAAATATTTTCGAAATCATGACTATTATAGAATATGTAAGTTGTATATATATAATTGCTTCCTCATTTCTGCGGATGCGGAGGTAGGTGCGAACAGAGATGCTGCGGATATGATAGTTTATATCCGCGCAGACCTCTACTTATATTGTATTGTATTCATCCTCTACATATCAAATGTAGGTACAGAAATAATCAACTTTAAATTCCAATATGAAATCTATATTGCAAAATAAATATCTGAATCTTCACAATATATACAATATAATTATTTACAGAAATATACAATACTCTACTTAGAGGTTAATAATCAACAGATAGCAATTGATACAATTGACTGCCCCTTTTCAGAAGATACCCCTGAATATTAAGAGAGGACAGAAAGTTGAAAAAGTCAGGTACTTGGATTTTGCACTGTTTGGCAACTTCTTTCAGTTCTTGCACCGTGAATACTGACTTTGATTGCATGTGGGATTGTCTCTGCAAAACAGCAATGAACTTTTTGGCCTGTGGAAGAAGAAGAAAAATGAGAAAGCTTGAACAGAACACAAGAATCATACGAACTAAATTTCACACAGAGCTGTATACAAGGATACTTCCACATGGAAGATTACAAAAGAGATAACATGTTAACATGCAAGGATTTAGGATTTAGATTTCTGAGCTTTCGGCATCTGTGGTTATTTAGCCCGTCCCGTTTTGAGGGATGATGTCCCTCGGTGAGCACACTATCCGGGAAAAGGGAAGGAAGAAAGGACTGGGGAGGGAAGGTAGTGACCTGGAACCTGTAAGTTAGGTACCAACCCGGCATTTGCATGGTGAATGAAGAAAACCCAGGAAAACCTCATTCAGGGTGGCTGGCCTGAATAAGTGTTTTAGACCTTTTCGACCAAGTGCCCCCACCGGGAATCGAACCCGGGACCGCTCGCACTGAAGGCGAAAGCGTTAGCGACAACGCTACGCAGGGCAATTGTTAACATGCCAGATACTAGATCACGGCTTCTAAAATTAATTTGAAAAGAATTAAGTTTTGTTGTGCAAAATTTACTGACAAGTAAACCTTACGTTTGGGTGAATCGAGTTGCTGACTGAGACACATATGAGAAAGTAGTACTAATTGTGGTCAGTATTTCAGTGAAGTTATAGGTGCGAAGCTCCAGGGGTTTAGGAGATATAGCTACCAGAACATCACATAGAAGTACAGAATAGTCTTCATACAGTTGGAGGTAAAAGCTCTATAAGACCTCTTGGAACGACAAAAGATGAATAAAAAATATATGGGTGCATATTACGACTAGGGAGAAGTCATATAGTAAGGAAAAACCTGACAGCAGCCATCTTGAAAGCCGCCATTTTGAATTAAGGTTAAGTTTTTAAAATAGGAATAGGGTCATGTGATACATGATTTAAGGCGCAAATTTAATCAGAAGAACAATGGTGACGTTAATTTTGATTTACGCGCAATTGGTAAAAAGTTACAGGGAAATTAAGTATTGTTGCAGCATATGTATTAGTCCTTTACCTCACCTTGTAAATTTTGTGTTAATGATAATAAATAAAAAGCAGGTGGATAAATATTAGGTCTATGGTAAGAGTTGCTTTGCTGACGGCCATCTTCAAATCCGATATTTTGAATCAGACAAAAGTTTTAAACAAAACGCATAACATTGACACCTTATTAATAGCAAATTTTACCATAAATCCAACGGTATAAGAATTTTTGCTTTATCATTAACCAGCATTTGTTATCGCGTAAACAAGTTGCTAATTTAAGGAAAAATGACCAAAGTGGAATTGAGTCATAATTGAACTTGGGTCTTTCTTCCAGAAAAATCCTCAATTAGTACAATCAGTATGTAGTTCAGAAAAGAGTGCATGACTTGCACAAATGCTCTGCTCACAGTGAGCACACCTGACAAAGGCAATCGAGTTATACTTGACACATTTGTCGTTAACATTTCCGTCAAAGCAGTAGTCGTAAGGAGCGATCCATTTAATTTTGTGCTGGTTAATGATAAAGCAAAAATGGTTATACCGTTGGAGTTATGGTAATAATTGCTATTAATAAGGTGTCAATGTTATGCGTTTTGTTTAAAACTTTTGTCTGATTCAAAATGGCGGATTTGAAGATGGCCGCCATCAATCTTACCATAGACCTAATATTTATCCACCTGCTTTTTATTTAATTATTATCATTAACACAAAATTTACAAAGTGGAGTAAAGGACTAATACATATGCTGCAACAATATTTAATTTCCCTGTAACTTTTTACCAATTGCGCGTAAATCAAAATTAACGTCACCATTGTTCTTCTGATTAAATTTGCGCCTTAAATCATGTATCACATGACCCTATTCCTATTTTAAAAACTTAACCTTAATTCAAAATGGCGGCTTTCAAGATGGCCGCCGTCAGGTATATCCTTACTATATGACTTCCACCTAGTCCTAATATGTACCCATATGATTTTTATTCACCTTTTGTCGTTACAAGAGGTCTTACAGAGCTTTTACCTCCAACTGTATGAAGACTATTCTGTACTTCCATGTGATGTTCTGGTAGCTGTATCTCCTAAACCCCTGGAGCTTCGCACCTATAACTTCACTGAAATACTGACCACAATTAGTACTACTTTCTCATATGTGTCTCAGTCAGCAACTCGATTCACCCAAACGTAAGGTTTACTTGTGAGTATTAGGGAGTTAATAGTTTCTTTAATAATATTCTTTAAAATATAATATAAACTAAAATTATATAATAATACACTAACATATCGATTGTAATGCACTAATTAAATCAAAAGAACAAATACTGTTACCTGTAAGTGTGTCGTGAAGTTTATTTTGATGAACTTTTTATGCTACTGCTTCCCAGATTACCAACTTCCAACTCCGGTCAGTCTACTACCATTGAAAGCCTACCCCGCTTGAAGACATGAGAGAAATACCGATCCACACCTACCTCTCTCCCCAAGAACATAAAACAAAAGGAACCCATAAAACAAAAGGAAGCCTGACTTCGATTCCCTATGAATATTATTCTAGACATTTATTATTATGGAATTAACCGTAGCCAGACAAACGTATAAGAAGAAATCTACTTTTCAACGTGATTTTTTTTTGTTTGTAGAGATTTCCAACTCGTCTGCTTCTTGCTTTTCATTTCATTATTTTTCTGATGTGCGATATCGATAATCTAGCAATACTTGATGATCAATCAAGAAAAAGTTTGAAAACATGGGAAGGATTTACCATTAAGTTACACTTTAAATTCTGATTTTATTTATATATATATTGTGGCAGGACTCGATTTTCGAGGAAAATAATTTGTATATTTTGATTTTATTTTTATGTTTATGTCACGAAATCATTAATTAAGGTTATGGGATTAAATGTTGTATATGTGAGTAAATGCAAGCTGCACAATCTTGCTAATGTTTGTGTCAGCAGTTTATTGTAAACACATGTGTATAAGAATGTCATCGTTGAGTGTCTGGCAATGTAGGAAGGAAATGTTGACAATGTGTCTTTCCTCACATTAGCCAGATTCTAGAAATTGTATAAAGTGAATCTGTAAGATTTCACGAATTTCATGAGATTACGGATGTACGGAGAATTGCTTAGAATCGGGAAATCAGAGCGTGTCGAGGATTGCAATTTTGAGTTTTGACACATGGAAGGAATTTGTCTCTCCATGTGAAAACGGTGTTACACGTGCCGCAGCAGACGAAAAAGCAGACGATGGTAGTTGGACAACGCCAAACAAAACCGGAGGACGAGAAGGTTTTGGGAGAGTTCACCGACAGTTCACCAACAGTTCACGGACAGATCTTGGACAGTTCACCAAGATTCTACGGTGTACAATTCTTCGAGAATCTATGATCAAGTTACCGTGATCATTCTTGGGTTCGAGTTTGGAGAACCAAGTTCTATTGAAGAATTAGCCAGAAGATAGGAGGAGACAATACTTTGTATTCCAAAACATCATAACGACGCAGAACTTCGGCAGAGAGTTGCATTGAGAGGAGCCATACCTCAATGCTCATTTTCGTCTTCCACCAACAAGGAGTTTCAGCTTAAAAGGAGCAGAGTTCGACGCCAGAACGACGTGGGAATACACCAGTTTTATCCAGGTATGTGTGGCACCGAGTCAGAATTCCAAGGCTCAATACTTGATCGTTCTGTACCTGTCTGGCAAATGAATCTTAATATCCGTCATAACTAATATTCTGAGATCTTACAGTTCACTCATAAGTTTAACGAAATACAGTGTTTTATTTTAAATGAAGTGGACGTATCTTTATTTCACTAATCCCCAAATGAGAAACCTCTCGCAAGTTAATCTTATAGTTTGTCCCACTCATTCTAGATGGTGAGTGGAAGGCGCCTAGTAGCACTCATCTTTGCATCCCCAATTAGGCACAGAGTGGCTAGGTTGTCATGGTGGAGTATGCTTAGGGTTCGATGCCTAGCGGAGGTTATTTGTAAAGATCTTAGTAAATTTAATTCCCTCCCATCCCTCCCATGGTTGTAGATGCTGGTTTGCT
This sequence comes from Thermobia domestica, assembly GCF_964235325.1. NCBI lineage: Eukaryota > Metazoa > Arthropoda > Insecta > Zygentoma > Lepismatidae > Thermobia > Thermobia domestica. Next base: position 77,998,223 of record NC_137464.1, read on the forward strand.
TTTGCAATTGTAGCGTTTCCAGTAGACATGATTAGAATCCCTCTCATATTTTTACTCAGATTTTTAAATGATATTTTATCACGTAACTAAAACCCACCCTTCCCACCCTCTATACGATGAAGTGTAATTTTAAGTATTGTGATCGTATTTTCTCGAATTAGGTTAAGGTATTAAGTTATAATGTGTAATTGATATAGTGAATTTAAGGTTTTTGCAATAAGGAAATAGTTATCCGATTCTCCCGAAAAGTTGATTAAGTAGCTCGAATATACGTGTTATAAGAATAAATAAGTTTAAGTAATTAATAAGTAAATGAGTAACGAAAGTATTCGTACGAGAGCACAAAAAGCGGCAAAAGGAGTACAGGTCGGTAGCTTGTTTAATATTGCAAGTTCAAGTAAGAAAAAGCAAGAAAGTGCAAAACCAAATTTGAAATTAGGACCCGTCGAGAATTTTCCGTCCAGTCCTATAGCAAAATCTTATACGGAAGATTTTACATCAATCTTTCCATTTGAAAGTAGCGTAGTTGGTAATAAGCAGTTGAGTAGTACAAAAGAAGATAAAATGGCGACAGGTGTAACATTTTATTCCGATGTAAACAAACTTCCGAAGTTTGACTTGAAGACAGATAGCGATATAATAAGTTTCTTTGATGAGTTTGACGACGCATGTCAAATGGCAGGCGTGAGTGAGGAAAAGAGAAAAGAGCTATTACCTAGTGTATTCAAAGGTAATGGTAGACAATGGATGAAGGTATTTTTAAAGAGAAGGAATGTTGGTGAAACTAGTTATAAGCTACTACAGAAAAGCATAATCGAAGAGTTTACACGTACAAATGTAACATTAGATATCGAGGAACGTATAAGAGAAAGGTTGCATCTCGAGGATGAGCCTATAATAAATTATGTGTATGATATGCTTGTTTTGTGCGAAAGATTAGACGCCAACATGGATGACAAAAAAAAATAGGGATAATTTTAGGTGGTCTTCAACCGTATTTCATGGAACGAGTAGGTACAAATTCATATTCGACAATTGATAAATTTGTAGAGGATCTTCAAAAAGTAGAGAAGAATAAGTGCAAAGTAGAGAAACGCGTTAAACGGGAAAACGGAAAAGTTACGGTCAAAGACCTGTTAAAGAAAATGAGAGAACAAGTAGAAGAGGAAGATAGCGATGTAGAAATTGATAAGTTGTTGTTAAAGAGAGAGATTAAAAGTAAGGAAGACGTAAAAGTTAAGCAAGAACCAACGAGTATTACTCAATTGAGTGAGCTAGAGAAGAAAATAGAGAATTTACAGTTGACATTAGCTGCTAATTTTCAAGACCGAAATAGTAGAGAAGATAAAAGCGGTAGTGATTCGAAACAACAGAGGAATAATAGTAATAACTTTAGAGGAAATAGAAATTTTCGGAATGGAGGACGAAATTTTTACAAGAATAATGGAAATAGGAACTGGAATAGGAATAGTAATAATAATTATAATAGGAATAGAGGTTCTAGCGGATATAATAATGGAAGAGGATTTAGAAATAATTGGCGTAATAACAGAGGTGGAAGGAAGACAAGTTTTTGGCAACAAAGAGGAAATAGTTGTTGTGCGAATGGTGTTAATAGGCCAACATGGTGCCAAAATCATAGCCAAATAAATAGTCCCGTACAGTATGTTCCAGTGGTGCCGAACCAGATAAATGGTACAACTTATTATCAGGCTACAACTTCAAATAATTTAAACTAGGTCAAACTGTAAATGACAGAGGCACATTTACAGGTGGTAAATTAAAAGTTAGAGAAATAGTAGCCTCTACGTTAACTGATAATAATATGCTCTATGTCCCGATAGAAGTAGATGGTAGAAGTCATAAGGCTTTGATTGATACAGGATCGCAGATATCTATTGTAAATGAAAAGCTAGTCCCACCTAGTGCGAAGGTAATCCCTAGACCAACAAGGATTCGTGGAATAACACAGAATGTGTTAGTAGTAAATAAGATCGCTGTGATTAGATTTAAAATGGCCGGACAGACATTTCATTTGGAATTCCGCGTAGTTAAGGATTTTCCGTATCAAGTTTTGATCGGGAATGATTTTCTACAGAGTCAAAATTGCCAAATAAATTACGGTCAGAATAAATTGACATTGCAGGGATTTGGAAAGCCAAGATTAAGGAAAAGGGAAGAACAGGAATCTGTGACTGTGTCTGATAATGCGGCATTAGGAATAAAACATTGTATTCGACCAAGATGGGTATTAGGTCATAAGGTACGGTTGTTACCTAGGTCTAAGACTACTGTGGAAGTGAATTTGGTTAGTTCCTGGAATAACAGGGAATACTTGTTAGAACCGGACAGGAAGATAGAGGCCCAATACAATGTGTTGATTCCGCGTGCGCTTTTATCGGCTGAAAATAACAAGATCGAAATTATTAATCCATCTAATAGAGCAATTTTATTGAGACCGAATGTAACGCTAGGAAAAGCTGAAGAATGTGTGGATGAAGAACAATTGAAGAGTGAAGGATTATCAACCGAGGATATTGATAGTATTTTAAGATCTCGTAGAAATTTTGATAAAACTAGATTGAAATTTGGGAATGAAACGAAACCGGAAATTAGGAATAGAATTGAGAGTTTGTTCTATGATTTTGCGGATGTTTTTGCATGGCAGGATGACGAATTAGGCCAAGTAAAACATTTTGAGCATCACATTGAGTTAGAAACAAAAGTACCATTTAGACGTCACCAATATCCGATTCCCATAGCGTTAAGAGATAAAGTTAAGGAACAAATTAACATTTTGTTGAGACAAGGAATAATTGAAGAAAGTTCAAGCGCTTACAACTCTCCGATGTTGTTTATACAAAAACCGTCAGGGGGTATTCGTGCAGTTTTGGACTGTCGTTTTTTGAACAAATGCGTCAAGCTGCATAGCATTGCGCTGCCTCCGATCCATCAAATTTTAACGTGTATGGGAGGACATAAATATTTTAGTATTTTAGACGTAAAATCGGCTTATCATCAAGTGCCTATTTCTGAGGAGTCACGGGAGTATACTTCATTTAATATACCAGGTGTAGGAGCTTATCAGTATCGTGTTTTACCGATGGGATATTTACAATCGCCCGCCATATATACAAAGATAATGGCGATGACCCTGGCAAATGTAAATCCAGAGTCAGTTTCCTATTATATGGATGATGTGTTTATATATACGAATAATCAGGAGAAAATGGTAGATGTACTTCAATCAGTTTTCAAAAGATTGAGACATTACGGACTCAAACTATCTGTTGAAAAATGTCAGTTCATAGAAAGGAAAATTTTGGCTCTTGGACACATTGTCAGTGACGCAGGATACGAGGTTAGCCCGAAGATAATTCAGGCGATAAAAGCATGTAAGGCTCCGAATAATGTAAAGCAGTTAAAATCTTTTCTTGGTTTAACAAATTATGTTCGAAAATTCTGTAAGGATTATGCCAAAATCACATCAGCGTTTCAACCAATTTTGAAAAAGGGTCATAAGTTCGAATGGAATGAATCATACCAGCAGGCGTTCGATCAATTAAAATCAGCACTAATGAATGCACCATTGCTAGCTCCATTTAGGGAAGATTTGGACACGAGAGTGTACACAGACGCATCGACTAGTTCGATTGGTGGAGTATTAATGCAAAAACAGGCTAATGGTGAATGGACACCAGTAGCGTACTACAGTCGCGTGTTACGTCCACAAGAGAAGACCAGACACATAGTGGAATTAGAGATATTGGCAGTGATAAGTTCTTTAAGAGCATTTAATTATTACTTGTTCAATAAAGAATTTGAGCTGTACACCGATTGTAAGGCATTAAAGTATTTGCAAACGTCACCTAAATTAGCTCCGAAATTGGTGAGATGGAGTTTGGACTTAGCCCAATATAAGTACACACCGGTGCATTGTCCTGGAGAAAAGAATCCTAGTGATATTTTGTCCAGGAACACAGACATTGAACCAACGGTAGACGATATTGAGTTAGAAACGTTGAAGGTGAATTCCGAAGATCTCCAAGTTAATTTGACTTTCGATAAGGACATTGATGTTGGCGAATTACAGAGAAAGGATTCATTTTTCGGACCGATCATGCATGCAATAGAACACCCAGAGGATGCTGATGTAAAAGCTGAGAAGCAAGCCCGATGGTATACAGTAAAGGACGATAGGCTTTATAGAACACAAAGAATGGCAGGTGGTACAAAATTATTATTATGTATTCCTTATGCGTTAAGAGAACAAGTATTCAAGAACCTACATTGTTCAGTATATGGTGGCGGACATTTTTCTTACACGAAATGCTATAGACGTGCTTTAAAATTAATATACTTTCCAAACATGAAGAAATTCTTCATGGAGAAGATAGGAGAATGCATAAGTTGCCAGATACAGAAAAGGAAGACAGGAAGAGTACCATTTCACGCGCAGACGTACCCCTCTTATGCTCCATTTCAGTCAGTTGTGATGGATGAGGTCGGACCTTTTAAATTGTCTCGTAACAATAGAAATAAGTACATTCTAGTGTTTGTTGATAATGCAACTAGATTTGTTATCGCTAGAGCGGTGCCCGCAGTAACGGCAGAGATCGTTGCGCAGGTAATTTTAGAAGATCTGATTACGAAACATGGAGTTCCATCTCAGCTCCATCTGGACAGGCTATCATCTCATCGCAGCCGAATAGTGGAAGAAATGGCAGATAAATTTGGAATGCAATTGCATTTTGCGAATACAAGCGCCCATTATTCTATAGGAAGTGCTGAAAGGGCCATTGGCTCATTACAGCAAGTAATGAAGCATTACATTGACAAGGATTTTTCAAACTGGGATGAGATCTTGCCAAGTTTGATATTTACTATTAATACGCAAGTGCATGATGGTACTGGTTTTTCACCATACTATCTATTGCATGGAGTCGAACCAAGAACGTTTCTTGAGCAGGACCTAGACATTCCTTGCGAATACGTCGACAATGAGGTGAGACTTCAGAGCATAAAAGAGGCACGCCAGCTAGCGTACAAAAATTTGCAGAGAAGATTTAGATCTCAGAAGAAGCAAATAGAGAAAAAGTTTGATCAACCGAATTTTGAAATTGGTCAAAAAGTGTTAATACGGGAAATGCCAAGAGCAGGTTTGCCCGCATGTTTTGGTAACCGTTACAATATTAAAGGGGTAATAGTGGACAAGATAAACAATAATTCATACAAGGTACAGTATGAAACGAAAAATGGTGAAAAGAGAAGTGACACTATAGACTTAAGACGTTTAAAATTTGTAGAAAGTAAAAATGGTGAAAGGTATGGTGAGACAGATCAAACATCAGATGGTGATGAGTAAAATTTCGATTTGGTGAGAAAAAAAAAAGTTTAACATAGGGTATAATGTAACTATGGTACAAATTGGGTCTAACGATGAACTGTCAGACAGGGGGCACTTTCTCAACCAAACCCTAATCCCGAGATTGGAGGAAATGCTAATCTCCATCAGGAAATTTCCCGAATCGATAGACACTTTTTGAATTATAGTTACTAGAATTGTGAATAAATAATAAACGTATGGAATGTAAAATCAAAAGTATTGATTAAAATCAGTTGATACCTAGAAAGTAAAATAAAATATAAAATACATAGAAATAAATAAATTGTTGACAGTAGGCTAAAATACAAACAAATAAATAAATGAACAGTAACAGGAAATTAATATTAGGTTTTACTAATTCCAGAATTTTATTCAAGACTGAAAAGTAAACATTAGATTAATGAAATATAACTATAATGAAAACAACATCGACTTATTACTAAAAACGCCAATTGTTTACGAAAATACTGTATCAAAAATGTTTAATGTAATTTCAATGGGTTATCTAACTAACAATTTTAGAACTTACTATAAGTTACCGGAAGTGGTATACTTAGCCAATGGAATATATCACACACTAGATCGATCGAAATGTGAATTCAAGAGTTTCTTGTATTTTTGCGAGCAGATATCATTGGATGATGCAGCTAAATGCTTGAACAATATTGTGTTCAATGGATCGTTAAGTGGTTGCGAACAACAAACAGAGAAATACCTAGGCAAGGTAGTGTACAAATATACTCATGCCGGAGTATTATACTCATCATTGGTAGAAGGATATGTGACTAAGCTAGGTAAACATCATGAAGTTACATCGACGAAGGTAAATTATGGGAACAATTGCTCGTATTTTATTGAATACGATTCATTTGATAACCTAATTTTTGGAGAATTGGCGATTCCAACTAGAAAAGTAATAAGCGTAAACAATAAGCATTTAAGTTTGATAGGGAATTGGACGCTAAAGCAATTAAATTTTAGTATACACCATGAGGAACTCAACAATTTAGCGGAAAATTTATTAAAGCTGAAAGTGGATACCACTGTACCACTACTAATAATTAGGACGAATTACATAATGTATGTAATAGCAGGAATCATAGTTGTATTAATTATTTCAGTCATTGCATTAATAACGTTATATTGCAGACTGTATAAATCGATAAGAAAATATAAAGTAGAAAATAGTGAACCATAATAATCATAATAATAATAATAATAATAACAACAATAATAATAATAACATTATTTAGGATCATATTGTATAAAAATTGTTTGTATTTCGTGAACTATTGTGAGAAAAGTCTAGAAAAGGTTGTAAACCAGTTCGTAAACATTGGAATTAAGTATTGGTAATTTTGGAAATGTTTAAAAAAAAAAAATAAAAACTAGGATATCGAATGTAAACAAACATGGAAATATGTCAAAGTGTATTCAGATCATGCATTCCATACTCACCAAACAGCCATCACCAATAGTAAACACCATCACCATATGAAGGTATAAGGTTATGTAAACAAAGTCTATAGTCTATGATAGTCCATAATAGTCATACTACCCAAACCGGATAGGTTGTATTGTAATACGGTATACCAAACGATGTCCCATTTCCGTATAAAGTGTGAACGAAATGAAGAAATTGTGAAATAAGGATAGAAATAGATGAGAAATAGGTTAGCTAGATGAATCTAGGATAGTGACATCAATCATTGATAGATAAAGTCTAAAAACATTCAAACATTCAAGAAGGGATAAGGAAAATAAATGTAGAAAGTAATAATATTAGTAATAACAACACTAGAAATAGTTAAAAATAGATAAGAATAGACGAAATAGTAATAGGTTACTATTATAGTAATAGTAGATAGTATATATGTATAAATATTACAAGTGTTTTATAAAATAGCGAATAATGAATTTTATATTGTATGTAAAAGGTGAATTAAAAGGTTAAAAGAAGCAAATAAGCATAGATAAAGCTAGAAATAATTCACAAATAGTGTTAAAGAATGTTTAGTGTATGTAGTAATAACGTATTTATTCATTATTTTTAAAAGTCCGAAAGTTTTTGTAAGTTTTAGAAAAGAAAAGAAAAGAAAATAATGTATTTTATTAGAATTAGTAATAATCAATCAATATTGATTGAAAAGAATCATTAAAAGCATTAATTTTATTGTGGAACGTAATTGGTAAACGATATGAGCAAGGCTCACATCTTATTTTGTATGGATTTGCGTCAAACAGCTTGAATACTCTGAGCAGCTGGAGGTAAGAATGAGAACTGAGACCCGCGCGAGAGAGTAGCTCCGCGAGAGGCTACGCTAGTCTCCATTCCAGGCCCCGAGCACATGGTAATTACGAAAGCTTCCGAGTGATCCCGAGTGAACTCGAAGTCGACAAGAACCAGAGGCGCTCTATCCAGCCTCGCTGAAGTTTCGTAAGCTGGAAGATTAATCCTACTCCGAGCGTAAATTCATATAATATACTTTTAGAAATTCAAGAAAAATTAGAATTTAATAAAAATAATCATATTTAACCACGTAAATGATTAAAGTAAGGTTTAAACTATATAAATACGTATGAAATAAGTAATAAAAGCTTAAATATAGAGAGATATAGCGAGTATAATTTAATGTTATATTTATGAGAGAAAAAGAGTAAAAACATGAGTTTTTAAGTGTGAAATATAGTCTCCAAGTTATGGTTTGACAGACTTCACACATAGCTAAAGTTTCAACGGTCATGCACAAAGATTACTAGGAAAGTAACAAGGGTGCTCGACACAGAAAGAACAAAATAAGACTGCTTCAAAAATACGCGATTTTTAGAACGCAAAAAGTGAAGGCAGACACAAGATAGATGTTTTAATTATTTAATTAACTATAGTAAATGTAATTTTCTACGAATTTTAAGTAGGCCTATCCCGACTTTATCTATTTCTCGTCTATTTCAGATAATATCCGAAAGCGAAGGAAATGGACATCAATACAATATTATTATTAATATCAGCGTTAGTTTTAGGAAGTGTATTAGTTTTAATAGTAATTATCACATGTTATATTTTGTTAAAATTAAATAGGATAGAGAGAAAATACGAAAATAGTGTAAGAAATAGTAAAAATAATGTAAGATCAAACATAGATGTAGAAGTAAATGGTAGAGATGAGTCTGAGACTTACGCAGTTTCCCATGCATCACCAATTTATGCCACTATTTTTAATAAGAGCAAATCTACACTAAAAACTATTCCACAAAGCACTGAAATCACTATTTTTAAGAATTTGCCAGATGGTAGTATAGTAGATTATAGTAAGAGCACTGAAACTGAACGGGAACACACACAATTGCACCACATCACTACAGAAGATGAGAAAGACACTAATACATCAATGGGACACTATAAATTCACGAAAACCGACGTTTTCAACGAAGATTCCGACAAACACGGGAAAACTGAGTGCCCGAAAAAGATGAAAAGTGAATACTTTTTTTCATGCGACATAGTGGTTTTGTAAAATAAAGTGTTTTAAAACGAATAATGTAATAATTGCGACGGAATATTAGCACTCGATGTTATCCAGTCAACGGTGACGCGTGAACAGAAAGGCAGGAAGTTAAGTTAACCTTGACAAGCTTGATTGAAAAACTGTTGATTTTGCAGTTACCATCCTGGAAGTAGATTCAGGATATCCAATGCCCTGCGGCAGGATTTTCTTTCCGTTCATGTTAAAATGTCAGTGAATAAAATTTTCATGAAAATAAAACAATAATATTTTCAAGTTTTTTACAGTGCAAATGTGAATAATTTAACTAACTATGTTCTAAAAACTATGTTACAAGTTTTTGTTTTAGATTTCCATTCACATAGCGGTGGAAGTTGAACCATTACTGATACGGCCAATAAATTCATTGGTTGGCACGTATGGACAGTCAGAGTAATGGAAGTTTTTGGTAATATGACACTCTAAAAGCGTTGTCGCTAAGAGGAGATAACTCAAGAGTACTTGCAAACTAACATATATGTATTTATGAAGTAAGAGAAAGATTAAAAATTCAAATATATATTTTTTTGGATAATTTTAGGTGAAGGAATATTGATTACTATTTATATAATTATTTTGCATAATAATACATATTTTATTTCATTTCAAGTTTATATTTATCTTTCAATATGGTTTCAGTATATATCATGTACAGGGTGTTTATAGAAAATCGCCCTCTTACGATGTCGAATTTGGTTTGCGGAGCAACCAAAGTTTTAAGGGGAGGCCATGTGGCAGGACTCGATTTTCGAGGAAAATAATTTGTATATTTTGATTTTATTTTTATGTTTATGTCACGAAATCATTAATTAAGGTTATGGGATTAAATGTTGTATATGTGAGTAAATGCAAGCTGCACAATCTTGCTAATGTTTGTGTCAGCAGTTTATTGTAAACACATGTGTATAAGAATGTCATCGTTGAGTGTCTGGCAATGTAGGAAGGAAATGTTGACAATGTGTCTTTCCTCACATTAGCCAGATTCTAGAAATTGTATAAAGTGAATCTGTAAGATTTCACGAATTTCATGAGATTACGGATGTACGGAGAATTGCTTAGAATCGGGAAATCAGAGCGTGTCGAGGATTGCAATTTTGAGTTTTGACACATGGAAGGAATTTGTCTCTCCATGTGAAAACGGTGTTACACGTGCCGCAGCAGACGAAAAAGCAGACGATGGTAGTTGGACAACGCCAAACAAAACCGGAGGACGAGAAGGTTTTGGGAGAGTTCACCGACAGTTCACCAACAGTTCACGGACAGATCTTGGACAGTTCACCAAGATTCTACGGTGTACAATTCTTCGAGAATCTATGATCAAGTTACCGTGATCATTCTTGGGTTCGAGTTTGGAGAACCAAGTTCTATTGAAGAATTAGCCAGAAGATAGGAGGAGACAATACTTTGTATTCCAAAACATCATAACGACGCAGAACTTCGGCAGAGAGTTGCATTGAGAGGAGCCATACCTCAATGCTCATTTTCGTCTTCCACCAACAAGGAGTTTCAGCTTAAAAGGAGCAGAGTTCGACGCCAGAACGACGTGGGAATACACCAGTTTTATCCAGGTATGTGTGGCACCGAGTCAGAATTCCAAGGCTCAATACTTGATCGTTCTGTACCTGTCTGGCAAATGAATCTTAATATCCGTCATAACTAATATTCTGAGATCTTACAGTTCACTCATAAGTTTAACGAAATACAGTGTTTTATTTTAAATGAAGTGGACGTATCTTTATTTCACTAATCCCCAAATGAGAAACCTCTCGCAAGTTAATCTTATAGTTTGTCCCACTCATTCTAGATGGTGAGTGGAAGGCGCCTAGTAGCACTCATCTTTGCATCCCCAATTAGGCACAGAGTGGCTAGGTTGTCAATATATAAAAAAAAAAAAAACTAATTACAGCTTGCATCAGTATCTACTGTTCTATCCCTTCTAGTTATAGTACTGTTCATTACTTTACGTACTATAACTAACACATCATAGATATTGCTTTCAAACCAACCACGGAACAACAAACCAGCTAATATTACTATTCAAAATCACAAAGTAAGAGTTAACAGATCTGCAAATGTTGACCAAACATGTAACAATAATTTAGGCAGTTACGATGCTCCATGGTTGGTTACTATGATAAATTCTAAAGTTTCTGTCCTTAGTTTTATTGAAAGAGGAAAATGTGAGTACTTACTTGATTTCCCTTGCTCATGCCAGATCCATGCAAAGAGCGATGGAAATCAATTTGTCCAAATTCATCCGACAGTGTATCAATAAGACTATACTTCATTATTTCAACCACTTCCTGAGCATCTTGTTCAACTGCTTCTTCACGCAGCTCAAGTTTTGCACGAGCCTACAAATACAAGTACAAATAATAATAATAATAATAATAATAATAATAATAATAATAATAATGATTTGAGAGGAGTTTATTTGGCAGCAAATAGTTTGTGTAGCCACATGTGCAGGTAGGTTTGAGTAGACAGCGCAGGTTCAGCTAATAATAATAATAATAATAATAATAATAATAATAATAATAATAATAATAATAATAATAATAATAATAATAATTGTAAATAACTAATTTTATTTTTTATTTTTTATTTTTTAATTGCAATGTAAGATCCTTGCTCAGGAGAACGCCCTCTTGAGGCAAAAAGAACGAGATTTTTCAGGTTTAAACAACTCCTTACATCAATGTAGTACTTTAAATTCTGTAAAAGTACGAGGTACACTTAAACTTTGTTTCCTGTGTTACGCTATTAATCTAGAAATATCGTATAATTATATGACAATAATGAAAACCCACGAATGATGTCATTTTACACTAAATTTTATTTCAAATATTGTAAATTCGTTCCCATAGAAAGCGTTTTCTAAAATTTATCCGATAACAATTTCAGTAAACCTATCTTTAATCATATCACACGTATCATGTTTTTATCCTTTTGGTTTGAGATACTTGTTTTTTTAGAGTTGTATACGAGTAAGAAATACAATAATACTGTAAGTGATACGCGACAACAATAAAAAAAAAAATCTTATTACAAACCGGAAATTATTTATAGTCATTAGCATGAAGATGTAATAAAAGGCAATGGTAACACAAACTTGGTCGAGAAGGTCTGGTATACAGTGACTGGGCATAGTTCTCGCCCCCGTATCTTGGGTGCCTTTTCTCAGTATTACTCCCTGCCAACGTTATCTGGCTCTCACAGTTTCCAGTGGATCATGCAGCAAACCCTCTTGTGCAAGCATACACAGTAAAAGTGCATAGTAGTCATTCGAATGATTTACGGCATTTATTTTCACCGTTTGTATCCATATTGTTAATATGTACACACTCGGTAGGGAGGAGAAAAAGAGCTTTTAAAGTATTTGCCGGTTATTTTGACCAAGAAACGTTATTTTCTCGTGGCAATTGAATTCATAATCAATGCGTCATTGTTCACTGTTTTTGTATTTTCCTTGCTCTTCTTGAACTATTTAAAGGACTCAACAGTTCCTCTCTTACGTTTCTCCAAAATGAGAATAATTCACCCGCAATTAAATTTGGGCATTTTTAAAAAAAATGGCAATCATTTCCTCTTCTTCATCTCTTATTCGCGTCTTACTATTTCGATAGTGACTTGCGAAATGCATGGTTCCTATTTGTATAGTGTATTTAAATAGAATAACGGTAAATAGAGTCTGCCCTTGCGACTTCAGAGTTCTTCTTTCAGTGATAACTCCAACACCACTTCATAGTGAGTTACAAAACAACTCCCTTGTGCAAGCACATCTATTCAAAGTGAAGGGTAAATACAGCAATCGGTATAATGACATTTATTATCATTCGGGTTTACACTTGTACTGTGAACCTGTAAACGCGTGGTAGTGAAATATATTATATATATATATATATATATATATATATATATATATATATATATATATATATATATATATATATATATATATATATGTACTTTGAATGCATTTGCAGCCTATTCTGGCCTAGGAAAATGACTTGAATTGCTATTATCTGGAAGCACCCGGATGTTAATCCGCATGTCTTTCTCCTGTTTTTGGGACTTCTTTTCTCGCGCTGAATTATTAAAAAACCTCACCAATTCCTCCCATAACTTTTGTTTGCGTTCACTTGTAAAGGATGAAGACAATGTATTTCTAATTAAATTCGGGTATATATTTTAGTTGAGTTGATATATCCTTAGGTCGCGTATTGCTCACATTTTTTAAAAGCTACCTCCACGTAGTAAGAGAAGTTTGTATACAGACAAATAATTATCGAAATCGAATGTGTTACAAGCAATATGATCGGCCAAACGGTGCATAGCCTCTCCACAGTCACCGATTTGAATGTTTAAAGGGAACGAGAAAGTTAGTCTCTTCGATAAGCATACAGAATAGAGTTTTAGCACCGCTCACGAAAAGGCACGTAAAGAGGAAGTCGAGGTCGTTATCGACTTACGACTGATTCAGAATAAGCTCCTTGAAGGGATTCTGAGATATAAACATCTCATTATAACTACAATCCTATTTTAACCCCTTTCATAGCGAATTTCCAAAAATCTTTCCTTAGTAATGTCTTACGTTACAAATTCTATATACTGCCCAAATTTCAAGCTTTTAGCTTAAGTAGTTTGACCTGGTCATTGATTAGTCGGTTAGGAATACTTACGTTGCATATAGAGGTTATAAAAACTACACAAAATATTGTCTCTACGGTAAATAACCAGGGTATTGTATTCACATGATTTATCTTACTCTTAATTCTGTTTCACAGCCGTACCTGAAACAATGTAAACATATATATCTTTTAAATACATACATTCAGTACTGTATTTCTTTTTCTGTTCTACAATACTTACTTCAGTCAACCTGACCAGTGATTCCAACTGTCTTGTCGTCACTGGTGTACAATCGAGGGCGTGATGTTGTCGTCGAAGCTTCAGATAAAATTCCTGCAATACTTTTGCTGCAGAAGGTGAAATACGAGGACGAACGTATTTCCGTGCATAAGCAACATACTTCCGAAGCAACTGGGGTGGTATAGGATCAATATCTTCTCCAGGTCGTAACTTCAAACGAACACTGAAAGGGTACATAATTTACAAGTTGAGACTTTAAGTAAATATCGCTTATTTGCATCGTATTAATTTAAGCCTTCTGTAAGACTAGCTACAAAACTTTGGCCCATTTTTTCGGGTTTTAAGAATAACAATTATTACCATTAAACAACGCGAGGGAAAACAATGATATAATAATAATAATAATAATAATAAAAACCGTTAAGACTTAAATAAGCATATGAATCAATGAATATTAAAAGAATATCAAATTCTCTACTATACTCCCGATAGTAAAGCTTTTAGAACGAATTAAAACATAATTCTAGGAATGAATGAAAAGGTACAAGCTTCCCATTTCTGATTGAGTTAATGATTCTAATTATCTGTTGTGTTTGGCGTCTGTAATGTTTGTGTTGTGAAATGCACGGCGATTAACAGATTTCAATTAAGCACATACCTGATGATTTGTAATTGATGTGAATGTCTTATAGCCTGGTCACTTAAAGGACAAGTCTCTTTAGATAACATCTTAGTCACAGTCCACGCAATTAAGTCATTGACGGTGATACAGTATTTGAAGTTTTAAGTCAAGATTTAATTCGTCTTAGAATGACAAAGACATCGTGTAATATAAAATCCAATTACACACAATGCCATCTCGGAAGTGTCTATAAGGTTTTATGTTTGTCTCTACTTAATATGTCACTGGGGTACGATCGCCTTTCACATGCAGTGGCATGTATGTGTATTCCTCTAATTCTAAGTTCCACTTTATCAGTTGTGGAGATAACTTAGGTGCGGGCTTTAAATAGGGCATATTAACAATCCGTGTACAACTCAATGCGTTTCTGTATAAATTCATACAAATTAAATGCTTTACATGCTGATAAAATTGAAAACAGTTCAAGTCCAACAATAAGACGGTCTTAACAATCTACCGTAATACCCCAATGAGCCCAATACCCCAATCGCCATTTTCTTGTTTTAGAGTAAACTTACGCTAGATTTAGTGCAAGCTTCTGTACGGAGTTTTAACGGTCTCCCTTGTATATAAGGAGCGAGCAATGGTGCTCCCATTACTATTTCTTTTTTAATTTTTAAATGCGGCTTCCTTTTCGTCTTTCCACTCGAATCTTTTTCCTCTTCTAAACATAACAAGTAACGGCTCAATCAAGGAAACACAGCCCTTATAAATTTCTTTACGTAATTACATTATCCAAGAAACGATTTAAACTTGTTTGAAAGCATTTGATAGTATTATCACTAATCACTATCACTAATTACATCTATCTTATCACTAATCTGAAAATCCACAGGACTAACTTTATGTCTAAGTGCAATTATCTGATTTTGCATGAATTCACAGTTCTCTACTGACAATTTCAAGCCTGCCTTTCTAAAGCTTTCAAATACAAGGTCAACCATTTGATTTTGATTATTCGTGTGTATCAATACATCATCCATATAGAATGATACATTTTCTTGAGCTATTTTCGCTAACAATATAGACACAACTTAAGTATAGATCGCAGGTGCTGGTAAATAACACTGTTGCAAAACACGAAGACAATAGCTTTACAGACCCGGAATACTAAATCCTGTACAATCTCTACACTCATCAAATATAGGTATTTGGAAATAAGCCAATTTTACATCACAAACACAAGACCATAGATGGACTCCCACTGTTGACAAAATATTGTGTATACGTGGTACAGATACTGTAAAAACATTGTGTTTACGGAAAACTCTTGCATTCAATACACATTTGAGAGTACTGTCTGGTTTCATTATAAATAGCATGGGGTTGTTAAATGGGCAAGAGATCGGCTCAATGATTTTCTCCTTCAACAAAACATTAATCTGGTCAAACTAATGGCTTACAGGCTACTGGAATAGGATATGGCAAAAAAAGTTGGCTTACGCCTTTATAATTATCGTAGATTAAAATGAGATTCTAAAGAAAAGAATTAATTTCTATATAATAAAATTAGAATAAAGATATAATTTTTAAGTTGCAATTAAGATTGAAATTTTCAAGTAGTTGGATATTAATAATGTTAATATGGTATGAGGTTTTGATCCGTATTTTAGATACACAGGCTTATAGGTTCGAGCTCTCTATATTTTAGTAATATTATTAGGTAACTGATATGTCTCTTAGACAAATGTTACGAAAACAAAATGAAACAATAGATGAATTATATAGTACGTTAGATCAGATATAATTCAGTATGTTACTCCTCCCAGACATGGAAAGTGTGATAAACTAGATTACGTAGTCAGTTGTGTGACACGAGATTAACGTTTAGAAGTATCAACAATTCTTGTAGTAATAGTACTAATCAAGGTCAATCAAACATGCAAGCGAATCCGATAACAGTAAACATTTAGGCAGATTTACGCAAACTATAGCGATTTGACATAAAGTCAGGAAATGACATTGTTGCATTCTTTGAAGAATTTGACAACACATGTCAAATCAATAGATACAACAATAATAAGAACAACAGAATAAATCTCATATATCAATATGGTGAAGGTTTCTTGTGTTGCACTGTTCGATCAAAAAAAAAAAAAAAAAAAAAAAAATCTACAGAGCTTGAATTGATTATTTCTGCAATGTATAATCTTATGAGGGTTACACATACCTCTAGTCAATTTTTCAACATTGCTGGTGACGCTGCCTTTTGTATCGACCATAAGAGTATTTTAAACATCGAGGTTCAAAATTTTAACCCTTCCCCCAAACACACACACACACACACACTTGACTGGTGACTAACAAATTTTAATTTTAAGGCCGAAGATGATTTAGCATAATGAATACCGTTAATGAATACCGTTTCTGTTTAGAAAACAACTTATTTATTTAAGATTACTTAACATTGAACTGAGAATCAAATAATATTTCACTTATTTTAGCAGTATGTTACGTTATTTTAGACAAAATAGAATACCCAATAGACAATATTCCATGTTATAAGAATTTACGGAACTCATGTATGTATGTTTGTTGCCTAAAACAACTTTAGTTATATATATATTTGGTCTAGGAATTAATTCGTGCGGGTGGACAAGAGATGGCGCAACGAACGGAGGGTCCCACAGTTCCGTGTATCCACACATGTGTTGCAAACCCCTGTCATCGCGTATCGTTCGTAGTATAGGGCAGTGGATTAAAGCGTCAACAACACCAGTTTGTAGTTAAGTGAACATGGCGCAATTTGTGCCTGATAAAGTGTTTTTGCGGGGTGTCCTGCTGCATTACTTTAACATGCAGAAAAGTGCGACTGAAAGTCATCGTATTTTGGTGGAAGTGTATGGTGACCATGCTCTAGCTGAGCGAACGTGTCAGAAGTGGTTTGCACGGTTTAGAAGTGGTGATTTCGGCTTGGCAGACCAAGAGCGAGCTGGACAGCCAAACAAATTTCAAGACGAAGAATTGACAGCATTGCTCGAGCAGGATTCGTGTCAAACGCAGGAACAACTT
The DNA here is from genome assembly GCF_964235325.1 of Thermobia domestica. Taxonomy (NCBI): domain Eukaryota; kingdom Metazoa; phylum Arthropoda; class Insecta; order Zygentoma; family Lepismatidae; genus Thermobia; species Thermobia domestica. The sequence goes on from NC_137464.1 coordinate 78,015,717, forward strand.
GCAGCAGCATTAGACGTTGATCAAACAACAGTCTCCAAACGCTTGAAATCCATGGGAATGATTCAAAAGATGTCACATTGGGTTCCACATGAATTGAAAGACAGAGACGTTGAAAGACGAAAAACCATTTGCGAATTGCTGCTTCAACGACAGAGCAGAAAGGGGTTTCTGCATCGAATTATTACGGGTGATGAGAAGTGGATCCATTACGAGAACCCTAAACGAAAAAAGGCCTGGGTGAAACCAGGTGAACCAGGTCCATCACAACCAAAACGAGATATTCACTGTGCAAAGGTTATGCTGTGCATATGGTGGGATATGAAAGGTGTGGTGTACTATGAGCTGCTGCAACCGGGTGAAACTATGAATGGAGAACGTTATCGACGGCAATTAATGCGTTTGAAGCAAGCTCTGGCCAGAACACGACCAGAATGGGAGAACAGACATGATAAACTTATTGTTCAACATGATAACGCTCGCCCACATGTCGCAAAACCGGTCAAAACCTATTTAGAAAATGTCGGATGGAAAGTTTTACCCCACCCGCCGTATTCACCAGACGTTGCTCCTTCGGACTACTACTTGTTCGACTGCATGAACAACGATTTGATTGGACAGCGGTTTACTTCTTCAGAAGATATCGAAACATGGGTCTCTGACTGGATCGCTTCCAAGGATGAGGACTTCTTTCGCCACGGAATCCGTACATTGCCTGACAGATGGGCGAAAGTGGTGGCTAGCGATGGACAATATTTTTCTTAAGGTATTTATGTATTTTGTGTTTGTACTACAGCTTCAATGTGTGCGTACCAACCGCACGAATTAATTCCTAGACCAAATATATATATATATATATATAATATTAGCAACCATTATTTTATCTACTAGATATTAGTAAATAATTGGTTATTTATGTAACAGTAAACATTAGGTTACGATAGAGCAAATAATATACTTGCACGACAATTATTTTAAATACAATTACATTACGGAAAGTAAATTTATATTTTATAATTTATCTATTTTCTAGAAACAGATTTAAATATTTATCTATTATTTATTTGCCTTATAAGCTTATAAATTTCAATGGTAAATAGAAATTCATTTTGTTTGTTCAGGGTTACTTAATTTTGCGACTTACATATTATCGTTCTCAGGCCCGTATTTAGGTAAGTGCTATTCTGTGCTCGAGCACAGGGCGGCAAAAGTTTGGACTTTTTAAAGATTCAAAATAAAGTAATATTTAAAACTAGCAACCAGCAGAATCCCGCGCAAGCGCGAAATAATATGTTAATGTGTTTAATTCGCTCTAATTACAGTAGTTACTAATTACCTAGCTTATCTGATTATTTTTAAAAAGTCATCCTCTCCAACCCCCACCCCAAGAACTGAGGATAAACTTGAAAGTCATGAAAACTGATACCGTTAAACTCAGCGACCTCGAAATCTATTAATTCAATATTAATATATGTCTTTTCGATTAGTTCTAAATTCCGCTCCTCCCTGGGGAGTGGAGTAAGACCTTGAAGTTGAGTTGGGTTAAAACTGTCACTATTCATCTCAGCGACCCCAAAAACTATGAATTCAACTCTAATATTGGTCGTTTTCGTTTATTTTTAGAATGCCCCCATGTTATTCTTATGGGGACTTTGGATTATTTCTCCAAGAGCTTTAAAACAAATTAGAATTTCATCTATCTATCTATTATGGTTCTCGAGTTGAAAAGCGCTACAGACACAGTTTATTGTATTATTAATATAGATGCTATTAAACCAGTACTCACGATGAATACTGTAAACAATTCTTTTTCGTATCAGTTATCACTCATTCACTCACTCACTCTATGGCCTATGGAACCCGGAGGTTCAGTGCCGCGTTCACAAAAGCTCTCCACTGACTTCTATCCTTAGCTAATTGCATCCAGTTTCTACTTTGTATTCCTATCTCTGCGAGATCCATCTTAATATTATCCTCCCATCTGCGCCTAGGTCTTCCTAATGGTCGTTTTCCTATGGGTCTACCAGTCAAGACTTTGAAAGCGTTTCTACTTTCTTCCATTCTAGCTACATGACCTGCCCACCTAAGCCTCCTAGACTTGACGACCCTAACAATGTTGGGTAAACCGTATAAACTATGTAGTTCCTCGTTATGAAGCTTCCGCCATTCCCCATTCTCGTTCCTCAGTTATCACCAATAATTATTGGTGTCTTCCAGTGACGTCCACCAATATATGTCAGCCAATCCCAGCTTCAAATTCACGCCCCATTAGATCTCTAATGGGCTACTCTAGATAATATTTAAGAGATATATGTAGAGAGTAAATATTTAAGAAATTCAATCATAATTCAAGTGAAATTATCTATCTATTAAAATGCTACAATAGGAATTAAAAGTGCCTGAGCTCCAATCTATAACTTTGGCTTTCAAATCTTTCATTTACGGTTATGTGTGATTTCACGTTTAACAGAGACAAACATTTTAATTATTTGTACTTTAAATAGTATAAATTAGTTAATTATATCTTTCTCATAAAGTTTATGATATAAAATTATTGTTCAAAGCCTTTGTATTTTAATAATCCTTCTCTAAAATCAATGCATGTGAATTGTGCTTCCATCTTCCGAGTTCTTTTAAACTATGTTTATATGTTTGTGGTCAATCCTTTCGACAATGAGATCTCGGAAACTACAGGCTCTGGAAAGATGGCGTTTTCACTGATCGATTGGAAATTTTGCGTAGATTGTCCAGTTCTAATTAAATATTAAAAAAAGACATGGCCATTATTTTTTTATTACATTTTTTAAGGGTACGTTGAAAGCGTTGAAATTAAAAAAGAAAAACTGAAGCATCATATCCTATGCGTTATACATTCCAACACCACAATGTTGTATATTGGGATTGTATATGTCTCAGGCATTTGTTCCATGGCCAAATAATAGTGAAAAAGGAAGGATAACCATTTCTCGAGTCTAAGATAAATCTTTATTTTTTGAGTGTTTTGCCCAAGGAACATCATACATAACTGACATTATAATTAATTGTATATGTAATGTATTTGCTTATTACATACTGCATGCAAGAAGAAAGAAAACACTGGTCATACATGAATTAGAAACTTCAACTGGAAGTAGGCTCAAATCTTGCAAACGGTACGAGATATTGAGAAAAAATAATCGAAAAATTTTTCCCTTTATGATACCCCTTGCCGATTTTTTTAAAATCAAGACGTCTTTCACTTGTGTCTGTAAAGGGACATGTACATATGTTGTAAGGAATGAGAAGGAGATTTATGCTCATATGCGAATGATGCACTGTGTAGAGAGCGCAGGTTCAGCTAGTCTATATATTAAAATGCTAGGTGTATATATCGTCGACAATGAGATCTCGAAAACCACAAGTGCTAGAAACGTGCCGTTTTCACTGTCGATTCCAAATTTTGTGTAGATTGTCCAGTTCTAATTGAACATTAAAAAAAAAACTGCCATTATTTCTTTATTTACATTTTTAGGGGTACAGTGGAAGTGTTGAAATTGTAAAAAAGTAAAAGCATACTATATTCCAATACAACATAGTTGTGTACATAGTTGTATATCTCTTAGGCGTTTGTTTAATGGTCAAATGATGATGAAAAACGAAGAATAACCATTTCTCCAGGCTAAGATGAATCTTTATGTCTGGAGTGTCTTGCCCAATGAACATCATATATCACTGACATTTTAATTAATGGTGTATGTAATGTATTTGATTATTACATACTGCATGTAAGAAGAAAGAAAACACTGATCATACATGAATTAGAAACTCCAACCGGAAATAGGCCCAAATCTTGCAAGTGGTGCAAGATATTGAAAAAATAATCTAAAAAATCTCCCCTTTATAATTCCCCTTAGCGATTTTTATCAAGACATCTTTCACTTGTGTCTGTAAAGGGCATGTACAGATGTTGTGAGGAATGACAAAGAGATTCATGCTTATATGTGAATGATGCGCTGTGTAGAGAGCGTAGGTTCGGCTAGTGAAATATAAAAATGACATAACTCTTGATTAATAGAATGCATTTTCTCCGGACAGTAAATTAAAACCAACATTACATGAGTAATTTACATGCAGTATTGAGAGAATGTATCCCCATTGGATGAGTGGTTAAGCTCGTTTCCTTGTAATAAAGGGGTCCCGGGTTCGATTCCCTGTTGGGACACAAGTTGTTCGGATCCTGTCGTTAGAACCTCATCATTATCCCATGAAAGGCAATGCCAAACTACGACGAGTTCCTTGCCCAGGAACCTTCGGGCAAAGCACCACATCATAATCATCGATCATCACTGAGAGAATTAGGCCATTTAAAATTACGTTGTAACTTTTGTAACTCGTAACACCTAAATAGCTGCGCAACAAAAGCTGGTATGTTTGCAAGATGACGGTATGTTTCCTTGTTTGATACATAAGTTTGGGTGTGTGAGGGGGGGGGGGGAATTATTTAGAGCACAGGGGCGCACAATATATAAATACGGGCCTGATCGTACTTAAAATAGAATCTGGTCAGCTACTTGTCAATTCTTCTCACCACATATTTGAATATTTGATGTGAGACAGTATTAAATGCCTTACGTATATCTCGTACAATTACTTAAATCTATCAATGTAGTGCACGTACATGAACCAGTTTTGAAGATATTAAGTATTTCGGATATGACTTTTTCAGTTACACTTAACTGTGAACAAAGCTTTCCGAAACTCTTATTGGGGACAATTAGAGTTTTAAGCTTCATGATCAGTTGTTCTTCTATAAAAGGAATTATATTAATTGGCAAGAGTGATATTGGTCAAAAGATGTTGTGGCAGTTATTATCTTGTATATATATTCCGAATTTCTTTCCGAATTTCACCTGCAGCACTTCTAACATCTACTACACGACTGAAAATAGATACATTGGTAAAATTTTAAATTTTTACCACAATTTTTACTGGTTGCGCAAGCCGATTGAAATTTTGAATACTATTGGTATATACACTTTGTCATATATATACATACATATTGTTATATATTTTGTTATACACATTGTTATGTACACATTACACAACTCTACATAAAAGCAAATAATTGCCGATTGTACTTGCATTATTAAAACTTTGTACAGTTTATTTGTTTACACTATTTATACACTTCACTTTCGCATATTGAAATGAAATGAAAATGAAATCTGTGAGTTTTACGTCCCACGGTTATGCCGGTGAGGCTAAAGGAGACGGTGATGATGAGTAATGAATGAAATGGTGGAATGAAGAAAGTGGGAGGAAACGGGAGAACCCCGAGAAAACCCACGCACACGGTTTGTCCACCACAAAGTGCACTTGGCGGGGGCTGGGATCGAACCCGGGACCCCAAGCACCAGAGGTGAACGCTCTGCCACTGAGCCACCGCGGCCCTTTCGCATATTGAATTTACTTAGGGTATTTTTTGAACAGTATGGATATTGTTTCCTGTGTTCCGCAACAATTCCTAATAGGTACTGTTTCTGTTCCTCGTCCTTTGTGATAACACCGTTCATCTTCGTGTTCTGCATGGTCTTTAACTACTTCATAACCAGCTAAGTAGTCAGTTTTTGATTTCCATGTCTCCATATTTTGTGCAAGAAAAATTGTTCGAATGCTCAATCGTTCAAAAAACTGCATCGTGTTCTTCGTTATCAAATTCTCGATCTCGACATCACTGGCGCAAATCCCGGGGGATGAGGGGGACATGTCCCCCTCAATCTTTGAAGTGGGGGACTGCCCCCCCAATAATCTTATTTGATGATTTTTTGGGGAAGAAGAAGTGTGATGATTTGTGTCCTACTACCACTTCATCTACAGAGCCTGATATACAACAGGTTCACCTCAGAAATCAGATTCATCTACCGTAATATGAGTCTCATCTCCCCCTTCTCCAGAATAAGCATCTGCCCACCTTCCAATGTTGGAGACAACTCTGCTCCCCAGATCCTCCACAGTATTGTTTTTCAACTTCATAAATATTTTGAACATCGCTTAAAAAAAAAAAAAAAAAAAAAAAAAAAAAAATATTACCCTTCCGTCTTCCCTCCAATGTTGAAGATAGATTTGCGCCGCTACTTAGCATCCTGTAGTGAAACAAGAACATCTCGAGGTATATGCAGGCGTTTTGGAAGCTTATCATGACTGGTGTCTGTGTTCAAGTTTTTCACCATTTCTTGCTGTGTTTCTGCGGCCAGTTCGTCGTCGAAGAACGCCAAGCCAATGAGTTCTTCGCTCAAGTACCAGAGATGACCATACTTTTTCCCTGGGTTCTGTAAACGGCTGGAATCTGTTTCATATTTAAGAGAGATTTTCAGAAAAGATTTCCTATTACCATTGCATTTATCTGATTAATAATATTCCATGACCTCAACGACCTAGCATGGCATTGGCTTGTCCAGTTCTAAATTTCAGTTTTGGGATTTCGAGCAATGGAGGTTTTTTTTTTTTTTTTTTTGTTTCTATTTCAGATACTATTTCAGGTAGGCGATCGATGGTCTCTTTTCCTGTTACGCCTGGCAGAATTTTGCTATTCCAATGGACAACGAGGGCGCTTGTTGCTTGAAACTTACTTTTTATGATGGCAAATGACTCAAGATGAATGCGTTCACGAACTAGTTTGATGAATGAACGACTGAGGGTAACTTCGTCCAGATTGTGGCCCAAAACTTTGGTCGCTCCTACTATAACAGAAGTTGCTTTTCTGTCAGTTAATTTCGAGCTGCCTAATATACGAGAAGCGAATTCGGGAGTAACAACTTTCCTTCAGGTTTTCTGCTTTCATTTTTGCCTGAGGAATGCTGCAGAGTATGCTGCTGCGTAGGTTTCTATTCGTCATCAGAGTAGTTTTTACTTGATTCTAAATTGCTGCCACTGTCACTATCGAGCGAAACAAACAGCGTGACTGCGTTAGTGGCAGTGTTAGCATTAGTATTTGCCTCCATTAATTCATGTTTCGTTTCTTCTTGTCTGCCATTTTCCTTTTGAGCAAGAGTTCTGTACACTGACATCGTATAACCACGTCGTCCCTCTTCCATCTGGGTAATGAGAAAGTCCTTGTCTTCTTTATTTCTGATTAGTGTGAGGGCATCCCCATGTGTTATATTAAATAAATTATTCAAACTTGCATTTATTCTCTTTCTGACCAGAGTGTATCCCATTGTCAATATAATGACAATAAACCATTAATTTTGTTAAACTTTAAGTGGATTGCGCAACCTCTAAATATTGAGCTATTGATTTGAAATTTTGCATGGATTATTTATTTGGAAAGGAGAACAAATTTGGGTGTGCCACGATAAAATTTCAAACTTTCGAAATTTAGGACCACCCTTTTATATATATATATATATATATATATATATATACCCTGTTTCAAAAAGAATATACGTATTACGAAGAATTATTTTGTCCAAACTATCGATCGCTGCACCTCGGCTCGGCTATTGGAGAAATGAATACATACTCTAGTTTATATTAATTTCCGCTAGATGTCAGTTGTTTTCTGTTTTGCTTGGTAACCGTCATATGTTTAAAATGGCTACCCCGCAGCAGAAATCATTTTGTTCTCGAGTTTGCGAAGTGCAATTCCGTGATTACAGTGCAAAGACGTTTCAGGTTGAGGTACCAAATTGATCCTTCGAATGGGTGGAACATTCACAGATGGTATCGACAGTTTGTAGATACAGGATGTGTATGTAAAGGAAAGAGTCCTGGCCGCCCTCGTGTTCCTGAAGAAAATGTTGCACGAATTCAAACTGCTTTCCAACGTAGTCCTTCAAAATCAACTCGTCGTGCCAGTCAGGACTTACAAGTACCGACAACAACAATTTGGCGTGTTTGAGACGCCGGTTGGTTATGAAGCCGTACAAGTTACAGCTGTTACAAGCTCTGCGTCCTGATGACAAACGCAAACGTGGGCATTTTCTAATGAGATTCTGGATGCTATTGACAATGATAACACTTTTGCACAACGCATCGTGTCCAGTGATGAAGCGACTTTCCGTGTTAGTGGTCAGGTAAACAAACAAGATGTTCGAATTTGGGGTCTACAGAACCCACATGCAAGCATTGAACATGTACAGATTCGCCCAAAGTCAATGTGTTTTGTGCGATATCCCGATCATCTGTTTATGGCCCATTCTTCTTTAATGGAAACACGGTTAACAGTCAGCAGTATCTCGCTATGTTACAAAACTGGTTGTTTCCGAGGCTGCACGAAGACAACTTCATTTTTCAACAAGACGGGGTACCACCTCACTGGAGTTGCCAAGTACGTGAATATCTGAATGAAACTCTACCGAACCGTTGGATTGGTCGTCAAGGAGCTGGCGACTTAGCATGTCTCGGCTGGCCTCCACGGTCACCGGATTTGTAACCCTGTGATTTCTTCCTGTGGGGTTTCGTTAAAGACAACGTTTACGTACCACCACTCCCACAAAACCTGGAAGAGTTGAAGAACCGGATCCGTACTGCCATAACATCAGTGACGCAAGACATGCCTGCCCGAGTATGGGAGGAATTTGAGTATTGATGTGATATTGTTCATGTCGCTGATGGAGGACATATTGAACATCTGTAATTTGAACTTGAGAAGTTCGTAAATATGTGTGTAAAATTTCGTATTCGTATGTCTTAAAGTTTAATAAATATATGCATTCGAAATACGTATATTCTTTTTGAAACAGGGTATATATATATATGGGGATAGTAACATCTATTTTATGGCAAATTTGTAAATACTTCTTTAATAAGTGTCCAATAACCTGAATATATAAGGGTTCCATTATTTTGTGCATGATATTTATAATTCTACCATAATAATTCTTGCTACAAGACTTTTAAACTTATGTACCACTAACAAAATTAAACAAGGCTTTATTTTTGTTAATTTGAATACCAAATTACTGTTTCTATTTTCACTACAGCAGTTTTTAAAATTTTAGTATCATATGCTACAGACTTACAGATTTATTTTTTAAATGCCAATCAGTAACTTAGCATCATTTATAAAAGACTCAACGTCAAATTTTAAACGTACCAAATGAAACTAATATACAGGGTGATTTCTTATAAGGTTTTAATCAGTTATAATTCTTTATTGGAACTACAGATAGACTTGGTTTATATGTAATTATACTGCAAAACACTTCAAGTTCTTGAGACAAATTCATTATGACTCAATGTGTGCACCTGCGGTCATCCTGGACACATCCCAAAGAAAGTCGATTTCCTGCCAAACAGAAGTCAGCATTTCGGGGGTAACGTCCGCGGTGGCTGTCGTGATGCTACGTTTCAGTTCATTAACATTATCAGATAGGAGAGAGGTGTACACCTTATCTTTCACAAACCCATACAGAAAGAAACGGCGTGGAATCTAGAGATTGTGGCGGCAGGCAATTGGCACCACGACCTATCCACTTATCTGTGGAATGCTGATCAAGAAATTCCCTTACATCTATCAGGTGGTGCGGCGGGGCGCCATCTTGTTGCCACCATAAGCGGCCATCATGGTCATCTTAATCAAACTGTGGAGCAAGGAAGTTCTGGAGCATATCAAGATAGGCGATGCCGGTGATGGTTCTCTCAGCAAAGAAGAATGGTCGACACACCTTTGCTCTGGAAACAACGCAAAACATGTTCACTTTGGGGTTGTCACGAACCAGCTCCAGTGCGCATGTGGATTTTCCCTGCCCCTCTACGACAATTGTGTGTGTTGACTCGGCCGGAAAGATGAAAATTTGATTCGTCACTGAATACCACATTGTTCAAGAATGACTCATCACCACTAATGAGATCCAACATGGTAACACAGAATTCATGTCGGGTATGTTTATCAGCTTCACTCAGTGCTTGAAGCAAGGACAGTCTGTATGGTTTCATGGACAAACGTCTGCGCAATACAGGCCAAACAGTGGTCTGGGGAATACTGGTTTCTTGTGATGCACGTCGTGTAGATTTTCAAGGATTGCGGACGAAACTCTTCCTAACTGCTTCCACCACATCGTCAGTCACGGGTGAGCGCAGTAGAGTCTTTGTGTGTTGTACAGAACAACCTGTTTCAACAAATGTCTGATGCCATTTACACACTGTTGGTCTTCTGGGTGGTTCCTTACCGTATTGTGTGCGAAACTTAAGCTGTACACTCGTTGTTGACTTCTTTTCTTCAAACCAAAACACGCACTTAGCTCTTTCCGCACCAGTGAAAGTCTCCATTTTCAACGAGTGACCGGTGGCGCCGCGTGTGGTCAACTCCGCGACTACTCACTACTTGAGTCAAACTTGAAGTGTTTTGCAATATAATGACATATAAACCAAGTCTGTATGTGGTTCCAATAAGTAATTATAACTGATTGAAGTTGGAAACCCTATAAAGAATCACCCTGTGGAATTTTTCTTTCTTCGAATATCTGTGTTTACAACTGATTAAGCTATTTTACAGTTGTTTACAGAATTCATAATAAAATTGTCATTTATCTTAATTTTTGCAGCCCTAATTTTCTTTCTGTAGTATCTTTTAGTTTGTTTCGGTGTATCTTTCTTTTTCTGCAGGACAGTCTAATTTAGCCCTATTATACAAAGCAACGACAACTTTGCGAAGCACTTTTAGTTGCGGAGTATTCCATCTTATTAAGCTTTTTTTCATTTTTGCAGGATATCGAAACGTAATACGGGTACAAGTATGTATAGAGCCACTAACCAACTTTAATCGTTGAATTCTCTTTTAAAGAAATAACTATGACTACCTATTAAAAAAGAATCAGTGCTTAAGTACTCACTTTCGGTGAATGAATATGATTGCAGTTTCAAATTCTGCTGAAATACAAGTCTATAGCACAAACTCAAGTAGTGGCTCAGGTACCACAATAAGTGACAAACTATGGTGTTGTAAAGTAGCATAAAACAAAAATTTCAATCATACTAATAAAATAAAGCTTTCTTACTTTGTATCTGCGAAATAATTGGCTTGTCCAACATTTGTATCACTACTCTTACTGTAGCCTTCCTCAGGATAATATGATCTACTTACAGGAAAGTTAGACTCTTCTAAATCTTCATAATTTCCTATTCTTTTCTTTGTTGATCTAATTTAAATTTTAATTTGTCTTCGAACATGCTAATGCATTTTCTTCACTGTTTCCATGTACCGTTTCCACAATAATGAAAAGGGTTGTTCGCAAAATCACCAAAATTCTATTCAACAACAAAGAACACCTAACAAATAGTAGGACATCATAAACTCATAACATCTAGGAGTGTAATTTTTGTTCGTGCTTAACTAACCTAAATTCTTTCACTAAATTGAATTGTGTCTGTAGTGCCATATATAAGCAAAGAATATCTGATTCATTACACACTTTGGATTTGGCACATATAGAGTCTTTTAATTTTATAATATATCAGAAAAATGCCAACGGATTCAGTTAGATATTTTGTCAAATAGGACAAAAGAAGTTTGGTGATTGTGTGCGTATAACCTTATTACATTTTTCTGGAAAACATACATGGCAACAGTGGATAAAATGGACTAACAAGATCGAGGTTGATTATTATTTTATATTCACACATTTTTCCCATAAATTAAAAAATAAATTAGATATACAAGGAAAAGGAAAACAAATTATGAAAATATAAGACTGAAGTAGAAGATGCTAACCTGAGGGAATTCATAATAAAGGAAATGGTTGAAATATTGGGGCGTAGTCAATAATTACATGAAATGAAATTTTTGAGTTTTACGTCCCGCGGTTATGCCGGTTAGGCTAAAGGAGACGGTGATGATGAGTAATGAATGAAATGGTGAAATGAAGAAAGTGGGAGGAAACGGGAGAACCCCGAGAAAACCCACGCACACAGTGTTTGTCCACCACAAAGTTCACTTGGCGGGAGCAGGGTTTGAACCCGAGACCCCAAGCGCCAGAGGTGAACGCTCTACCACTGAGCCACCGCGGCCCCTGTCAATAATTACGTGAACACAAAGTAACAAAGCTTTATTCTAATTAATATGGTACAATTTACGCAACAAGAAATCTGTTACACTTAAAAAATATTATGTTTATTATCTAGTAAATGTTATTGCTCCCTGCATTAGTAATTTACGAAAGCATTTCTTATACGCATACTGAATTTCTACTTCATACACAACACAAAAAATTACAATAAGCGAAGATGTTATATCAATAATTACCTGAGAGGCTGCTGGTCGTCAAAACTTGTATTTTGTGGTGTAGAAGTAGATATTCCGCTAGATGACATAGGATCCTTCGCTTTCTTCCGTCCTGAATGCAAGGCCATCACGTGCTCAGACAACAAGTTATCCAGTTGCTAGAAGATAATAAAAGATTTTGTAAAATATATAAAACTTTCTTCATACCACAAACTGTATCGGAAATCCCGATATTAGGTTTGTCTGCTATCTCTTGTATTTTCTCTTGCGAGTGATTCCATTTCAGATCGTCCAGGGTGGTTCACACGACTGTCTCAGATTTAGTGTATTTTTTAAAATAAGAAACTACATACAAAATTATTAGACCCATATTTTTTTCTTTTTGCTAAAAAAATTTTTTTCTTCGATATACAGCCTTCCAAAATGGCTGCCCTCCTCTCGGATTGCTCGAAAAACTGAAAAATATATCACATTAAAAATTTTATTGTAGAGAAACGAGTGTACTTAGTAACATAATCGCAATAGCAGGAAGAGTATAAAGTTGTATGTTTCGGTGGAGGGCCAAAATTCGTATATTGGTCCAATAGGAATCGCGCAATTCACTCGCAATGTTGCCAACTTTGGTGAAATTTTTGCCAACTTCAAACATTTTTTTTTCTGTCCTCACGAGCAATATCAACCATCTGCTTCTAGCATCGAAATCTACTCCATAAGGTCTCTTGAAAATGTACAGGACTTACGTTTCTGATTATTACATCCCACGTTATAGCATGATGAAAAGCAGAAAATTTCATTAAGACGCCATTTTCTCAAAAACCCCACCTTTTAAAAATCTGAATTTTTTACATGTATTGGAGAAGTACCTAAGTATTTAATATCCGTTAACCGTTCATGCGGCTGCAGCCCCTAACTTCCACAATTAATTATTGAAATTTCGATTTTTGTACTTGAAATGTAAATGTTTCCTATGGACATTTAGATCCTATACACAAGACGAATTGAAAGGGAGTATGAAAATTTTGAGAGATGAATCCTGACATCAAATACAGTAGAAAAGTTCCTAAAACATGGGTCGACTTCTGCTTCGTTTTCGAGTTACAGGGTTTTCAACTCGGGACCCAAAATCGGCCTGAGACAATAGAAAATAAAATATAGATTTCGCGTTAAGTCAGAAACTGTGTGTTAAAGCTTTGATAAAGTTCAGAAAGTTGATTTGTATCAATATGATTTTTACGTGCGTGTCAATTCGGTTGGCAGTGTTGCCAACTTGGTAGAACTTTTATTTGTTTCCAAATGACACTACGTGGATTTTATTTGATATTTGGTATTTATTAATGATTGTAAACATCACATGAAGCACAATTTTCCCCACATCACCACAGTTTTCGAAAACTTACATGTATTTCATAAAAAGATTTTATTTCGTGTGTTATTGATATTTTGTGTGATTCGGTGTCATGAACATCATCCTGGTGTTCTCTGGAACCATGAAAACTGTTTTCACTGGTAGTATGACATCGTGGTGCACTAAATACAGTATTTGTGTGAATAACAATGAGGAAGTCGTATTACAGTAAGAACCGTATTAAATGTGTTGATTATACTAAAAGCCATAAGAGGATTGTGCACAGAAAGAATTCTAGACAAAAATTTTCAATCAACTAGGTGATGTGGGGAAAATTGTGCTTCATGTGATGTTTACAATCATTAATGAATACAAAATATCAAATAAAAACCACGTAGTTCATTTGGAAACAAAAAGTCTACCAAGTTGGCAACACTGTCAACCGAATTGCAACGTACGTAAAAATCATATTTGGTCTAGGAATTAATTCGTGCGGTTGGTACGCACACATTGAAGCTGTAGTACAAACACAAAATACATAAATACCTTAAGAAAAATATTGTCCATCGCTAGCCACCACTTTCGCCCATCTGTCAGGCAATGTACGGATTCCGTGGCGAAAGAAGTCCTCATCCTTGGAAGCGATCCAGTCAGAGACCCATGTTTCGATATCTTCTGAAGAAGTAAACCGCTGTCCAATCAAATCGTTGTTCATGCAATCGAACAAGTAGTAGTCCGAAGGAGCAACGTCTGGTGAATACGGCGGGTGGGGTAAAACTTCCCATCCGACATTTTCTAAATAGGTTTTGACCGGTTTTGCGACATGTGGGCGAGCGTTATCATGTTGAACAATAAGTTTATCATGTCTGTTCTCCCATTCTGGTCGTGTTCTGGCCAGAGCTTGCTTCAAACGCATTAATTGTCGTCGATAACGTTCTCCATTCATAGTTTCACCCGGTTGCAGCAGCTCATAGTACACCACACCTTTCATATCCCACCATATGCACAGCATAACCTTTGCACAGTGAATATCTCGTTTTGGTTGTGATGGACCTGGTTCACCTGGTTTCACCCAGGCCTTTTTTCGTTTATGGTTCTCGTAATGGATCCACTTCTCATCACCCGTAATAATTCGATGCAGAAACCCCTTTCTGCTCTGTCGTTGAAGCAGCAATTCGCAAATGGTTTTTCGTCTTTCAACGTCTCTGTCTTTCAATTCATGTGGAACCCAATGTGACATATTTTGAATCATTCCCATGGCTTTCAAGCGTTTAGAGACTGTTGTTTGATCAACGCCTAATGCTGCTGCAAGTTGTTCCTGCGTTTGACACGAATCTTGCTCGAGCAATGCTGTCAATTCTTCGTCTTGAAATTTTTTTGGCTGTCCAGCTCGCTCTTGGTCTGCCAAGCCGAAATCACCACTTCTAAACCGTGCAAACCACTTCTGACACGTTCGCTCAGCTAGAGCATGGTCACCATACACTTCCACCAAAATACGATGACTTTCAGTCGCACTTTTCTGCATGTTAAAGTAATGCAGCAGGACACCCCGCAAAAACACTTTATCAGGCACAAATTGCGCCATGTTCACTTAACTACAAACTGGTGTTGTTGACGCTTTAATCCACTGCCCTATACTACGAACGATACGCGATGACAGGGGTTTGCAACACATGTGTGGATACACGGAACTGTGGGACGCTCCGTTCGTTGCGCCATCTCTTGTCCACCCGCACGAATTAATTCCTAGACCAAATATTTATACAAATCAACTTTCTGAACCTTATCAAAGCTTTAACACACAGTTTCTGACTTAACGCGAAATCTATATTTTATTTGCTATTGTCCCGGGCCGATTTTGGGTTCCGAGTTGGAAACCCTGTAACTCGAAAACGAAGCGGAATTCGACCCATGTTTATAGGAACTTTTCTACTGGATTTGATGGCAGGATTCATCTCTCAAAATTTTCATACTCCCTTTCAATTTGCCTTGTGTATAGGATCTAAATGTCCATAGGAAATATTTACATTTCAAGTACAAAAATCGAAATTTCAATAATTAATTGTAGAAGTTAGGGGCCGCAGCCGCATGAACGGTTAACGGGTATTAAATACTTAGGTACTTTTCCAATACATGTAAAAAATTCAGATTTTTAAAAGGTGGGGTTTTTGAGAAAATGGCGTCTTAATGAAATTTTCTGCTTTTCATCATGCTATAACGTGGGATGTAATAATCAGAACGTAAGTCCTTTACATTTTCAAGAGACCTTATGGAGTAGATTTCGATGCTAGAAGCAGATGGTTGATATTGCTCGTGAGGACAGAAAAAAAAATGTTTGAAGTTGGCAAAAATTTCAGCAAAGTTGGCAACATTGCGAGTGAATTGCGCGATTCCTATTGGACCAATATACGAATTTTGGCCCTCCACCGAAACATACAACTTTATACTCTTCCTGCTATTGCGATTATGTTACTAAGTACACTCGTTTCTCTACAATAAAATTTTTAATGTGATATATTTTTCAGTTTTTCGAGCAATCCGAGAGGAGGGCAGCCATTTTGGAAGGCTGTATATCGAAGGAAAACTTTTTTTCAGCAAAAAGAAAAAATACGGGTCTAATAATATTGCACGTAGATCCCATATATAAAAAAATAAATGAAATCTGAGACTATGATGGGGACCAATTGTGGTTTGCCTGGACGATTTGAAATGGAAAACTACACTTGCCTTTCTACTGTAATGCAGAAACTGTGCCCAATTACATTTTCACTATTTTTCTACTTCTGTACATACTGTTTTTGTAGTTTACCATTTTTTTTATTGTAACATTAACATTATTGACACTGACATTGTAAATTAATTATTATTGCAATTAAATAAATTACTGAATTGTAAATTATCATCAAATAACATTATTGAAATACACAATCGCAAGGCCCAAGCAACATTGCTTTTACCGGCGTACAGTTACATAAGATTTTTTCTTGACTACTGTTGACGTTAACAACGTGAATCATTAAAAATACCCTCGGCATCCAGCGCAGTACCCACCCAATTTTTACTGTTGCCCTAGTGACAGGGCTTTCATTCAGTAACAGAAGATAACTGGGGGGGGGGGGGAGAAAGAAAATGAAGAAATTTTTAAATTTTCCCTGTTACTCCCCTCCTTTTAGCATACTTGCAATAAGATAAACACTGTAGGAAAGCATACTTCATTACCTTTCGAATGAAATATAATCTTCGGTTTTTCACCAACTTTTTGGCTTAGTATGGCCTTCTCTAGTACCTACGAAAATATCTGTACTTCCTCACCGAACACCCTATACATATATAACTTTACCTACTTCTGCGACCTGAAATATTTTCGAAATGACAAAAAATATGACAAATACAGTTGCGCAGGAATGTATCAATGTCAAGGATCGATAAAATTCTGTGAACAGCATTAGCTCCCAGAGTTTTCACCATAGAGCCCCAGGGGCCAACTTGAAAATCTGAAATGGCATGTGAGTCGAGTGATGCCTCGTTCGATAGATCTTGGAAAATGAAACAACGGTCGGAGGAAACACTTGCGATATAAGGCACCGTTTTCAAAATGGCCGCAAAAATGTATGTTGTTTCTAGCGAACTGAAAACTACAGGCACAATTAGTAATAACGGACGTAGTTGAATTTTTCTAAACACAATTACTAGTGGCCTGTGCAGTAGCTCACAGAAGCTCCATGTCTGTTAGTTAAAGCCAGCACGGAAAACACACTCACAGAGAATCAGTAATATCTTACTTCATGCAACTGTTTCATTTCAGCAGATGTTTGAAGTGCCTACCATTTGCATCAATACACTTTTGGAGACGGCGAACAGGAGAGCGTTGTACAGTTTGTAGTTTCCACAGATATTGCCGCACATGCCTATGTTCTTGCATACTCTCTCGTGTCGTTGGGAGTTCCCGATACACTATCTTTCACTGAGCCCAAGGGAAAGGAGTCTAATAGCGGCAACTCGGGAGACCGAGCTGGCCGTGGCACAGGACCAGCTCGCCTATCGACCTATTTAGGAACTTTGTATCCAGAATTGCTCTGGAGACATGTGTGAAGTGTGCGGGCACCCATCATTTTGGTACCACATTGACAGGCGCGTTCCCAAATCCAAGTTCTCTATAAGAAACGGTAAAATATTTTGCAGAAAGGATACATATCGCTGTTCGTCTAATGTTTTCTCAAAAAAATACGGACCGAAAATACGATTACCAATGATAGCACACCATACATTGATACTCCACTGCCGTTGATGTGCAACCGTGCGAAGCCAGTAGTGCATGTTCCGGGGATTCATATTACCATGATTGATGAACAAAACTTCATCCGTAAACAAACGAAGTATTACTTAGGAATGCGGGATTACCTTGCAACTGCTGAAGTGCAAAAATAGAATGCAATGCAGGACTCCCGTCATTCCTGTGCAGTTCTTGGTGAAGTGACATATGAAACGAATGAACGTATGCCCATGCAAAATTCTCTACGCACACAATTCGACTTACTAGAGAACCACGTTCAACCTGTTGTACACTTATCTCCGGATTGTGCACTACTGCAGCCAGTACAGCAATTTCATTTGCTTTTTATTTGGTGTATTGATACGCTGACACTTTCTGGGAGCCTAGCTTCCTGTTTCTATTCAACTTGTGCAGGTATTGGCAATGATACGAGGTGAAGGACACCGTCGATCTGGATAGCATTCAGCATGCAGTGCCACAGTTGTGCTTGTATTTCTATGACATTCACTGTAAATGAGAAGAATATCTAATATTTTTTTTTCATTGCTGAAGATTGGTATGTCAGAAGAGCGGTGACCGACTAAACGAAATCAAATATACCAACACATGGTTCACAGCATCATTGCGAAAAGTAGTATATCTGAAACGTATGTGATATTGAATTACAGTGCGTTCTAATATATAGTGTTTTCTTCTTTGACACTGACAGCAATACAGCACACCAGATCAAGAGAAACTAGTACACTCAACAGCAGAACGTGTCGTACTGATATTGGTTTGTTTACAGCAGACTTCAGGGATATTGCAAGGAACCCGCAGCAGTCAATCAATTTGTGTCCTCAAGGCCAAAGGAGAAACAAACAAATCTTTGTCCCTCCAATGCACCCACCGAATGTGCATAGAAGAAAGCAAAATCGAATATCAGAATAATTAGCAATAGATACTTCATTCGGCTTTCTTAAAGGCTAGTTGCGTGGGGCAAAGTTCCATGCCAGGACATAGTAGTCCCTACACCCAGAAACACTTAATTGTGGTTGAGAACACACGTACAAAAAAGTAGGTCCCGTGCTTAGAAGCTTCCAGCTACACTAGCACGTCAATATCAAATCAAATTCTAAAGCCAAACAAGTACGTTAAATGTACAACTAACATCTTGTTAATAACTTTTTCTTGAATGCTGCATGGAAATTGTTTAAGCTAATCTCACTAATCTTAATCAACTAAAATCACTAAGGAAGATACATGTGTAAGCTAGCAAATAGGGAAATACACAGAAAAGTTTAAAGAAATAAAATGAAAAGAGTAGCTGATTCCAACCACCAGAACTGTGCCTTAACGTGCATGGCTATGAAGCTAATACGCAAGAACGCATTTGGAAACTAATGTCTATGGTACAAGGTAGACACCAATGCAGGATTATCTTTGGCTCCGTGTGCATGTCAAGGAATGCTTATTAGCATCCTGGAAAGATGGTGTTCACAGTTTGCGATCCCCCTACCATTTCCCTTAATCAATCAGATGGAGA
Source organism: Thermobia domestica (assembly GCF_964235325.1). NCBI lineage: Eukaryota > Metazoa > Arthropoda > Insecta > Zygentoma > Lepismatidae > Thermobia > Thermobia domestica. Next base: position 78,035,059 of record NC_137464.1, read on the forward strand.
ATAAGTTACCAAACATTCATTTTAATAAAACGTTAACAGGAATGCCAAAAAATCCATATTACGTACTCCCTTTACTCTATCACAACTCCAATAGTTTCTGTTAGTTATCAAACACACAGAAAAACAATTCGTTTGGTTCAATGAAACATTTCTAACTATCATTTCAAGGTTCATTTCCAACCTTCAATCCCCCCTCGCGCCAGGCGGATGAAACGTACTCTGTTTCTCAACCAATATCCCATGATACACTTTCAGACCTTACCTTAAGAAATAATTGAATTTACTGTACCCATAATCTTGCTAATTAAGTTTTCCACAACAACATCCTTAAAAACAATGTGGCCACCTGCCACAAACCCTAGCTCTGAGCAAAGTACTACACACTTGCATAAGTCAGAACAGTGTCTCCGCTGCCATCCTTCAAAAGTCTCGGTGGGGTTTCGGAAAGATAAACCACATCTGTTATCACTAATTGTACCTGTAGTTTTAGTTCGCTAGAAACAACACACACTTTTAGTGGCTATTTTGAAAATGATATATTTGTTATTGCCTTGTAATTTCAGTAATAAATGATACAGTATAGATATGAAATGAAATATTCTAGTATACGAAAGAAGAATTATGTTACTTATTTACAAAATAATCGATGGTAATTCTCCGGATTACACATAAGAATCAATGACTAGGACAATCTCACCTTAATTTGACAAGAATAATTACCTCATTTGGTTGATCTAATAGGATGAAAACGAGGTCAAATCTAGACAAAAGAGCAGGATTCAATCGTAGATTTTCTGACACAGTTTTCGCTTTGTTGTAATGACCTCCAGTTGGATTGGCAGCTGCTAAAATAGTTGTTCTGGCGGGAAGCGAACATACTACTCCAGCTTTCGCGATACTGATACTCTGTTGCTCCATAGCTTCCAATATTGCCTAAAATTAAAACAATAAATTACTTATAACTGAATATGAAAAAGGGTCTACTTGAAAATGCCGACAGAAGTTTACAGGTTTAATTTCCACCTTATTCGTTCTGTATATATTGAAGGTCGGTTCATGGCTATGGTAACAAGTTCGATAGATTCTGGCAATAATGCTGAGTCAAAATAGTGAAAGCTATCTTTTCACGTACTCTCACAAACTTCACGAACAGAGTTGCTAATTTGCGAGCCAAATCGAAAATTATGTCTTCTTGAGACGAGTACATTTATACCGTTTACATTGGATACTCGAACGATCAAATAACGAAGCCATGCAGAGTGAAAGGGTGTAGCGTTCCCTAAAGAAATCAACAACATGTTAAAATGCCTAAAAACTAAGACCCCCAGGTACGCAAAAGCAACATCCGCCCAAAGGCGTTTATCTGCCGTTATGAAGAAAGAGAAAAATAGGATCAATTAACCAAACCCACAAATGCAGTAGATGATTGTAAACCGTGTGAAATGTGTCAAAATTAACGATGCACTGTATTTTCAAATATAATTTGGGCATGAAAGTTCGCCATGTCAAAGACCTATTCAAAAAGAACACTGTTGGATACATCACCTGGATATATATATTTATAGTGATATTTGATAAGGCATGGATCTAGCTTGCTGACTGACAAACCCAGGACAGTTGAAGATCGTCTTCAGAATAAAATAGGCAGAATTAATTGGATACGACAATGTTAAAATTTCCATGCGGGTTTTTGATAGGTCAGTTACAACTACAATAGGAAACTTCCCATTCGCAGAGTAGTGCGTAGTGCCAAAGTATGTTCAGCCTACGATAGGAACACCATTACAGAGAATTAATACCGGTATAATATTCCATCGTTCTACGGTGAAGACGTCAAACTTGTTACCCATGAGGACAAAGCTGACCGCAGGATTTACTATCGCCTATGTGGAATGTACGTCTATGAGACTGGTATTAGGTGTACCCTATATTCCGACGTATCGATAAAATTATTCAATGCATCGCCGATGGCATTCTGCAACTTCAGATTGCTTAAACTGCCTTTTGGAAGTAACTGACGTTTATCGAAAATCTATCAGGAGTAGATCATGCTGCTTTTCAGAGGAGCATGCTACTGTCCGAAGAAAGGAATTGCAGACAAAACAAAATGGTGGCGCGTTAAGGCTTTTCTTATAAGAATATAGGTAGTATAATGAAATAAATGAATAGGATACAAGAAGGAATAAGCCAGAATACTCTGTTTTTGCTTCTATTTTCTGAGCTTTCAATTCGACATTATCTTAGTATAAACTTCTGCAAAGCTTCCTTGTAGTCCTCGTGTTTACTCTTATACTACGAACTGTGTCAAAATACTGCTATTTATTCTACATATTTTCGTTAAGATTATTATTTTTTTAAGTCTATTCCAGAAACAAAACACTAGTTTGATATCCATTAGCTGTTTTCAACTATTATACTAGTATTGTCGAATATAACTATCTTAAAAAAAAGTTCACACAATGATGTTTTCTGATATTATGTTATTTTATAGTATTAAAAACAGCTATGTACATTATAAAGACCGTTTCCGTGCTCTTCTATAAATAATTAATGAATTTCCACAAAGACATTTCATAATGATCTAAAATCTTCCATAGGTTACAACACTATAAGAAAGGTGGAGAACACATTTCGGCACCACGGAAAGTACAGTTCATATTGAATTCAGTAACTGATTATATATACACACAGGTGTTTCAAAACAACTGGGAGGTGATTCCTGGCACCAAGATAAGACAAAAAGTATAGACCATCCTGGGTGCACAAATGCTTCCTTTCAGAGTTATAGGCTACCAAAAACATGAAAGAAAAAAAAAATGAACTTTAAAGATCCATAGCTCCAAAACTATGGGACCTACCGTAGTCGGGTCAAGACTTCACTTAGGAACTAATATGTGCCCTATCCAAAAATACATGTTTCAGAATCCTTAGGTACTCACGAATCAACTTTTATAGAGAGAATTTGGCTACCGTCCTATAATTTGAAGTACTCTCCAACTGCCTCTATAAAACTTGTTACGAATGTACCGCATGGTACAAACAAGAAGAAAACAAGAAAGATTTCAGACCCATCAAATGGAACTCTCAAAATACTCAAATAAAACAAAAAGTAATCATCTTTGCCTACCGCTATTAGACAGGAAGAACATAGACAAAGTTAGGGATGTGAATAAACAGATAAATTGGTTTGACATGATAATGTGATAAGGATAAATGTTAGACTAAACAGTGAAGAGTGGACTTCAATATTAAGAGGAAAGAGTCCTCAGATGGCTACACGAATTACTATAATTGCTCGTGTCGCGTGGTAGATTGGGTAGCAACGCAAAAACAGTCGACGATGAATGGAAAACCTCTACGCTGTAATGAATTCAGATTCCATGTTGGTGTTACTGAAAATTTCTTTATAATATTCCGACATATACTAGCTAGCACAATTATGTATAAATAAAAAAACTGTGAATGCGTGAAAAAGAGAAACTTACCTGATGCTGACTTGACATTTTATCGAACTCATCAATGCAACAGCACCCTTGATCGGCGAGTACAAGTGCCCCTGCTTCTAACGCATAGTCGCCTCCACCCTCTCTCGTTAGCGTTACTGTTAAGCCAGAGGAGGTGCTAGTGTTGCCACATACGTAAACACCTATAATGAGGACAACAATTCAGTTTTTTTAAAACTACTTTACACATTAAAAAAAAATATCCTCCTTACCACTACATTGGACTTTAGTAGTATTTTTTTCATTTCAATTTTTTTCAGTGACAAGGAATCATTATGTGATTCATGAATTGCCGCAAATGGATCATAGAATATCTGATTTAAAATCACACATATCCTTTGATATAATCTTTTATTGCGGATATTCGGTACGTTTTCTATATTTTTTCCTTGTATTTTCTACATAAATAGATAACAACAAATAATATAAGAATGTTGGAAATATGCTGCTAGATGAAACTGATTCCTGTTTTCACGAACTTTCATCTAGTCTGAGGGACATAAATTATGACGTCATAAGCTATTCTTTCAGATTTCTAACCGATACGAAAAGACCTGGGAATAGTTATCAGATCATTTATCAGTATTTCTGTAGATACTACAGAACTTACTAAGTTTTTTACTTTCTTTATTGTTTTTACGCTATAGCAATAACATTTTTAAAAAGTGAAAAATTGTGTGTGTACAAAATCCAAGTTTATTGACATAAGTCTATTGGTTGTTATTACATTCGGTAGCTTATCTGTAATGCCATGACTGTTCTTATGATTTATGAATAAAAATAAATAAATAAATAAATAAAATAAAATTTAATCGTAGATGTGAAAGAGCTTATGGTGGTAACAATGATGTTACGTTTTCTTTCCTTTCATTGTTCGTTTTTCTTTTCATTATATTATTGATTACGTGTTGAAGCTTAACATCCCTTGTTACCACAAAGGCCATACGACACGTAAACTTATAAATAGGATTCGAACCACTGTAACTTGTTCAATGCTCATCGACACGGAATCGAACCCAGTACCACGTGTATATGAGCTTAGCCACTATGCCAGCACGGAGCACAAAAATACATTATTACTTCATTCATATGTCACTATCATTTCACAAAAAAACTCAATTTAATAACATTGTTTACTTTTTCCCTAGTATAAAAAAGATAGCAAATGCAAGTTGTACAAAGACAGAAAAGTACAAAATTGATTAGTATGATCTGAAGAAAAGGTATCTTAGTTGCACTAAGAACATTGTTTGTCATGCATTCTTCAAGAGATTAGTCGGAGATTTCCTTTCCTTACATGAATTCAATATGGAGATTATTTGTTAAGTTAGTAAAAGCATACATATATGAGGATTAGTTCAATAATAATAATAATAATAATAATAATAATAATAATAATAATAATAATAATAATAATAATAATAATAATAATAATAATAATAATAATAATAATAATAATAATTATTATTATTATTATTATTATTATTATTATTATTATTATTATTATTATTATTATCTGAACCTGCGCTGTCTACTCAGAGCATCATTCTATTATGACCATGAATCTCCTTCCCACTGTGCATGTCTCCTTACTCACACAAGTAAAGGGTAGGATATACATACAGGAAGTGAACTGCTATGTATAGATGTTTACGTGACTTTGTAGCGAATTTGTAGAAGTAACACGAAATCAAGTGGATTTGGGGGGGGGGTAATAAATCCATATTCATCCGAGTACGCCTCATCGCGTCTCTTGAGGTTTCTGAAGTTGCCAACATGCAATAGGTTTTGCCATTCAGATTTAAGCAAAGCGCCTGCAATGTCCCTTAACCCGCCATACGTAACTTCTGTACTGGGTGCCTAACACCATAGTTTCGGCCTGCAGTAATGTTAATCTTATGGGCTCAAAACGTCCCCTAAAATGTTGAATAGAACAATAACGACACGATTTTTGAACATTTGAATGAGAATTGGACAATCTACTCAAAATTTGGAATCGAACAGTGAAAACGGCGTTTCTAGCACTTGTGGTTTTCGAGGTCTCACTATCGAAAGGATTGGAGACAAACATATAAACCTAGCATTTTAATATATAGACTAGCTAAGCCTGCGCTCTGTACACAGCGCCATCACTCATATATGAGCATGAATCTCCTTGTTATTCCTCACATTTGTACATGTCCCTTTGCAGACACAAGTGAAAGATGTCTTGATAAAAATCGGCAAGAGATATCGTAAAGGGGAGATTTTTTTCGATTACTTTTTCAATATCTCGCACCGTTTGCAAGATTTGAGCCTACTACCTGTTGGAGTTTTTAATTCATATATGATCAGAGTTTTCTTTTTTCTTGCATGCAGTATGTAATAAGCAAATACATAAACTAAATCACTGCATGGCCTATGGAACCCGGAGGTTCAATGCCGTGTTCACAAAAGCTTTTCACTGACTTCTATCCTTAGCTAATTGCATAAGTTTCTACTTTGTATTCCTATTTCTGCGAGATCCATCTTAATATTGTCCTCCCATCAGCGCCAAGGTCTTCCTAATGGTCGTTTTCCGGCTGGTCTTCCAGTTAAGATTTTGAAAGCGTTCATTCTTTCTTCCATCCTGGCTACATGACCTGCCTACGTGAGCCTCCTAGATTTGATGACCCTACGGTAACAATGTTGGATAAACCGTATAAATTATGTAGTTCCTCGTTATGAAGTTTCCGTCATTTCCTATTCCCGTTTCTCTTGGGTCCGAATATTCGTCTCAGGATCTTGTTCTAAAATACTTTCAACCTATGTTCTTCCTTCCGAGTAAGCGACCATATTTCGCAACCATACAGAACAACAGGCATGATTATCGTTTTATATATTTTAAAATAAGCTATTACATTACACATACAATCAATTATAATGTCAATGATATATAGAGTTCATTGGGCAAAACACCCAAAACAATAAAGATTCAACTTTGACTGGAGAAATGGTTATCCTTTGTTTTTCATTATAATTTGGCCATGAAACAAACGCCTGAGAGATATGCAACCCCCACATACACTTATGTGGTATTGGAATGAATAACGGGTAGGATGTGGTGCTTTAGTGTTTTTTAAATTTCAACACTTCCAGTGTACCCGTAAAAATGTAATAAAAAAATAATGGTCATGTTTTTCAAATACTGAGTTAGAAGTGGACAATCTACATAAAATTTGCAATCGCTCAGTGAAAACATCATCTTTCTAGAGCCTGTAGTTTCCGAGATCTCACTGTCGAAAGGATTGGCCACAAACGTATAAACGCCCACAAACGTATAGTTTAAAAAACTCCAAAGATGGCAGCTCAATTAATTTGCATTTATTTGGAGAAGGCTTATTAAAATGCAAAAGCTTTGAACAATAATTTAAAAGCATAAACTTTATGGAAAGATCTCTTTAAGTAATTTATTTAAAGTACACATACTTTAAAATATTTGTCTTTGTTATAAACGTGAAATCACAAATAACCGTAAATCAAAGGTTTGAAATCAAAAGTTAGAGGTTGGAGCTCAGGCGCTTTTATTGCTATTGTAGCATTTTGATAGATAGATTATTATTATTATTATTATTATTAACGAAAATGGGAACAAAGAAGGACATTGTGAAATATTCAAATGGAAAGTTAGTACATATGCAAACGTTACATGTAAAGAGTTGGATGAACATACATATCTCCATCAGAATATAGTACGAGAAAAATGAGTAGAAAGAAACGTTCGTTTCATACGTGTTACAGGCCATACGGCAGCGAGTATGCAAAATCTACTCGTGTGATGGGAATATGTAGTACTCGAGCATCCATTATATTCGCCAGACTTACCACTTTACGATTTCGTTCTTATACCAAAACTGAAGGAGCCTTGCGTGGAACACACGTATGAAACGTTCGATTTCTTGTACTCCTTTTCTCGTGCTATTTCCAGATAAGAATAAATACATACGCATCCAACTCCCTATACACACCGAGTGGCCCAAAAGTAGTAAACAGTACCGTACTGATCAGCTCATTGCATTTTATATTATTTCTTATTATTATCCATGAGGTACCGTAGTTAGTTTCTTTATAATTTGTTCTTAATGTGTTTTTACTTATATCTTAAGCTCGGAAGAGCCGAAGCAAACAAACTCAAAGTAGAATGTTATACTTGATCAATGCAGGGGTGTATACTTACTTTTGGGCCACCTTGTATAATGTTTAAATATGTACTAATCTTCCATTTCCCAATTTTAAAACTTCTTGTTTCGTTCCCATTTCTGTAAAACCAAACAGTTGCCTTGACTTTTGCGGTTAACCCTTACCTACACACAAATTAAGAAATCTGTAATTTCAACTTACACGAAAATAATACACACACAAAATAGAAAAGCATCTAGCCACCAAAGACATCATAAGTTTTCGGCTAATGTTAGGAAGTATGTACAAATAATAATAATAATAATAATAATAATAATAATAATAATAATAATAAGAAGAAGAAGAAGAAGAAGACGACTCGACAAGCAAAATAAATACATCAACTGAAACGGGAAAGAACAGGCAAACCACGAACAGTAGGAAATCAGTAGCTTTTAAACAACACTACTGACACTATTGATATTAGACATGCATCGCGTATTAATTTTCGTACTTACAAGAAGTTCTTTTTCGTCTTATGGATCGCCTAATTCTTGAACGCTATCCGCATTCAGGGTAAGAAATGTACCTTTTAGATGAGATGAACGAAATTTTAAGGAATAACTAATCTCATCCACTACAAGCAAAGAAAATAATTTTAAATAACTTACAATTGCGTGATACAAATATTTTAAGGCAGTATTAAAAAGAATATTTTTTTTTTATAATGGCGCCTGATCACTAATTATTAACTCCTAACACAGATATTACCTAAGACTGGATGCCATTATAGATAAATAGTATTTTCGTCTCCCTCTTTTTCTGTAGTAGAGAAAATGTTACACCAGTGAGTTTTCTTCTTGTAGCTTTTAAAGAAGCACCCTATTGAAAAAGCACCCAGCGTGCAAAAATTAAGTGATCCATAGAACATGAAGAAATTGTAGTAAGTAACCAAAATTAATGCGTTTTGCTCCATGCATAATTCTACAAAAATGAAATGCCTACATCTACAAGCTACACTGCACCAAACAATCAGACATTCACAACACCATAGAGTTGATTAGTATCAATCTATACCGACACAACATCCAGCAACACACTATCTGTCAAAAAAACGAAAGAGACATCTAAAATGGTTATATTGATGGGGATATTAAATTTTGTGTATGATATGATATATTAGTTCCAAATTTTCAAATATCCGCGTTTAAATCAAAACTTTTAGAAAAATATTTCGTAAACTACATGGTTGTAACATGGTAACAGCCACGTTAATGACCACTAAATCTAATTAAAAATCACTACAATGAATTTTAAGTTCCACTTCAATTTATTCAATTAGTGTAAAGTTAAACCTTTATAGAACGAAGATTACATAAAACGTGATCTACACTATAACATGACACAAGTGCCCCACTGAAAACTGAACGCGGGTCCCACGCGCACGAAGAGTATATATGCTAAATACTTGATTACTTGGGAGCCTTTCAACTTACTCAAGTACGTCTTTAGTGACGAAAAATAAATTTGGTTAGTGCTTTTTATTCCATTATTTCACACTAGAGATAGCCTTAAGGACATTTCTCAACATCCTAAAGAAATCTAGGTATTTGCTTTTTCACCAGATAGTGTATTAGTAACTCCGAAGAAGAAAGAAGAAAGGCCTGTACCACCACCTAAGACCCAGTAGTATCACACATTACACCACAGGTTAATTAACAGTGACATTGTTCTAGGCCCGGATTGTCCACACTGCTACAGATGAAACACAGTATGGAGCTTGACTCAAGGCCAACAACGCTTAAAAAATAATAATAATAAAAAGCAATAAGCCCCAATAGATATACGAAAAGATTAGTTTGTACATACACTACACGACATAAGAAGATATTTTTGCACTTCAACACAAAACATATAGAAAGGATATAAGAACTCTAGACACTGTTAACAATACCTCGTGATCTTACACTAGTCTACCCTACACTACGTTGACTACAGTGCAAGCAGTCCTGACATAATTAATAGCCGAAACATACACCGATGGTTCAAAATATTCCGATCTGGTATTATGACACTTAGAAAGATATGCATCAGCAGCCATCGACAAGGATGAACTGAGAGCACTAGTGACTCTGACCCTCGTTAAACTATTGAGAGATATGACAGCGACATTAGATGTACGTATTTCCAGTTTCCTGGCACTTGCAAGAACCTCAAAAAATCAAAAAGCTTGATAAGTTGATCCCCCATATAATCAATGAACAACACATAAGGTACGGCCTGGGAGTATGCCTTTTTCTGTTTTCCTGGAACTGATAAGTTCCGTTTCTCAGAAAATAGTGACATGTAACGAAAAATGAATATTAATAACAAGATAGTAGTCACCACTCTGCACCGTGATCATATATTGATGAGAACCTAAACACACGACAAAAAAGAATATTCATGCGAAGAAAATAATTCTGGCTGTTCAGTGATAAGCTGTTGGTATTTTCACTATTCGTTCTTGAAATTTGGCAAAACACTGGCTGCTGAGATGTACTGGTCTTCAATAGTCTAGTAGGTAGCGCGCGCGGCTTTGGTGCACGTGCTGAAAAGTAACCCTAAATTTCATCAAAGAAACAAGCAGTATCAAATACTTAGAAAAATACGTATGATGGTCAACAGACATTAAATTGTATTGCTTCATGGCATCGTGAAGTCCCATGTGATAAGAATGAGAGAGCAAAACCTCACAACCTGCACTGAAATTTCTGCATCCACTATACTCTCTCGCGAACTAACTACAAATTATTTAAGCATTTGAAATAGTTTTAGAGAGAATACATTCGGAACAAAGCAGCTATTAACAATGTCTTTGAGGAGTTTTTTGAGCGCAAAACATCAAACTACTGCAAAAGCGTCATCATCATCTCGAACGAGATGTGATATAACTAATAGTCCTATTTTGATTAATAAAAGGTATTGGAATTATTTCGTATATTAGATGTACCATACTTTTTAAAACATTTATACACGCGTAAATAGTACTGACTATGCCTCTTGGTCCTAATATAGAACTAACAGGTTCCGATCAACCTAATGCTTATTCATAGCTGAAGAATGATCCAACTGCATGCTGAAGAATGAATAAAATTATATATATAATATTTGACACATGTTTAAGGAATACCACCATACACACAATAACAAGTTGTTCTTTTAGTGAAAGTTATTTTATGATTATGTAGTATTTTAATATAATGGTATATAAAGAGTGTATATTTTTATTAACTAACAAAAATACAGAATTGTGTATCAATATAAAAATAAACAGAATACGAACCTCTTGGCGCAATACTAGAACAGGCTTGCAACATCTGTGACTTTCCGAGACCAGGATCTCCAACAACTAATACATGTGAATCTCCTCGGCCATCCATCTGGCGGGGAGATCCTCCAAACAACGCTAAAAGTAATCCAGCTTTAACAATTTCATGGCCATAGATGGCAGGTGACAAGGAATTCACGAGTAAACGAAACAAATCGGGCTGGGCATGTATTTCCTATAAAGATAGACGAAACAACAAGATACCATTTGTCATGTAGAAATATAAGAGAACTTGATTTATATTGAGCGCTTTAATTAACCAAAATACAGAGAATGGAAATATTTTACAGAAGGGGATAATCCCTCAAAAATAACATGTGTAACTACATTTCTAAATATCATATAGAAGAAAAGTTACAGGTTCAAGCTTAATGTGAATAAAATTATTTTGCATAAAGAAAAATAATAATAATGCGACAGCGCAAAGTTGTATTGCGTGATAGTTTATTACTATTATATGATGTATGTTTTGCAGTTTATAACAATCGCATTACTTCGAAAGAAAATAAGCACCACTCAGAAGCTGAATATTAATATGGTTTCACGGCACAGTTCGAAAATTTTGCTAGTACAGACGCCTAGGACACTAGTTGTAAACTTCGAACAATAAAACACTATCATTTATTTAAAGGAAAAAAAAAAAGAAAAAAAGACTAGCATTTATGATAAATCTTCACGGGATATTGACTACATCAATGTAGATATAGTACAAAGTACGGAACACATTTAATATTATCAACCTAGATTTTATACATCCGCTATCTCTGTATATATATAAGTGGATAGTTTCGCAGTTTTAGGGTGCCGAAGTTTAAAAGTTCATAGCTCCACTACTACGGGACCTATTGTAGTCGAGTCAAGACATCACTGAGGAACTAATATGTGAACTATCCAAATATCCATGTTTAAGAATGCTCCAGTACTTGCACACCAACTTTTAGAGAGAGAGGTGGAGAGTGATCAAGTACTCCCAAACAGTCTCTCTAAAAATGATTGTGCAAGTACCGGAGGTTCTGAAAGATGGATATTTGGATAGTTCACATACTAGTTCCTTAGTGATATCTGACCCGATTATGATCGGTCCTATAGTAGTGTAGCTATTGATCTTTAAAGTTTATTTCTTCACGTTTTCGGCACCCTATATCTACGAAAGCATGCACTTCCGACCACAGGTCCATATGAACTTTTTTCTTATTTTGATGTGAGGAATTTATTCCCAAAATATTGTGACAAAGTTTTGTAACACCCTATATATATATATGGGGGACAGATATATATATTGAACAAACTCCATGGCTCTGGATAAGTAGCTTAACAAATAAAACACAGTTCTGACCAGAGCAGAATGAAATATATTAAAAACTATACTTACAATGTGTTACAGTTTCAAGGACCTAACGTCCTCTTCATCAGACACCAACACTGGTGTCTGAAGAAGAGGACGTTAGGTCCTTGAAACTGTAACACATTGTTAGTTTTTAATATATTTCATTCTGCTCTGGTCAGAACTGTGTTTTATTTGTTAATATATATATATATATATATATATATATATATATATATATATATATATATATATATATATATATATATATATATATATATATAGATAGATAGATAGATAGATAGATATATAAAACCAGTAAAGGAAGAAAAGCTAACCTGAATTGCGTAATAATCCTTATTATTAAATTCAATACCCACACTGGAGCTACGACCAGCTGATGTGTTATTTTTCTCATTCACTATTGAAACTGCTTCAATATACAGAAGAAAGACATTTGGCGCATTTCGCTTTCTATAATCTTCAGTATTACGTATCTGTAATAGAAAATAAAATATAACCGATATAATTACTATTACATCGATCACATGTATGCAATGAATAAGGCACGCAGTGTCGGTGTAAAATGTTAGTCTCTTAGTTGAGGAGCCCATGATTTTGAGTGTTTTTCTCTGACTTTCCTTCGCTACAAAAAGAACATGTTGTAGGTAGTTTCAATTAAGTTCTAAGAGTTTTTTCTTTCTCTATTGGATAAGGTGAAGGAACAGATTAAAGTATTACGATTCTGTGTCAATACTACTAAAATTTTTAATCCTCATTAAACGTTTGTAAGCTCTGTTCTGGTATTTTGTAATAAATAAGATTCCTAAAATGATGATGAAAGTAACAACGATCACAGGTTGGATTCCCTCTTATACAATTTCTTTCCCCAATATCTTCTGGAGTTTTGACCAATTTTACAGCAGTTCTCTGTAAATTAAACAAAAAGAAATTGTTTAAATCAGAATAGAACTACTTTATAAAGTGACGACTTCGTGATCTGTACGTCAATTATGCAATACTGGTGTTATGAAGTGAGAGACCCACTATTTATTACAGAGGCGATTCTTAACAAATCTCCGAGTTTTAAACCGCGTACTGTAATCTCAGGAGGGTTTAAACTTGCACAGTAGTTACTATGTTGCGAAGAAGTCCTAGCCCTAGTATATATAACAGATAACGAGCATTTTAACAGAGAGAATCTATTCTGAGCACGCAAAAACTTACAAATATCCTAAGCTTATTTTTTTTAACAGAAGTAAGGTTCAAAAATAATTTTTTTCTTATGTTTGTTTCTGATATTATGTATATCTGGTTTATAGTAATTCATTTTCTCCTTAATTGTATCAAATATAAAAAGTAACATTAGATTTGTGTTTAAAATTAAACTTGGTGAGAGTATGGAAAACAACAGTTTAGAGAACATTAGAAAGGTGCTGCTCAGTCCCTCGGGTTAGAACTAATTTCAAAACTAATTATAATTTTTTAATACTATAACACTACAGGATATCCACACAAACACTACACGCTTATAAAAGCACATAACGTGGCTACTGTTAAGCGTATTTAATTGAAACTAGTGCCATTATAAAGAGAAACGCACAAATTTTATTGTTAACTTCACAGGCACTCAGTAATGCTCCACGTGTCACGTTGAACACTTGAAGGCGATATTCCTACTCATATCAGACACGCTGCAACACAACTATTCTGAATGCGCTCGATAGTAGCAGTGATATTAAACTGCAACTATCGCAGGTTTTCAGCTACGGGAGTTACCTACCCGTTTGTTGGAAAAATCAGAAAAATCGGAGACTAACGACGAAACAAATCACTTGCTAAGCAGGAAGACACTCTACAACTGAGCTATCAAAAACACAGTCAGTCTCCTGTATATGTTGTTTCTCTTCGGGCCCCAACCAACCATTTGTTCCTTTCTTTTTATATAAGAGGCAATCAACTACAGGGACGACGACATTTATTATTATTATTATTATTATTATTATTATTATTATTATTATTATTATTATTATTATTATTATTATTACATTTTTCCAACATTATCCCATACACACTTCTATTACTGTGTGAAAACAAAATAAATTAGCTTTCATGCAATTATTTCAAGGAATTATTGATCAGACCCTAGGTTTGAAATGGGTCTCACCCTGTAGTACGTTCGATCCCGGACCCCTGAACCAATAGGGTGGACAAACACCGTGTGCGTGGGTTTTCTCGGGGTTCTCCCGTTTCCTCCCACTTTCTTCATTCCACCATTTCATTCATTACTCATCATCACCGTCTCCTTTAGCCTAACCGGCATAACCGTGGGACGTAAAACTCAAAGATTTCATTTCATTTTTCCCTGAACCAATAGCATGCACGCTGGCCGCTGGCCTAAGAAGAAAACGTAAAAATAAAATAAAGTAAAAACTACAGTAGAATTTTTGACTGTACGTTTGTGTTGAATATGAATTGTGATGGTAGGGCTCATTCTTATTAGTATGTTTGAATACCGAATTCAAGCACTTCTGTGTCAGTTTGCTTCCTCATAATATGACATTAATTCTGATATGTTATTCAGAAGATGGGAGAAAAAAGGTTTACAGTATCCAAGGTCTGTTTAGAGTATCCATTGAGAAGACCTATTATTTATTTTTTGTTTCTTCTTTTCGTTTAGCACCTCTTTCAAATCATATAAATTCCTACAGGGAATCGAATCCCACGTTTTCCATTCGTGGTCAAGAGCGAATATTTAACCAGGAGGAGCCATCTAACAATGCTTCATATCGTAAGCAAATAAAGTTGTTTAGACAAGAAAGATACGAGATGTTCCGAATAGTAAGAACGAACTCAATAAAGGCTTATTTCCTGTACACGCACTCTGAACTACCAAAGTGAACTGAATCTTCCACTTATTTCGAAATTGTATTTTCTAATGGAAATAAGAACAAATTCTACTATAGTCACGACAACTGACTGCCACAGAGCAGTTCAATATTACTACTCCAACATCTCACGTCAGATGGACGATTCATTTTCGAGCATACTGTTCTTGTTCGTTGAATTTTAAAGCCCCTTTTCAGGACTGAAGTTAAATGAGGTGTGGACCTCTGGTCTAAGGTGGAATCCGAGCTACCGTAAAGCGTTCTAATTTCAAGAATCTCCCACCGGTAGTTGAATCCGAAAGTCGGTGCACATATAGAAGCACTTCTCAGCACTAGGGTTCGGACCCACGTTCTTGTGCAGCTATAACTCAATGATGTATACGCAAAGACATTATACAAGCCTTCAACAGAAAAACGTTTCATCTATTGTGTGTAATACTGCGAATACTTTATTCTAATTCCCCACACTTGCAACAAAGCTGAGGAAAGCACTATTTTAATCTAATAATATTCCGCACTTGAAATACAGAAAATTGATTCGATTCACTTTTACACACATACATACACATATTATTTTCACATGTACGAACCCCGAGCACAAGTATGTTATTGTAATGCATGGAAATTATGCATAACAATGCAAACTAGTCACTTAAATTAACAAACAAATATTTTATTGATCCCTTACTGTATCTACATCTCTAGACTTACATATAGTACATATTTAATGTAATTGTATTGTGTATTATCACGTAAGTATAAAATAAGGAAACTTGTTTTTAAAAAAAAAGGCGAAAGAAACGTTTTCCGTTCTACATGCTCTTTATGCAAGTCTTTCCCGCAGAGTGCTTGTGCAGCGTTGGCAACATGAGCATGAACTAAGGTTTTGGCCTTTTGCGTATTTTCAGAATGACCTCACAGCCAAGCAGACAAAGGAAAGGCATATGAGGCTACTGCAATTAGCTGAAAATCATACACACCAATTGCTAGGGAAAAAGATGGGAGTATCACTGAGTAACAATTTTCATAAGAACATTTAGATAACAGCAGAAGTTTCTACTGTCTACACGTTAGAAACCTTCAGTGCGATATATATATATATTCGTTTCGAACTGCAAATTGAAAAAGCCTAAAGTGTTTCGCGGAGTAAATATTTACTTTAATGAGTTAAAATTTGGATATTCAGGATTGTACTTGGTTTTCAAGAGTTGGATTATTTCGCAGGTTTGTAAAGTAAATCTCTTTCCTAATGCTTGTGGCGGCTATGCAAAGAAGGGAATGACTGTCCAGTTTGCATTCCATCAGCTTTAACCTATGGCAGCGTCGACACAAGTCAGTGTGAAGAGCGGGATGGGGGAAATACAAGGTTGTGCATGCGTGTTAGAAACTTTAAAAGGGTGATCATTTAATTCCTTTAGTTTTCAAGATAAAAGAATTAACTTCACAAGGACGATATACACCCGATCTGCCGCATATACAAACAAAACAAAACGCTGTATTTATCATTTTAATAAGCAACAGTATGAAAAGACAGACTGGTTATTTGGTTGTAGGAAAACTTCAGAATCGTACTGCTGGCCTTGCCTGTTATTTTCAAATGAAAAAGGCACTTGGAATCAGTCAGGGTTTGATGACATGAACAATCTATTGAAGTCACGCAACGTCATCAGCAATCACAAAATCATATTCGATCGCAAATCTGTCTCACAACTTTCGGTTCAGTACGAATACTTTCAGCTGGACCAGCAACTTAAGCAAGAGACTATTAAATATAACGAGCAGGTGAAAAATAACAAGAAAATTGTACGACGAATGATTGATGTAGTTATATTCTTGGCTTGTCAAAAACTTAGTTTCAGAGGCCACTTGGAGGATAAAGACTGTTAACTGGGGGAACTATATTGAATTACTTCAGTTATTAAGAAAATATGAAGTTTTAGACAACCACTTTCAAACAGCTACAGTATTTTCGGGACTGTCAAAACATATACAAAATGACCTGATTCAAAGCGTTGCCACTGTCATAATAAATGAAATTATAAAAGAAATAGCTGATTAATCTTTCATTTCTGTGATACTAGACGAAACTAGTGACATTTCATTACATTCTCAACTCTCAACAGTTGTAAGGTACATTCTTCCCGATGGAGAAGTTGTTGAACGATTTCTGGGCTTTACAGATGTCAGTTCAAATCGCACTGCGAGCTCTTTAGCACAACACGTTTTCCAAATCCTCGAGAAGTATGATAGTGGTTCCAAACCAGTCGCTCAGTGTTATGACGGTGCTGCAGTCATGTCCGGCGAAATGAATGGCATTCAAAAGAAAGTTAGGGATAAATATCCTGATGCATTGTTTATTCATTGTTTAGCACACCGGCTTAATTTAGTATTCTCCCAGTCAGTGTCGGCTATCAACGAATGTAAAATTTTTTTCATGACACTTCGTAGTTTTGCCTTTCTTTTCAAATTCCACAAAACGGATGGCAGCTTTAGATTCAGAAGTTAAGAAGAGATTTCCTAAAGTGTGTCCTACTGGATGGAATTACAATTCGAAGCTTATTGAAGCAATAGTAAAGCACAGAAATTAGTTGACGAATCTGTTTTATACTATTTTGGATAATCCACAAGAATGGAATAAAGACGCATATCATGAAGCCCGGGGATTTGATTCTGTGATTTTTGACTTCGAGTTTAACTTCTTGCTACTAATGTTCAGCGAAATATTTTCTTTAACGGGCTCCCTCTACGACGTACTTCAGACCGTCACTTGATATAAATTATTGCATTAAAAAAAGTAAAGAAAATAGAGGAAATTCTGAAAGTCAAAAGAAATAATTTTGATTCAGTATGGAACAGTTGTGACGCAAATGTAGGTCCTCCCAGGAAAAGACGTTGCACAAATGACGGTAGTGATATGAAAACACATTATCGTCGTTTATATTGTGAAATATATGACGACATATGCGGCCAGATTGAGCTTAGATTCAGTAATTTGGGAAAATTGACATTTCTTCAGTTGCTTGATGAAAAGAACATCCAGAAAACATTCCCTGATGCAGAATTTTCTTCACTGAAAGTTATGGCCAATACTTCGATTTCGCCCGGCTCAGGAGTGAACTCTGCGTTGCATATTCTACAAATGAATATTTACCAATGTGTGTTCCAAAACTTCTTATCTATTTGAAAAGGACTGGATTGTCATCGTCTGCTTTCAAGGAACTTTATAAACTATGTAGCCTGATTGCCACTTCTGCACTTAGACGAATTCATACATTCTGCAAAAATACTCAAGACCAAGAGAGATGTTTGACCTATATCTATTGAAAAAAAGCTGGTGAAATTGCAACAAGCTGAAAGTGATGATGAGTTTTATAATCGAGTGATTGAAGAGTTTGACAAGAAAGGGAGGAGAATAGATTTAAAATGTAAGTGAGGTAGTGGATTTTATAATCGGTTGATTCAAGAATTTTTCAAGAAAGAAAAAATAAACCTTAAAAAGTGACATAGTGAATTTTATGATCGGGTAATTGAACAATTTGATAAGAAAGGAAGAAAAATAAACTTAACATTTAAGTGAAGTATTAAAAAGTGGTGACTTTTAACGGGTGATTGAAGAATTTGGCAGGAAAGGAAGTCGAATAGACTTAAAATTTAGGTGACGTGGTGAATTTTATAATCGAGTAATTAACGAAGAATTTGACAGGAAAGGATGGAAAAATTTAAGTGATAGGTGAGCAACATTATATAATATTTCAGTTGTTCATAGTATTTGGTACCTTAACAATTGCTTCCCTCACTCTATGTCACCGACCGCCACTGGGTCTGACTCTATAACGTTCGATCTGGGACCCCATGAACCAGCAGCATGCAATCTGGTCACTAGACTAAGAAGAAAACTTAAAAATAAAATGAAAATAAAATAAAAACTCCAGTATAATTTTTGACTGTATGCTTGTGTTGATTATGCATTGTGAAGGTAGAGTTCCTTCTTATTAGTACGTTTCAACCCCAAATTCAAGCATTTCTGCGTGTGTGCTTCTTCATAATGTAACATTAATTCTGATATGTTATTCAGAAAATGGGAGGAAAAAAGGGTTAAAGTATCCAAGGTCTGTCTAGGAAGGATGTTAAGAGCGAATCCCCTCCCCCCCTAAAAATCTCAAATTCACACTTTATGAAGCTGCATTTTAAGTCGATTTCAAGGTTTGATAACACGTAACCTATCGAGAAATGCTGTTGCATTGTAAACATTTTATCCTGTATAAGCTGCCGTAAACACGTTCAGATTTTCAGGATATCTCACTAGTATACACACCATATTTCCACGTAAATAAATTGCTTCATACAGTTAAACAATCGCAAAGAAATTTCGAAACGCATGTGCTTTTGTTATGTGTTTACAAACATTGACGCTTAACCAAACTAAATCATATTTCTAATATTTCCTTAATGCACATTTGTATCTTCCGACCTTCGTTTACGATATCGTATGGTTAACTCTAGTATTATACAACCTCCTTGGCAGTACATAATGTGTATCTAATATAGTTTTCACACTATTTAAGCAACTATAAATCACGAGATTCGTTAGATAACGAAGTTAATACAACGATCTCATCCAAAAATGAAATAAAATGAGATTTCTAGTCTCATGACTATGCCCTTTAGGCTAAAGAAGGCGACGACTTTAATGAAAGTGAATGGCTGTGAAAGAATTGGTGAAATGGGAATGAAGGCACAAACCCACCAACATAATGTTGTCCGCCATATGCTAAATTGGCCTGGAATCGAACAAGGGATAATTACATCCGTAAAGTTCATGCATCGAATGTCCCATGGATTTTCAAATGTATGTAAGATTCGTTCTTATTTCTTATTTAACTATTTAAAACGGTCAGAAATAAAAAGAAATATGAACTAATTTTAACATGTATGGGGGATTAATACAAACTGGCTAGCGATTTCATTAATGAAACCTAGAATTTAGAGTCATATTGACAATGATTAAATTATCAAGTGCGAAAGGGATTAAATGAAAAAAGAAAATGAAATGAAGTGTTTACGTCCCACGATTATGCCGGTTAGGCTAAAGGAGACGGTGGTGATGAGAAATGAATGAAATGGTGGAATGAAGAAAGTGGGAGGAAATTGGAGAACCCCGAGAAAACCTACGCACACGGTGTTCGTCCATCACAAAATTCACTTGGCACGAGCTGTGATCGAACCAGGAACCCTACAACTGAGCCACCGCGGCTCGAAAGGGATTTAATGACTAAATTATCATTAAAATTAAAGAACAAAGAAATTATGCAGTACCTTAATAATACCTGTTACTGTGACAACATCCCCAGGTATACAAGAATCAACGAGATCTTCTGTCAACTCACACTCGATAGTTCTCGGGACTCGACCGCCTTCTCTCTGTAAGGAACAACATAAAATTAGCAGATATTAACGATTTTCGTACGACGAAATAGATGGGTCATCTCATTGGTAAATTCATATAGCCCTTCAGAAAAAATAAAAAGACAACCATAAACAGTTATCGATATAATATCTTTGAAAGAACCATGTAACACTTCAAACACTCAAAACTAATACACTTCTTATGCTTCTCAAATTGGACTGAAAATCTCAAATAGTTCAGAAGTTATTGAATGTATTTACAGATAATTATTTAGAAGATCAAGAAATATATTTGTAAAGTCACAGTGGGTCATAATTTTGTCAGGGTTTCGACGCAGAATCTGAAGCGAAAATTAGTAGTATTGACGGTCTTATAAAAAAGACTGAAAATACAAACCACACGAGTTCTCACCGGACTGCACTCGAGATAACCAACCTTCTTCGTTTTCATAGATTAAGTAAAAACAACGAAGTATATATAAAACAAAACAAATGAAAAGCCTGAATAAGGACGCATGGAAATGCTTGTCATAAAGTTGGTTCCATCTCTGTAGTCTTGTATTTCAAGTAAGGGCTTAGTTCGGGTATAGAATTCCTATAGTTTGGAAGTCTGCTGTAATTTCATACTGAGAAAAATAAACTCACTTGTAATAATAATAATAATAATAATAATAATTGTTGTTGTTGTAGTTGTAGTAGTAGTAGTAGTAGTAGTAGTAGTAGTAGTAGTAGTAGTAGTAGTAGTAGTAGTAGTAGTAGTAGTAGTAGTAGTAGTAGTAGTAGTAGTAGTAGTAGTAGTAGTAGTAGTAGTAGTAGTAGTAGTAGTAGTAGTAGTAGTAGTAGTAGTAGTAGTAGTAGTAGTAGTAGTAGTAGTAGTAGTAGTAGTAGTAGTAGTAGTAGTAGTAGTAGTAGTAGTAGTAGTAGTAGTAGTAGTAGTAGTAGTAGTAGTAGTAGTAGTAGTAGTAGTAGTAGTAGTAGTAGTAGTAGTAGTAGTAGTAGAAGAAGATCATCTTTGTCTATAAACTGTTCATAGTGCTACTTAGTTTTATTATTATTATTAGTCAAAATACTAAAATTACCTCATTGTCAAAACACCTGTTTGACAAACCCTCAATCATCAAGTAGAATGTAAGAAGAAACTGCCACTATCCAAAATTCTGGAAGCGGTAAATTTAGTTAAGCGTCAAATCATATCTAATTTCCAAACGTGATTAGAACAGACTTAACAAGCAAATAGTTTTCTGTTTAACTTACAAGCATGGAAGCAGCAATGGACTCAAACAAACAAACAAACAAACAAACAAACAAACAAACAACAACAAACAAACAAACAAACAAACAAACAAACAAACAAACAAACAAATAAATAAATAAATAAATAAATAAATAAATAAATAAATAAATAAATAAATAAATAAATAAATAAATAAATAAATAAATAAATAAATAAATAAAACACACACACGTAACTCTTTGTTTACCAACAAGAACGAACAAAGTGTCCAATCTCACTACATGGGTGAAACAAAGAATCACAAGTTGGACTAATTCTCGCTGCGATGCCCTTCTTTATCGCCACCAACGACCCTCCAAACCTCGCCGAGTGACAGACCCAATCTCCTTCAACATCAAGGTTATCGAGAACAAACTTTCCGATGGCGATGTCCATGGAGCAGTCAGACTCCTCATCTCTGATGACACTTTGGCGCCTCCAGAAGCTACAGTGCTAGATGCATTACGCAACAAACACCCTACACACAGTCATACTTTCACACCCCCTGCACTCATTGACAACGCTCCAGCCGTCCCTAGAGTTTCTGTCAAAGAAGTACAGAAAGCTCTTCGATCCTTCTCTTCCGGCTCTGCAGGAGGTATGGATAGTTTACGCCCTTCCATTCTCAAGGATCTTTTGCTGTGCTAGGATATCGATTCTAGAGACCGTCTGTTAAGCACTATCAGTGATTTTCTTCACATAATCCTCACTGGAAACGTACCTACAGAAATTAGACCACTATTTTTCGGAGCGTCGCTTATAGCGTTAAGGAAGAAAGGTGGTGATATACGCCCCATCGCTGTCGGTAACGTTTGGAGACGGCTTTCAGCCAAGATAGTATGCCAAAGAATTAGGGAACCGTTAACTACTTTCTTGTCACCACATCAGTTGGGAGTGTGCGTTCCTCATGGCTCAGAAGTTACAGCCCATGTCGCCCGACTGTATTATTCTCATCCCCACAAACAAGAGAAAATTTTCTTGAAACTAGATTTCCGGAATGCGTTCAACGAGATCAACAAGACTCTATGCTTACAGCCGTAAAAACGCACTTCCCTTATATATACACTTTCATACATCAGTGTTACTCACAGCCGAGTCATCTATTTTTTGGTGAAGATATCACAGCGAGGTGTTCAACAAGGCGACCCCCTAGGACCTGCTTTATTTGCGTTAACACTTCAATCTATTGTCAGAAATATCAATACCGAGTTAAAAATTTGGTATCTCGACGATGGGACTATAGCTGGAGACAAGGAAGATGTCCTCGAAGCTTTGTCCAAGATTCGTACTCAATCTCGTGACATTGGATTACAACTCAATTTCTGCAAATGTGAAGTCGGTTTCCTGGGAGTCTCAAACGAACAGGCCAACATCCTTTACTTCCTTTTCAACGAAGTTGCACCTGGAATTCAACTTATATCATCCAACAGAGCCTCCCTTTTAGGTGCAGCGCTACACACTGATACTCGACGCATTTTGTTATTGGACAAGATATCTAAATTAGATCTCTTCTTCACTCGCCTATCAAAGTTATCTACCCACTCAGCTTTTTATCTCCTACGGGCCTCATTAGCCATTCCAAGACTGCTATATTTCCTTCGTAGTTCTCCATCCTGGCATGAGACAGATCTTTTGGAACAATATGATGAATCCATCCGACTTGGCCTAGAATCTCTTCTCAACTGCTCTCTCACAGATAACTCATGGCTACAAGCATCTCTCCCTGTGGATCACGGAGGTCTAGGAATTTGTCGAGCCCTTGACTTGGCTACTCCATCTTTCCTTTCATCCATGTATAGCTCTATGCCTTTGATCACTTCTCTTCTTCGCAAGGATATTCATCAGGATTCAGAAGCTGAGATAAATGATTGTATCTCCCAGTGGATATCGTGCGGCGGACTCGATCTACCTGATTTTGATAAGAGAAGTTTTCAAACTTCATGGGACGCTCCTCTTATAGACTCCAGATTATCTTCTATTCTTCAGTCCTCCACCAATCCTGAAGATAAGGCACGTCTTCTTGCCACTTCTTCCCCTGAAGCAGGTGCCTGGTTACAAGCTATCCCATCTTCTTCCCTAGGACTGCATCTTCCCGACGAAAGTTTTCGAATCGCTTGTGCGTTACGTTTGGGAGCAGATGTCTGTGAACAACACCAGTGCCCTGCTTGCGGAAGTTTAGTGGGTAAGAAAGGTATACATGGCCTATCATGTGTTCACAGTGCTGGCAGATACTCTCGACACTCCACTGTTAACGATCTCATTATGAGAGCCCTCATATCCTCTGGAACGCCTTCCGTGAGAGAGCCAATGGGGTGTAGTCGCTCTGATGGCAAGAGACCTGATGGAATGTCTTTGGTGCCTTGGAAACGAGGGAAGGCTTTAATATGGGATTTCACTTGTACCGATACCCTAGCCCCCTCTAATCTTCCTTCATCTTCGACAAAAGCTGCTTCATCTTCGACAAAAGCTGGGACGGTTGCAACTCGCAGAGAATATGAAAAGAGACGAAAGTATAGCAACCTGTTGGACAAATACCACTTCGTCACCATAGCCATTGAAACTTGTGGGTCCTGGGGTCAGGAAGGTCTAAACTTCATTAATGAAGTTGGACACCGTATAGCTATTAACACAGGAGACACCCGAGCTTCATCCTACCTTATACAAAGGATAAGTATGGCTGTGCAAAGAGGGTACGTAGCAGCGATGCTAGAAACTCTCCCTCCGGGAAAAGCTTTGGACGAAATTTTCCTTTTGTAATCACTCTCCTCTCTCACCAAACTCTCGAGAAAAAAAATAATATATATATATATATATACTGTTCCATAATTCGTGCGCTGGAAGAAGACGAAGTTTTCACACTATTAATGTGAAATTTTGCATTCTTATTGAAAAATGTTCGAATTTTTCAAATTCAAAAGCAAATAAGAGAAAATCAATATTTAGCCCCTCTTTTGGGGGTGTAAACATAAAAGTTCATTTTCCTTATGGGAGATTCAATGTTAAATTTTGGAAGAGTTTTCTCCAATAATTATTGATGAGAATTTTGGGGCAAATGAGTATTATTTGGTACAAAGTGCAATAACAATCATCCGCAATGCTAGTGCAATCATCTCAAACATAATTTTGGTTAAGGCTCCCCTTTCAGGGGGAAATGGAAAGTTTACGCGTGAGATAGTGCGTGGAGTATTAGCAAAATCCCAAATCTTATTTTGGGAACACCAATAAGCATCAGATTAATTACAAATGTCACAGAATTAATATTCTGATGCTCCTTGCATGTACCAGTGATTGATATGGGGCTACAGCCCACTTTTCCAAGTCACACAAAATTCACGATAAATATCCTTAGCAGGAACACATCGGAAGAAGCTTTTTTCTATTTGTCAATTAATGTAAATTTCGGTGTGATTGTAATAAGAAGGTATATGTTTTTCAAGTCTGTAAGTTTATATTGGTAACATGAGATAAAGGAGGCGGATGGTAATTTTTTGACTTTGTAGGGCACGGGAAGCCGAGATAAAAATTCAAAATTTTATTCTGGAGTGTCAATGAACATGAAATTAATCGCAAGGAGCACAGAATTAATGCTCCGATGTTATTTCCATGTACTAGTGACTGATATTAGGCTACAGCCCCCTTTCATAAAAATCATGGTGAATGTCCTTACGCAAGGACCTACTGGCAGAAGCTAAATATTTTTCACAATTGAAGTGAAATTTGGCATTATTGTTGAAAACTGTTTGTTTAGGAAAAAAAGCTAAAGCGACAATAGGATAATACTCATGGGTTGATCTCTTTTAGTGACATCAACTCAAAATTTCATTAGCCTATTGGAGTTTTAAACGTAAAATGCGGGAAGCAGTTTTCTCTAATTATTATAAGAATCTTGCTGTTAGCAGTTTTAGTTAGAAAATACGATAACATTCCTTTTCTTCTTCCTCCCCTTCCATATATGATAATACAAGCGTTTCTAATTTTATTATGCCCACTCCTCCTTATTGAGGAAGATCGGCGGCAAGCAAAATTCAAACTTTTTGTTATTGCTAGTGAACATAACATAATTGGAAACATGACAAAATTAAACTACTTTCATGTTCCAGTGGCACTTTGAGGCTTCAATTCCCCATTCCTGGACCCAAAATCACTTAAAAGACCACTATTTTTTTTTTTTTTTTTTTAAATCTTCCATGCTCCTTTTTGGCCCATTTAGAATGCAGGCTCTTTTGTTTTTTCTCCATGCTTCTTTTGGCCCGGGCTAAGAAACGCGTGTTTAAGGAGCATTGGAACAATCAACTTTCATGTCAGAATCACACGTTGGCGTCACATTGTAAGCTGATTTCAAGTAATGTCAACAATCCTTTGTTTCGTATACTGACTCAACTTCTTGTTCACCTGCACTGAAAACAGTTTTAGACCTTTTCTTATCGCAATACACCAAACGATTTAAAACTTACGTGATGACAGTTCAATAGGAATTTGTGTCTGTAAACAACACCTGGTTAGATAGACTTCTTCGGAAGTGCACTTTACATAGCACATGGATCTAGCGGGTAGACTGGCTTAATCGTTTGAGAATTGCTTGTCATTTCCATTATATTTTAAGATAGAATTCATACTGTGGTGTTCTTCGATCATGCAGTCTTTAATTCAGGATCAGCGTGCTAATATAATTGAATGGTACATTTTATCAGAAAAATCTGCAAGAGCAACAAGATCCCGTATAGTTAAAGAACTCGAACTAAAGATGCGCGATGTGCAAAATCACTGTTTGTACAAAGAGTTTCGCAGCAATTGTTTTCAGACTGCATCTAGAAAAAGTGCAGGAAGATCTCCAAGCATATCTACAGAAGAAACAAAATGACAAGTGTTATTGTCTGTTACTAGTTCACCGCGGAAATCTCCTGCTCGTCAAGGCTTAAGCTTAAATGTTAAGAAAACTACACTACAAAGAATTTTAAGGAACTTGAAGATAAAACCATACAAAATCCGATTGATTTCTGAGTTGTGTGCAAGTGATTATGGTGATCGTGTTTATTTCTGTAACTGGTTCATTGAGAAATTAAATGAAAACCCTATGTTCTTGTTTGAAGTAATGTTTTCCGACGAAGCAAAATTCTTCTTAAATGGTTTAGTGTTCTCATTACATGCAAGAAATTGGTCATCGATGCAGCCGAACGTGAGATCAGAAGTGTCAATAAACAAACGAGGAATAATGGTTTGGTGTGGCATAACTGCTACCGAAGTGATAGGACCCTTCTTTTTTGTTGAAAATGTAACAACGGCATCATACCAAAAACTACTAAAAAAGAAAATATTTGCTGAACTTGATCATTTAAATTAAGGTCAAAGTGATGAATTATAGTTCATGCAAGATGGAGCACCACCGCACCATCTCTCTCAAATATTATTATAAATGTTTTGAAAGAAAAGTTTGGGGAACGGTTTATTTTTATGTAGTCAAGTGTCGAATGGCCACCAAAAAGTCCAGATCTTACACCATGCAATTTTTTCTTGTGGGGATTCCTAAAACAAATTTTCTAACAGAAATCATGTAACAATGTAGATGACTTGAACAGAGGATTGTCCCGAGTGTAGAGATAAACACTCCAGATATATTGGAGGTGTTCACAATGTCTTTAGTAAATCGCATTAATTTATGTCTTGCTCGTTTAGGATAGCATGCTGAACAACAGTTGATTTTATAAGCTTTACACTTAAGTTATGATATTTTTAAACAATTAATGATAGTAAAGGCAAAAATAATTGTCAAGAAAGAATAATTTCAGCAACTGATTCTTATTCCTCACGAGACATTTGTTTCTACTACAACTGTGTCCATAGCATACGGTTTTTTGACGTGTTTACGAGTGCAATACATACGAGTATGTTGTTGTGTGGGAAGTTGAATAATACGGTTATTGTGTAAGAAGTAGGGAAAATACACGCTTTTTCTTTTTACGAATAAAGCAAACAATATTGAAATTTAAAGCGCATCTATCTACTTTTCTTTAAGATTTTTTTTTCGTTCCTGCGACATTTTCCATTGTCATTTTGTGTTCTATTCCGAGAAGGTTCTGCCTAAGTGTGCAGAAACTGGTTGGTGATTTGTGTGTGTGATTTTCTGCTATAAAAAGAGTCCTAATAGATCTTTAAAAATACAAAATTCTTTGATAATATATTTCAGTGACTACATAACAACAAAGTTATATGCATAATCAATTACACTGATAGAAGATACTCGTTTAAAGTAGATTCGAGATTTATTTATTTTTATTTTATTATTATTATTATTATTATTATTATGCAATAATGGC
Source organism: Thermobia domestica (assembly GCF_964235325.1). NCBI lineage: Eukaryota > Metazoa > Arthropoda > Insecta > Zygentoma > Lepismatidae > Thermobia > Thermobia domestica. The sequence goes on from NC_137464.1 coordinate 78,063,274, forward strand.
ATATTAAATATTAATTATGACATATTTACCTTCTTTCAGTATGTCCCTGCTAAGGATATTTATCGTGAAATTTTGTGATTTTTGGAAGGAAGGCTGTAGCCCTATATCAGTTACTGGGACATGCAACGACCATCGAAATATCAATCTGTGACAATTTTTATTAATCGCACACTCATTGGCAGCACTTTCAAAATAACATTTGGAATTTTCATAAACATCTACCATCTTATGCTTCGCCCCCATTGATCCCAAAGGCGGTCCATTACCAAGATAAAATTTCAGATTTAAATATATATATATATATATATATATATATATATATATATATCGTACCTTCTTACTACGGTAGCATCAAATTTCACATTACTTGATTTAATAGAATAGCTTCTTCCGGTACGTCCCTGCTAAGACATTTATGGTGAATTTTTTATGTTATTTTTTGGAAGATAGGCTGTAGCCCCATATCAATCACTGACACATGCAAGGAGCACCGGAATATTAATTCTGCGAAATTTATGATTAATCCGACGCTCACTGGCATTTCCAGAATAAAACTTGGAATTTGTATAAATATCCACCATCTTATGTTTTGCCCCTTGTGCCTCCCTAAAGCTGTGCGTTACCAAAGTCACATCCCATATTAAAAATCACATACCATTTTACCACAATAACAACAAATTCAACATTATTTGACCCCCTCCCCCCAAAAATACTTGCTTCCGGTATGTCCTTGCTAAGGATATTTATGGCTAATTTTTAATGTGATTTTTGGAAGGGGGCTGTAGCTCCATATCAGTCACTGACGCATGCAAGGAATATCGAAATATTAATTCCGGTAACATTAGTGATTAATCTGAAGCTTACTAGCGTTCACAAAATACGATTTGGAGTTTTGGTAATACTCCACCCACTACCTTTTTACGCCCCTTGCCCCTCAAAGGGGGAATCTTAACCAAAATTATGTTTGAAATGACTGCACTAGCATTGCGGATGATTGTTATTGCATTTTGTGATAAATAATACTCATTTGTCCGAAAATCCTCATCAATAATTATTGGAGAAAACTGCTTCCAAAATTTAACATTGAATCTCCCATAAGGAAAATGAACTTTTATGTTTACACCCCCAAAAGAGGGGCTAAACAGTGATTCTCTCTTACTTACTTTTGAAATTTGAAAAATTCACATTTTTCAGTAAGAATGGCATATTTCCCATTAATAGTGTGAAAACTTCATTTTCCAGCGCTGCAGAAAATTACACGAGTTATGGAAGTATATATATATATATCGCGAAAAATTACTCTATCAAACCAATATCAAATAAAGCCCATTTCACTAAAAATGTATATATATATAAAGAATTCTACAAAATGCTTGCCTGAGTATCAGGAACAATTTCTTGTAAACGAATCGACTGCCAGTTGACTGTTTGAGTGAATGGTGATGAACGAGAGGCTGTGAAGGTCCTTCCCTTACAATCATTTCCTGAGCACGAAGTGGGAGGTGAGTAAAGGCCTTCAGGTTGTTTCACGCATTGAATAGTGCCGCAAGAATTGCACTCGAACGTCATCCATGTGCACAGTAATTTTATGCTTCCTGCCCGAATTATCGTTCCTTTCACAGACACTAGTTTACCTGCAAAAAATGAGTAAACAGAAGTAAACACACTCTTTAACGAGAGTATATTTCAATAATTGTTGAATTTCATTTGTATTACGTTCAACTGATTTAATGAATACTTTCTCCTATACACTAAAGGAACCGAGTAAAACTTCAGAACTGTACAGTCCTTTATTTATTTATTTATTTATTTATTTATTCGAAATATCTGCAACTCTGACTTGCTCTGCAAATTAATTATACCCAATCTTATCTAATCGTGGAACAACAACAAACTTAAACCTACAATTAAGCATTTTCAACAAAATGAACTAAGTCGACGAACAGTTAGTTTCTTGAAATGTTTCGCTGAGCAGACATAGTGCAATTTGAAGTGTTGCTCCAGGAATGAATGATGATGAAATCAAAAATGTATCACAGACTGTACTTTTGTCTAATTAATCACTCAGCTACTATGATACGCATATTCACTCTTAACCGCTGTTTCGATACAACCAAAGAACCATTTTATATCAAAAATATCTAGAAGAGAGAACGAAATGTGTGTATTCTATCGTTACTACATAGGAAAAGTACTATTACAGTTTTACACTCGATTATGGAAAAAGCAAGAAATAAAAATAGCCATGCTACAGGCTAACCTAAGTACATTTTTTGTTTTTATAGCCATTTAACTAAGTTTTCTGTGCACACAACTCTTTATATAAAGCGGCATTTAGGTTTTTTTTTTCTTTTTTTTTTGTTTTGTTTTGTGAGATATTATCTTCTGTTAAATGGCAAACCATGTATCATATGAAATTTTAACAGTATTTACAGTACAGAAAAAGTACAATTTCCAATATTGTTATTAACTTAGCATAGATCACTGTTATAACTTTAAAAAGCCCAATATGTCTCTAATCACAAAATGTAATTAAGCATTTCTGGTGATGCAGTGGCTACAGTGGACACCATGGTGCACAGGTTCCCAGTAGAACATTATCATAACAGTAGTTCGGATTCCATCCACGTTTCATACAGTTCTAGTGTTCAAAAAGGACGCTAAACTTTAAACACCAAAATATACTGTAGTTAAATTATGTGAATTTAAATATCCTTTACTTTTAACAAAACATTAAATAGAAATATTAGTGAACCCAGTTTAGAACATTGTGTAATGTTACAACCAATCCATTTTCACACTCCTCGGGTCCAATTTATCGAGTTAGAAAAGTAAACCTATATAAATGTTAAGACTTTCAAGTCTTATCATCCTAAGCTCATCTGTCATGAAGACAACTTGGCTGGCCATTTATCAGCTTTAATACGAGGGGTCTAATTGCTTGATTTTGCGAAAATAAAATGCTTGAACTAAAAATAAATATACAGAAACGTTGGAGGATCGTCGACTCATTCGCAACCTGTACACAGGACAAAGAGTGAAGTTGCGCCTGAACCAAAAAGAAACTCACACTGTGAAAATTGAAAGAGGAGTCAGACAAGGATGTTTGTTGTATTTCACCCCAATTATTCAACAATTATAGAGAATGCTTAATAAAGGGAATTAATAGAAGTTCGAGCATTAGGGAGAGATCATTACGGAAGAATTATTTAGAGAGATTCGAAATGTGGTGTTGGAGGAAAATAAAGGAGATTAAATGGACGGAGAGTAACAAACGAAGATGTTCTACAACGTGTAGGAAAGAAGAGAACCAGCATCCTTCATAGGAAGGTCAACTGGATAAGACATCTTGCGAAGAAATTATCTTTTTCATACTGTCATAGAAAGAAAGGCGGCAAGAAAGCAAAGAGCAGAAGATCAATGTATTGATTATTTGATAAATAGAAGACAATATTGCAAGTTAAAGGAGAAAGCTGTAGATCAAGAAGCGTGCAAGAAACTTTTCCAAATCCTAATCTACGGGGGGAATGGTCTCCTGCTAAATCCCGAACCTGCCAACAGGCAGAATACTTAATAATACATAATGCATGTTGAGATCGCACAAGGGATCATCGAACTATCGTGATTTATGTTTTCTTGGATTGCTCTCCAACTTCCAATATGACTATTTGGGTTCTAAACTTCGGCTGGAAAATGCCAAGCATTATCAAGAATGGAACGATTAAAATAAATAAATAAAAGGATTAGGGCATGAAACTGTTACCAACGCAACTTAGCCCCTCCCTGTCATTCTTGACGCAACTTGCTAGTTTGTGTTGTGAGTGTGCGTGTTGACGTGTGGGGTCATACAACAGTATCTATGGTGCGGTCTAAAGAGTAAATGTGATGACTCACATACATCCAAGTTCAGAAAAATAACGCAATGGAAGTGGTACAAAATGCCGAGAAAAATTTAAAGGCAGGGTGGTTAATATTTAACCCATTGAAAAGTCTCACTTATTCATCCTTTTTCGCATGAATGGACAGGTGTATACAGTGAGTAAACAAATCGTCTATTGGTACAACTTAAAACCATACACGATTAATTCACTTATTTATGTCATTTCATTCGTCCACATGAAGAGACTATTGGGAAGGATGAACAATTGCACGGCATCAAAACTCCCATTGAAGGAGGCTTCTATTTAGCATGGCCTAATTCAGTTTAGCCCACTCGTCCTTGTATGCTTTTCACAGACCTTCAAGTGTTATTGCTCTACGTTTTGCGATGTTCCGTTTTAATAGACAAAAGGTACACAACACTATGCAAATGGTTATAAACCGCTACCTAGTGGAGGATAAATGGCGTTATGTCATCACCCTAGATGGTGTGTAAGTATATTTGACAAAGTCAAAACAGGTGCGTGCGATTTACTACCGTCCAATCGAGCACGCATATGCAAGGGAAACTTTTCCAAAGGGTTTATTGCCGTGGTTGGTTTCTGTACCAATGGAAAGCTTCCTATACACAGAGTGGTATCTAATGTGAAGGTAAGTTCTGCTTGCTATATACAGTACGTTTTAGATTCCATATAGCTCTAACCGCTAGTTTAGTGGCTTGCATGTATGCTTGTAGCGCACGTGGACTCGGATTCGATTCCTGGTGGAGAGCTTAAGAAAGTTAATTTCACACTCACTTCACTTTTATTAATCATTCATCTCCTTTAGTGTACAGGGTATAATTGAGACTTAGGTCCCATATATCGCCAGCATGCTTTTATGGCAATGAGAAGGCCAAAGTACACATTCATCAAGATACGGTCAACAGTCAAATCGCCAAAACAATAATGGTAGTCGACATGACTCGTACGAAACAGGAGACAGGTATCAAGGTTATCCCATTTAGACACATCCCTGTAAAATCACCAGATGCATCAGCCATGGATTTGTGCTTTATGGAATCTAAAACGGGACGTCGAGCTACAACATTTGAAGGACTCTGGAAGGTATGCAAGAGTTGAGTTGAGTTGAGTTGATTTGGAGTTTAATGTCTCTTTCAGCAGCGAGGCTGTTTGAGTTGGGACCTACTGATTAACGTGGAATCTGAACCACAAGAGCTCCCGCCGGGAAAAGATATGCAAGAGACAAATAGTTTAAACCGGATCAGCTGTGCTGAATAGACTCCATTTTTATTGGAAGCTCCGACGTCGTGCAATTGTTCTTCGCAAGGACCATCATATTCAACATGAACGGCGGTGATTGTACAACTTTGGGCAGGGGGATGCAATTCACTACAATGTGGAATAAACGACCTACTGTACCCAACGCTTGTGACCTTCTGTGTTTACTTTCTCCTCCTTGTTTACTTGTGCATTTCCCACAGAAAATCTGGAACCCATATAAATATATATTTTCCTGAAGTTCACACGTACCGGCCACATAACGAAGAGTAAATCATGACATTACATAGTTTGTATCACCTTCCTAATTCTGATTTACTATTAATTTGTTTTAAAGGATTTTTTATAAAGAAAAGGTTTCTCACCATACAAGTTAGTCTTCAACTCCTTCAGTTGAGTGACTGGTTGGAAGTTCATGATCCTCGCACGAATACAAGGCAGCTGAAGTTGTGGTATTTCACCATTCTCTTTCTCCACGTCTTCCAATTGCATTCGGACCTCATTTTCCAACGCTGTTAATACTGTCTAAAATTATAAGCAACAACACATACGTGGTGAAATAATCACAAAAGATGTAGAAAAGATGCTAAGTCGGACAAAAATGAAGACAGTTATCTACTTTACATACAGCACAAAGTCATGAGGGGATATATGGCATAAAGTTTCCACTCATCCGGAAAAAAAAAAAAAAAATGGTACATGTATAATAGCACTGACAGTAGTTTTCAACACTTTCAAATGAAGGTTCTTGATAATTTCCCTGCAACAAGTCCTGAGTACGGCCTTGCCGATATGTATCATAACAAAGTAGACCAACAAATTGAGAGATACAATAACATAATTAAAACCGCCATATTTTTTTATTATTAGTCTCTTGTTTTATTTTGCGTACTACATAATAATTAATATGTATTAATTTACATTTTAAATTGCTGTATTTCAACGAAGTGTGATCCTAAAATGGAAACGTGGCAGGTGGGAATGCACTAATAAGGGAATATTATTTATAGTAACTAATAAGGGAATATTATTTATAGTAACTAATAAGGGAATGTTATTTATAGTAACTAATAAGGGAATATTATTTATATGTGACCGTTTTCTTGAATTGCTAGGTGCACTAGCGCCAATTGTTAATAGTATAGGTCCGAGTCAATCATTATGCCCGGGGGTCGCAGGTTGTGATGCAGGATGCTCTCCCAATTCCATCAAACGCACTGCATAGCCTTCTTGGGTGTCAGGATGGGCTTGGCCACAGACTGTGGAATCTCTTCTCATTTTGACCACGATCTTTTTCGCATATTGTAGTTGTAGATTATCTAATTTTCATCATTAGTCATCAACTGCTTCAGAAAGATTCGAGTTCGTAACATTTCAGTAGAGATTCATAGACAGAAATTCAATCGCGCAAATGTTCTTGACTCAGATCAATGTCGAGCTTCTTTTTGTAGCCAACTTTCTCCTAATAGTTTAACCCTGTTTGATGGTGGATGTTTAGTCATTGGCTTAATAATTGGCGATATTATGACTACCTGCACGCCAGTTTGATCAATTTCTGCCGGAATATTATCTACTTTTGGTCACCCACGGCGATGCCATCTTAGACATCGAAATTTCCAGTATGAAAGCGAGCGAACCATCTTTTGGCTGTTGCTTTCGATAACGTACCTTGCTCATAAACAGCACAAATTTCTTTACGGGGCTGTGCAGCATTTGCGTTTTCATCAAAATAAAATTGAAAAATGCACCGAAGTACTGAAAGATTAATTATATTGGAAATGTATCAGATTCACCAATGGAAACTATCTTCACATTTTTGGGGTTCAGAATGACGTAAAGAAACTTATTTTTTTTTCTTTCTTCTTTTAATACAAAGTTTCCAAATTTGTGAAACAGATGCAGGGAAGAAAGGAAAAAAAAGAAAGACAAGAAAATTCTAATCAATCCAGGATCTGGACAGAGTTCCCGTATTTGAATCTAACGTATTTCAACGTAATTAAGAAGACAGAATCAGTAAGTTCAGAAAAAATAATGTGTCTAACAAGCTAAAAATAAAATTAAAAAGAAAATAAAGGAACAAAATAAACTAAGAAAATAAATGTATCTTACTTTATGCATTGCAAGACCTAAACAATTCAATGATTCTTCAGGATTCTCGCATAAATCTTCGGAAAAACTAGCCCATTCGTCTCGGAAACTATCATCACTATTAAGTATCTTCAAATCTATCGGAAATGCCCTCCTTTCTTCTATCTGTGTCAATGAATAAAGTTTCTTGTTTCTCGATATGAAGTTCTCCATTGCCTTTACCTTCTCAATCACGGGGGATCTATCGTTATAAGCTAAGAAGTAAGTAATAATTAAGTTTAACAAAATTAATATGCTATAGATCTTAATAAAATAACAGGATTTACTACAAAATGCAAAAGTTTACATATTTGCTACACAAGAATGGATATGATTCCTATCTACAAGTTAACGAAATAGCACAACTGACACAATGTATCATAAGGGAGAATATCATGGCTATCAATCATTTAACAACAACATAATACAAACATGTTCAAGTATATCTACCTCTAGTTTAAAGCTCTACTCATATTCGTCCGTACAAACTTTAATACTTTCCGTTGACACTACACAAAAAGATTCAAGTTTCTATAATTGGACTTCATCCACGAATAAGTATTGTATTATATATTTTATTTTTGAAACTAAAATACAGTGTTACGATTTCGATAACAACGTTATCTTCATCAGACATTAACTCTAACTTACATCTGAGTAGTCTGATGAAGATAACGTTAAGTTATCGAAACCGTAACACTGTGTTTTAGTTTTAATAACAGAGTTTAGTTTAAGTATACATATTCTAGTCAGCAAAATTTTAGTTATTTTTAAGTTTTAAGGTTTCGGCTGAAGGAGACTACGAAAAGTGAATAATGGTTAATAATTCAGAGTAACGTTTTGCTTTAGTAATTCAAAATAGAAATCACACACAACTTCTGTACACAGCACAATGTCTTTTTTTATTATTATTATTAAAATATCGATTTGTAACAGTTTCGCCAACTAATTAAACCTTTGGTTCCATCAAACATATCAGATAATGTAGCTGATTAAGTCAAAGGTTTAGTTAGATACACCAAATAGACTTGATAAACTATTTAAAAATATATTTTTATTATCAAATATTTGTCCCTAAAATAGTAATTAAAAGAGGGTACAGCACATACTGTATGGTTAACAACAACTTTCATTATTGGCAGATTAAGAACTCCGAATCATAACAATGTTTGTCTCACCTTTTTCAGGAAAATACAACTTCCATCCTTTATACGGACCACGTACTACTTGGAATGTATCTGTTATTATCTGCTGATTGTTTTGATTCCGTAAAACATTTGGCTGAGAATTGAGCCCTATACCTGAAGATCCTCCTGCATTGCTTTGACCTGAAATCATAATAGTACTTAAACTTATACATATCATCTTGGCATACGCCTGTGGAGTCACACAAAATAATAACGTTTTCAGGTTACCTGAAAATCTGGGTGGTGAAACAATTCTGCTTGTTTGTCATCCGTGTTTCTTAATTTTTAACAAGGATTGCATAGAAACATCTGATTAGAAATTTCTGATACTGTAAGTTGATGATCCCACATCGTTTCTCTATTAAGGATCACAACATTTCATTATAATCTTAAATGATTGGGTTACGAGGTGTTAATTTAACATTAAATAACCTGCATGCAATATCTAGTTTAGAAGATACAAGTTGCACCTGGAGAGAATAATAATAATAATAATAATAACCAGCATTTTGCTTTGATGACAATAATATGAGTAAATAAAGCTTTATAAACCACATGATTTGACATATTATGGTTTATGAAGCTTCAGATTAATATGGCTCTTAATCGAAAGTAAGAGCGGTGAACCATATCATGCTGTTGATTTCTAAACCATAATGTGTATCAAATTATGTGAGTTATCAAGCTTTTTTAAATTACCGTATCATTAGGACTGGAGCTTCCTAAACCATAACATATATCAAACTCTGTGGGTTATATAGTGTGTTCGGATGAAAATATACCAATAAGAAATTTGTATGACTTGAGAATCAATAGTGATAGAATGGTCTGGTTTTGTTTTTTGAAAAAAGGAAATAACAGAATTTTATATCAGTACCACAAGAAAATCAACTCACCTCAGTAAACCCCCTCGACAAACACCAAGGCGGTACTCAACCTCCCTCCAAGTGTTGCATAACATTTGAGGTGTCACGGATCAACAAAAATCGGTAATTCTTTGTCTTTGATCACTCAAATCTTAACTTGGGTCTAGTACACGGAAGTCTTTACGTAGCACCAAAGAAAAAAATTCAGGGGTCAAGTTGGACGATCTCGGGGGACTATTGAATGGGACTCCCCTTCAAATCCAACTGTTCTGGAAATGGTTATCCAGAAATTTTCTCATACAACGGTCATAATGGAGAGGAGACCGTCTTGTTGGAACATGTATCCCTGTGCTGTGCGAGATATAGCATAATTTTCCAACACTGTAAGGTACATTGCTTCTGTAATTGTAGCCTCTTGAAAGAATGAGTCCATTTTTAGTCAACGAACACCATATGTTTAATTTTGGTCTGTTGCGTTCATGTTCCACAAACTGATGTGGATTTTACTTTCCCCATATCCTGAGTTATGTCTATGCACCTTACCTGACGCATGGAAGGTGGTTTCGTCAGAAAAACTTGAAGGGAAATCGTTGTCCTCTTCAATGTGTGATAGTATTCCAACAGTGGATTCATATCTGTAAGGTCTGTCATTAAACTGAAGCTTTAGAATAAGCCGTAGCTTGTAGATTCTGAAACGTAACCTTTTATACACAGTATCATGCATAGTCAAACGTGGGATTTGCAGTTGTGTACTCACATGCCCTATCTATTTACACAGACTTCGCTGGAAAGCTTCCCGAACCGTCTCCACTCCATCATTCACAGGGTTTTTCTTTTACCTATCTTTCTTCCTCAACAGAGTCAGTTTCCTGCAACTGTTTGTGCCATCTATCAATGCAATGACGGTCTCGGGCTTTTGTCTATGTTGTCTAAATCTTCTCTGTACGGTTACAGGGGACTTGAATTCTGCGAATCATAAACAGCACTCCACTTTCTGGCGAACGGTAAAGGACATCATTTTGCTCCCAAGTAATGCGCATGCATGAAGATTTGCATTCAACTGTTTGCTGGACATAAAATTTTATTCTTTCCTTTTTCCAAAAAAACAAAATGATTATATCTCTATTGGTTCCCGAGTTATTCAAATTTCTTATTGGTATATTTTCATTTGGACACACTGTATGTATCTTTCACAGTATTACCTGACCAGCGAACAAGTGCCGGCGGCCGGTTTTGGAACTAAAATATAAACAATAGTGTTTCTAACCGGATTACTTGTAATTAATCTATTACAGTTATTTTTTCAAGTTGAGACAAACAGTTTCAAAAGTTATAGAAGTTATTTCCAGAACACTTTAAGGGACTGAAAAAAAAGTACATACACCCTCCACATTAATTTGGCAATAACTTGCGAATGAACTAACCTTATATTGCACAAAGAAACGCTAAGAACTTCGTAGCATTCGAGTGTAAGGAATTCCTGCTTCTTCTATTAACAAAACCTCGAAGTTCATCTTTGTGAATCAAAATTTACTTTGGCAACTACGCTTTCATTATTTAAAGCAAGTTCTATTGTGTAGTTTTGAGATGTCTTCGAAATTGCGATCAAGTTGGACCATGTGATCTTCGATCGATTGTCTAAGCAGTGTCTTGAGTAACAAAATTCTTTTGCACTGATATTCTTTTACAGTCCGGTAGAGAGAAACTGATAATCTTTCACCGACAAACTCTAACCGCCTCCGAAGGAGACTTGGATCCGCCCCTGATTGAGATGGTAGATAAAGATAACTCTCTCTGATGTCATTATTTAGCATGGTTTAGTAATTTAAAAAATTTTTTTTCTGACATATTTTGAAAACTTTATTTAAAAGAAATATACCCAGTGTTACATTTGAGGCGATAGGGGAGCGATTAAAGTTTAAAGTGAGGTGCCTGACAATTGAAGATTCCTTGTCCTTTTAAGGAATTGAACTCCAGTGAAATTCAGGGGGAAAAATGAATTACGTATTAAAAAAGAAATACAAAATCCATTTTCAGGGTAACTCTTACAGGCATTATGTTGTTATAAAATTAATGCTACTTCTGAAACTAATTAGAGTGAATAGGTATAATCCGCATCTCAGGAGCTTGCAACGCTACGAAATTCGGTCTTAGCGACCTTCCAGCTGAGTTTCTCCACCCATTCCCTGCTATGAAGAATTTTTATAGGGTGGCCAATCTTATATCTAAATTTCCTTCTAGAAATCACAATTCAAGGAAACAAAAATGATGCAAGTGATAAAATAAATATTAAATGGTTAGAATGTAATGACGTAATTACATAATTTAATAAAGGTAAAAAGTATTTTCAATTACACCAGAAACTGAATCCATTATATGAACTAACTAATCCTTAACAGCCTATGGTTTTCCCTCTTCAGTTTCTATTTACATGTTTATCCTCGATAAGCTGATTTTATTAAAATAGAGGAAAGCTATGTGTAAAGTCATTTTTGTCTAAAGCTGCAGATAACCCTTTTCGAAATTATCTTTGTCGTTAGCTGAATTCACTTTCTTAAGCAAAGTTTGTTGATGTAATTAATCCTTATTACGTATAAAAGGGAAACGTCTCAGCCTGTGAGTAACGCTAATTCTTAATAGTTCATAATCATGCTTAGAGACCAATATTGCTAAACGGAATGTAACACGTTGATTATTTATTCTTTAGAAAAATAAATAAACAAAATGCAGCAAAGGAAATTGACTTGGCGGGTATCAGTAAACATTTCGAAAACTGCACTGAACTGATCAAATCCTATTCACTAGAACACAAGACTAAAGACCCTTGAAATGGAAGGGTCTTGAAGAAAACGAAGCAACAGATGTGGTGTTAGGTGTGTGCATTGTCCATTCTCGGCATGGCACTTGACACAATCTGTTTCACATTTATCATATGGCTACTGGTTCATATTTGTGAAGAATACTCATATTTCACGATAATTTAGAACTTGTTTTAAGTTCTCCCACTGAACTTTTTTTTAATGTGTGTATCCATTCGTGCTTCAAAATAAACTTATTATCTTTAGTCACTTATTGACAAGTCATCCATATAAAGTATCCTACGATAGAGAAAAATTAAAAGCACTAACTGCAACGTTTTCGTTTCATTTGATCGAGATCTCGCTTCTATGTTGGATGCCAAATACCCAGGCCCGAATTTATATGTTGTTCGCCCCTGTGCTCTAAATAATTTTCCGCCCTCCCCCCTTCCCCGAAAACGACCAATATTATAATTGAATTCACAGTTTTTGATGTCGCCGAGATTAATAAGTGAGTTTTAATCCAATTCAACTTTAAGGTCATACTCCACTCCCCAGGGAGGGGGCGAGATTTTAAAAGTAATCCAAAACGACAAACATTAGTGTTGAATTCATAGTTTTGGAGATCGCTGAGTTTAACGATATTAGTTTTCATGATGTTCAAGTTCATCCTTACCCCTTGGGGTTGGGGGAGAAGAGGACTTTTTTTTTTTAATGATCAGATAAGTTAGCTAATTAGTAACTACCGTAATTAAACACATTAATATATTTCTCGCGCTTGCGCGGGACTCTGCGGGTTGGTATTCTTAAATACTACTTTACTGTGAATCCTTTTTTTTTTAATTTCCAAAAGTTTGCCGTCCCTTAAATTCTGCCGTCCTGTGCTCGAGCACAGAATAGCACTTACCTAAATACGGGTCTGCAAATACCCAAACTCTTCCTGTTTTCCTTTTTCATATCAGACAAATGCTGAGACCGGCACTTACAAAAGCTCGAGCCACTTTCTTTCTCATTTCATGTCATAAAATGTAAGCCAGTATTTGGATTTGAGGTAAAAGTATACTTGCAAGATGCCAACGAAGGGAACAATGTGAACTCTAGTCTAGTGGCATTTTGATGTTATGACGTGTCCAACAATCGCAAGTTTTCTCACCTTTCTACATATGAATTTATACATAAGAATAATAATTAATAATGTCCTCAGCTAAATCTATTATCCATAAAAGCATTATGACATAATAGAAACAGATAAATGCACAACATTTGCTAAAAAAAATAAGTATTTCTTGATTCCGATCGTGTGGTAAGGAAGTTCTTTAGAAAACTCTTCCATTACACTTATTAGACATAGCTGTCCGTCAGATCGTTGCACGAGTTTTGCTCTACCTTAAGTTCCTCTTAGTTATTTTATACTCATGGCTTATCCCAGGCCCGAATCCAAGGGGGCCAAGAGAGCCGGCCCTCTTAAATTTTGACTGCTTCCCCTAAAAATTTTCACAAAAGGCTTGCAAATGAACTATGATATGGTGATGAACTATAATATGGTTGGATCGGGACCCCCTAACTTCTACCGGGGACCCCTTACATTTTTTGAGCTGGCTACTGGCCTGGCCTTTCCCTTTAGTTATGATTTAGTCTAGAGTTGAGGAACTCTGGCTTTGTGTGAGTCACAAACTGAAACAACATAACCTAAAAAGATGAACTCCAAAAAGTTTTCTAATTACTTTCCATTAATCATTTTTAATTGCAAATTACTTTTCGTTAAGTGCTATGAGAAAGTTTTGGAGTTATAAAAATAACTGCTAATTCCTTTAGGTAATAAGCCATGATGATATTCTTCAGGAAGAAAGCTAGGAAATTAACAAACGGGTCATCACCACGAAGGGCAGTAACCACAGATCCTATCCAATTTTTAAGTTAAAACCAGTTTAAACCATAATAATAATAATAATAATAATAATAATAATAATAATAATAATAATAATAATAATAATAATAATAATAATAATAATAATAATAATATAAAGTTGTTTGAGTCGATAATGAACGCAAGATGCAAGAAGTATAAATTCAATGGTGATGCGAGGTAAATTGATTTATAATTTTATTTTCTGGTTATGGAAGTATCGAGACTGAAAAAAGTGTCAAATAATTTGTATTTATTTTTTTCAAACAATCTCTCCAGATTCTCTCTGTAGTCTAATAAATTAAACTATAGTGAAATGAGTAACATATTTACTCTCAAATACAATATATTCATTGATAAGTTTTTCAAACGCTTTTTTCTTTTTCGTCCTTAATTTTTAAGACTAAGACGGAACTTCTCTGCTCTTTAACTGCTGGCTAGCCATGTGGCAGGTGTCACTGAAGCTTGATTTACAACATCTCCTCCCTTCAAATGATCAGAAGGGAACATTTCTTTGGATTTTCACACAAACATGGCATTCACCGTATTCCTGGCAACTCTAAAGAAATGTTTGCTTTTTGAGACTAATAAACAATCATAGAAGTTTTCAGAGGGCAACAACTACACCCTTTGTTCCCCGCTTCCTCACCCCGAACTTGTATTCTTCTCTGAAAGGGACATTATGTATTTGAATAACAAAACCACTTGTATAAGTTTTTCAAACAGGGTGTCTACTAAAATTCCAAAATGAAATTTCGTGACCTTCTCTTCACCAAATCATAAAATTTCTTAACATTTTCAAGAGCAAATTTGGGTGCGAATTAGGCCGAATTTTCATCCATGCGATAGAAACGTACTTTGCTTGCGATTTGGTAGCGTATAAAGCCGACCACAGACATTTTTGGTGGTGAATTTTGACGTTTTATAGAACGAAATTTTCCAATCTGTACTTACATTTGTACAGTTAAAAAAAAAAATCGTGACCCAAAAGCTAAATTTCGTGACTTTCATGACCGTTTTCTGATTTTGTGACTTTTTCGTTACATTCGTGACCGATAGACACCCTGCCAAAGTATCAAGTTTGAAGAACGAAGTTAGTCTTCCACTGTTATCTCATTGCACAAAGATACTGGTGATGAAACAATTGGGCGGAAATCACGCGGCCGCTTCTTACATCAATTCATGAAGATGATGAGTGCCAGTGTTATAGCACGGCCAACAAGAGATGGTCTCTGACGTTTCTTACCACATGCGGTGGGACATTGCAGCCCCTACTTTGATACCAGTGTTACCAACCACGATCACTCTGTCTTATACCATTAATTAAATTGCCACTACAGTTGCACCGAAAAAAAAAAAAAAAAACCTTGACACGCGAGTAGTGGCAATGTTACTGCGAGCTGTCAGAGACGTTCTCTTACTGGACGCACTATAGGTACCTAAGTTCAGTATTAGCAAAAAATAAATAAATAAATAAAAATAAAAAAGCCACCCAACCTCTTTCAACCATACGTATCACATTTTAATACTTACACTTGAAATAAAAATACAGGTCTTTAAAGATGATTGCCTCTGTCTTTGAATTTTATGTGGACAACGATATAGGGCTTTTCAGATAGAGAAGAGAGAGGGACAGGTTTTGTTAAACAAGACCGTATCTCTGAAATATTTGAATTATATGCAACTTGTGCTTACGGGCTAAACTCAGTCCTCTAAAGTCAATCGACAAATGATTATGTATTACAGACACTAAGATAACACTAGGCTCCAAAGTTTCAAAATTATATTGTGTATGAAAAGCAGACAATAGAATTAATTCTTTGCCACCTGAGACCTCGAGTCTGAAAGAAATTTAGAGGGAGTTCAAGGGGAATTTCTGTACTCATAAATAAAAGTTGTAAATTTATTATGTGTTGAAGCAATGATACTTACGCTTACATTACCCATACGCTGATGTTTTATCAATAATTTTATTCCATATTACCAAAAGGCTGGATTACGATAATAACCCTAAAAGAAAGATGCACTGTAGTCAGATTTTACAAGTCAATCCTGAAAGACAAGCTATCCAATCCCATAGCCCTTTAAAAATGAAGGAAAAATCACCTCCTTTCCCCCCCGAAAGGATCCACATTCATCGAAAAAATGAAATGAAATTCCTTTAGTTTAACGTCCTATGATTATGGTCTTTATGCTAGAGGAGGATGATTAATGGAAGTCAAAGATTGTAAAATTAATTTTTGAGCTCTTACTAGGATTTCAACTCAGAACCACGTACAACAAAGGCGCATGCGCTAGTCAATAGACCAACGGAGAGGACTTCCACGGTTCTTGAGTGGAAAGGTATCGGAATTCTTCCTTGGTTAAAACTCGAGAAAATAATTTGTCAACCGATAAATATACATTTAACTAGGGATGACCATAAAGTTCCGGCGGAACCGGTTCCACAACCGGATCTTAGGAACCGGTTCTAGACCTGGATCCGAAAGCCCCCAAAGACCCGTAAAGGAGGCACAAAGTTCACCTTCAAAGCACTGCAAAGAGGACCATGCGCTTGTGCCCTCCCCGCCCAGACCCGCTTGTGCCCCCACAAAAAAAATTTGGTCCACCAGTGGGTGTTTAGCCAAATGAGTTGGCCAGTTTGCCTGTTTGGCCAATGAGTTTGCCAGTTACCCAGTTTATTTAGCCAAATGGGACAAGTGGTCGCCGCCTGGGCGCCTGCCTCTCGCTTCCACCATTTCATCTAGTACACTGTTCACAGCCTGCCAGCAGCTCGGGATTAGCGTAGGGGGTCACAAAGTTTCGGTTCCAGCGGAACCGGATCCGTTCAGACCCGAAAACCGGTTCCACCAGGAACCGGTTCTGCCAATCCCTACATTTAACACAAACACAAGCATCGCGAGCCTTAACTTGATTTAAACTTACAGTTATAAGGCATTGCGCAAGTCTCTAAGCTATCATCCCTTAATTAATCGTTTAGTCATTGGCATCGTTATTCTTGCGTTTTACAGGTTGCTCCTGTCTTATAATGAAATCAAATAAAACGTAACCAATTTTTATACAATCTGCTTAATACATGGTAGAAACTCACTTGCGTGCTATGTTATTCTTAAACTGTTAATTTCCATGCATATGTCAGTATCCACAATACATCTACATTACTACAGGAAGAACCATTCTTACGTTCAATAACAACCATATAATTTATGGCGTTCTTTATTAAGCGAAACAGATTAGGCTACTTATAACATGTATATTGCAACTTTTAGAAATCGTTGGATACACTGCAGAGTGACGCTCTCCGCTCCCCTGTCCCACCGCGCTTATCTAGAAACTGATGTACACACAACAGCAGCACACTCCGCGAAAAATCGCACTAATATCCTGGTCAAGTAATACTATCAACGAAACAAAATGATAGGTATATTCAAAATACAAGCGTCTGAACTTATTCTTTTTTTAAAATGTAATTTGGAAAAGTTATTGGGAACATGGTTAGGAGTACCGCAACACCTGTATTCCTAGCGTCTGAACTTATTCTTTTTTTAAAATGTAATTTGGAAAAGTTATTGGGAACATGGTTAGGAGTACCGCAACACCTGTATTCCTATACAATTAATAAATAATTCGCCAGACTCAATACTCAAGGTACGAATATAACATTCATTATATTCAATACGTATCACATAGCATACACAAGTAAACACCAGAATAGTTTATTGTCGCATTATAGAAGTGTTAAAATGTTTTATTTCTTTTTCCTATCTTTCTTTGTTTTTTACGAGATATTTTAATCCATAATCTTTTCTATTTCTAGAAAATCCATATTTTCTATTCAGAAAAAATAGGGTATTCATATTGAAAGCGAATTCTTTCTGATAGAAGACAAAGTCTTTCGTTTAAAAATCTTGAAAAGCTGTTGATAATATCAGAAAACAAAAGTACGAAATAACTTTAAGTGAACTGCTAATAAACTTCTCTAAGGCCCCCGGAACGGAGTGTGAATGAAGTGTGACAATGCTTATCTGTTTATCATTTTGCTTCATTGTCAATACAGAAGACTGACGAATGGATTGTTCGATGTTGTCCCTTATGGGTTGCGCAATTTGAAGTTTCCCGAGATTTTAGATTGTAAGTACTAACTGCATATTGAAACAATTTATTTCTTAGGATCTATATTATTACTCGACTAGTAAAATCAATTACAGGCTATTATAATTTTTAAATATTTTAGTGCCTATTTTTTAAAATTCCTTATTTGTTTTATTTTCCCATTTTTTTGGATTTTGAATTCGAAATTTTGTTAGCTATATTGCACTTATTAATTTGCCATTAATTCAGGGCTCTAATATTGATAAGATGGGTGATAACGGTGGAATAACGAAAGTGAGAGAAAACAGAAGATCCCGAGAAAATCCACGCACAAAGTCCACCTGACGCAAGCTAGAAAGAACCAAGAACTCCTGCACCAGATGTGAGCGCTCTAGCACTGAGCCACCGAGAAATAAACTAAGATTCACTAATTTACGTATTAGTATGTCTCATGCAACCCTCGAAAGAAAATATTTCCAATATATGTTGAGGTTCGTTCTTTCTTCGGCAGACGAAGAGATTCCTACGAAATTACAAAAACTCTCAGAAAACCTGGTTCACAATGACAGAACGCAAATGAAACGGACCGTCTCAAATATATTAAGCGTAAGTTGACGATTGAGGATGTTATTGAATGATACCTACAATATCTATCGAAGAAATTACTAAACAAATTACGTAAGTAAATCGTACCTCTATTTCCCCAACTAAATCCTCGGCCTCTTCCTCTGTTTGATTTATTATAAAACCATCTTCCTCGTCCGCGGTAAAAGCCACGGCCTCGGTTATATGGCTGCCACCGTTTTCCAGATTTCTCTCCGTTCATGTTCAAGTCTTAGCCGTACCTAAAAGAATGATACAGAAAGCAAACAATAATTAATTAATTTATGACAGTAAATAAAGAGGCAGCTACAGAATATGTTGATATTGATCACCTTCGAGTTAAGCTATGTACTCTATCGTAAAGGAAGTTAGACCGTTCTTGAAGTGTCAGACAATATGCTAACACGCTCAGGAACTTTAACAATAATTTTACTTACTTGAAATTCTGATTCCTGAAAATACTTCACACTTCCACTTTTTCGGCTCTTCTTTGGAGCCTTGTTCACGTAGGACAAAAATAGAAATAATAATAATAATAATAATAATAAAAAAAAAACACCTGGAAATAAAAGGAACGGACTCACCAGAGTAGACCAGTGCAAAAACCACCTTTCTCCTATTCTACAGCCAAATTTATTGAAGTTCTGATTTAAAGAGTTTAATTACCTATTGAAGTTCGGTAGCATGATTTTTTTTTTTTTTTACTTTATTAACATAATTAGGTTTTTCTTTTAAATCTACGTTTCAACAGACCTAAAACTTAGTGATTACAAAAAAATTGTTTGAGCTCCTTCGTGCCTCAACGCATTACGCATATGGTTTACGAACGCATTTTTGGCATTGGAAACCCGAGTTTGATTCCTGGCAGAAGCATGTGGTTCGGATTTCGTGTTAAGCTGTAGGTATACCGTATACGTCTCATATAGCCTCAATGTTGTAAAGGACGTTAAATCCAAATCCATCCATCCTGCCAATATATATATATATATATATATATATATATATATTGGATTACCTAATTCCCCAGATCGATAACTGTAACAAATAAGATTTTTATCCAGTATCATAATACACAGCATTAAAACTCTCCAAAGCTCTGGAAAAGAATATTACCCTCTTTAAGACTTATTAAATCGCTCGCAATGAAAAATCGGGAGTCTACAACATAAAATGCAGTTCTTCAAAGAGTCACAAATTTAAAGTTGCGGGTTAAGAAACATCTTAAATATGTTACAACAGAGCACTCGGTTTCAGGCCTTGCAAGGCATTTAAAAGAAACACAACATAATACTGTCCAAGATTTTTAATTGGAGCCAAGAATGACACAGAACTTGTTGATTTTATTTTCTAAAAACAAAACATATTTAACGGTTGGTTAAACAAAGAATGGGAGACAATAATTAAAATGTTGGGACATACAGTGCGCACTGTAGCGAAGCAGCCTAAGAACTAGAAAAAGGTTATTTTTAAGACCAGCCTTGAAGAATCTACACTATTATTTGTAAAAAATAAATAATATAAACCTCTAATAATTTGTAAAATGCAAAATAGCTTTCGTGCAACAATAAGGGAAAACCCTAATAGGTCATGAAATTTTAAACGCCCCCCAATCACCATTTTCTGTTCCAGCGCCCTTTTGGAAACCATAATGTTCCCTGAGAGGCGTTAACGCCCAGGTTGGTAATCACTGTTGTAGACATTAGTGATTGGAACGAAGTTGAGGGAGAAAATAGAACAGATGACTAGTTTTTGATATTTGGTTGTGTTATTAGTGATGAGATGACATAAAGTGCGAACGTGAAATACAAGCAAAGATAGGAATGGCGAAGAAAGTCTTTAGAAAGAAGAAAAGAGTCTTGTGGAACCTTGAATGAAGAGTTGATGAAAGAAGTAATATAAAATGCTTGGTATGGAGTATTGTACTGTATGATGATGAAAAAACGACTGGAAGCTTTCGAAATGTGGATGTGGAGAAAAATGGAGAGAATTAGTTGGATCCAGCGGGAAATGAATGAGAGGGTGTTACAAATAGTGCATTAGAAAACAACGATATTATTATCATGAAGAAGAGAAACTGGTTGCGTGTTAGAAGGTATAGTGGCAAAGAAGAGAAGGAGGGGTGAATGAGACTACAATTAATGGATGATATCAAAACATAAAAATCGTACGTGAAGACAAGGAAGTTAGTGGAAAACCATTGAGCATGGAAGCTTCTCAGTTGTGGCAAGTGCCATTATGAACAAGTTTATTTTACTTCTTTTACATTTAAACGGTTTCAGAAATGAGTCTACTTTATGGCGGACACCTAATTCATTAATTTTAATGGTTAATGCTTCAATCGCTATTGGATTGACTCCCTGCTCTGACTACAATTTATTTACGTAATTATTCAAGTACTGAAATCATTTCTGAGCGGAACATGATAAAAGGACGGAACAAGAATCTCGAGGAAACCCACGCCAAGTGTGTTTGTCCACCACAACGGCTACTTGGCGGAGGCTGGGATCGAACCAAGGACTCTCGCACCAGAAGTAAATGCACTACCACTAAGGCACCGTGCTCTCATTATCCTATTATTACTTTAATGCATCACATAGGCAATAATAGACCATAGTTTTTAGTTAAATATTTTGGAAAAAATTGTTGAAAACAGGAAGTGATCACATCAGCAGTGATTTTAGGCTTTCTATACTCGATAAGATATAAGAGATGTTATCACTATTATTCCTTTTTTTCATGTAATCTTGAACTTTATCTTATGGTCATTAGTATAAGGTACTTACGGTCAATATTCTAACTTTCTACTCCACATGCAGGTTTTTTTTAAAACCAAACAACACAATCCAGTAATCATCTTAATGCATGCATAAATTATGTCTAAAAGGAGGTGAAGATAAATCGTAAATACTAATTTGGGAGCTGGTTTACTTTTGGTACACCACATTTTGTAAGATTTACAGATAAAATTGAATATGTTGCATGAACAAATATGTTTATAAAGATTAAATTTCTGCAGGCCATAGACAATAAATACAAAGTAAGAAACCTGTAATTTAAATTTACAAGTGTAGGGTTCTGGTGTAAATCACTATATGTGCTTTACTACGGATAAAATAAGTGAGTGCATAAGAAAGATGACCGTATTAGATACTATTGTGCACCGGTATTGTATTTCTGTGTAGTGCACATAAACTGTATTTTACGTTTACACGTGGAGCGTAACTAGTATGAAACTATGGCAAGTGATATTGAAATAAGTTTCATTTACAAAACTCACTTGTTTTCACTACCCTCGCTTATGCGTATACCCACCGTTGCTGACGCATCCCTTCGCTAAGGTTCCGGTCCCCCAGCTCGCCCTCCCGTGCTGATAGCATTCGTGCTTTTTACTGGCCACCTAGCACAAGTTGTTTTGGTAATAGTATACAACAGTGCCTCATGATCTGTGCGCGTGGATACTTCCTACTGTTGCACTACGTATAAAAATGATTTTATTACATTTAGGAGTAGTAAGAAGCATCCACGTGCACGTGACATGCGATATGTGTTTCAAATCCCCCACATATACTCATACACTACGTACAAGGGCACATTATTATTCTTCGCATACCATAAAACACAACGAAACGCAACGCAAACCGACGTACATTGTATTTTATATTACTCAGTAATTAAATCAAAGTCGCCTTGTTACCTCATTTTCAAGTTCCTATATCCTCAATGAATAATCCTTAAAAGACTGCACTTCGTGAGTCCTCGCTAAATGATGAGGCACTCTCGTATACTATATCCGTTGTTTTTTTTACGTTGTTATATTCATACGCAAATCGGAAAAGAATTGTAATTCGCCAACAATTACTTCTAACGGCCCCCTTGAATATAATCGATACCAAGTGAAATGTCGCCCAACGCAAATCATTTAGTACACAATAAGGAAAATCGAGTGGTATGCCAAAAGTAAACCTGCAAGCAATTTGTTCGTATCTATATTTATCTTGCACGTAGCTAATTTCAAATGTAAAATTTCCAAATTTTTGCATCCCTAACGTGAAGTGAAGCAAATACTTTCCTAGCAGATATTAAATGAAATCTCTTATGAACGGTAATCAATAAGTTGCTGGTTTCAGATTGCGTAAATGGAAATCCATATCCAACGCAATTAAATATTCGTTTTACCGACTCTTCAAAATCACTCACGGTTACATTTCATCTATCCACTTTCTTAAAACTAATTTTAAATTGGAAATTTTAGCAGAATGAACATACGTCATATTTACCCCGGCATTAATCGATGTTGTCAATTGTTTCTTGCACTGTTGCCAAATAGTATTGCCAAAATGTCGCTAAATCAGCTTCGAAGGTCGCCAGAAAATAGCTTGTCTTGTCATAGACCATTATCGGTCAAATAGGTAGGTGCTCACTAGTCATATGTGCTACTAATACAAAAATGGTCAAATGTGTACCTCAAACAGAGAATTTATGATTCAAATGCAAAATGGAATAAAATACAGGACACAATTGGGAAAAGGACACAAGTCGGGTAAAGAGTCAAAATCAGGAAAAGGTCAAAATCGGGAAGGGAGTTCTGACAGAGAAAGAGGGCGAAAAGCCAAGGTGAACAGGGCAAAAAGTAGAGGAAAGTGGGAAGTATAAAATGAAAATAGAAAAAAGAAAGAAGAAAGAGTGTAAAAAAGAAGGGAATGTATGTACGTGTAAATGGAACAAAAAGTGTAAGTGTAGTGTGGGTGTATCACAGGGCCCACTTAATCTCCTTCCTCACGGAGCACTACCAGCCACGAGGCACTCACTAGCACAGCCACTTACGATCTCCGAAAATAGCTGAAACTGATTTGCCAAACTTACTTTTTCTATTTTTCTTTTCTTTCTTTCTTTTCTTTTTTTCTTTTTTGTGAAACAACATAGACTTCTGGTTTCCCTTTATAATGAGAACGTAAGAGTGTGAAATCTTTGACAAAATAGATGATAGTGTTACTTTTAGTTTATAATTTATTGATATATATACGCCATAAGGAAAATCAAAGATAACAACCAGGGCCTAGAGTTGAACGGCATTCACCAGGTTATGGCATATGCTGATGATGTAAATTTAATAGGGGATGATAGGAGAACAGTAGAAATAAATACAGAGATATTATTAAACGCTTGCAGGGACATGGGTTTAGAAGTAAATGCAGAGAAAACTAAATACATGGAAGTGCGTCGGGACCGTAATACGGCAAATTGTGGAGGCGTTCAAATATTAAATAATACTTTTGATAAAGTGGATACTTTCAAATATTTAGGATCAATATTAACAGAGGAAAATCATATTCACGAAGAAATTAAATGTCGACTAAAAGCAGGGAATTCGTGTTACTATTCGGTTCAAAATCTCTTGTCGTCGCGAATTCTGTCGAGGAATTTGAAGCTTAAAATATATAAAACGATAATCATGCCTGTTGTTCTGTATGGTTGCGAAACATGGTCGCTTACTCTGAGGGAAGAACATAGACTGAAAGTATTTGAGAACAGGATCCTGAGAAGAATATTCGGACCCAAGAGGAACGAGAATGGGGAATGGCGGAAGCTTCATAACGAGGAACTACATAGTTTATACGGTTTACCCAACATTGTTAGGGTCGTCAAGTCTAGGAGGCTTAGGTGGGCAGGTCATGTAGCTAGAATGGAAGAAAGTAGAAACACTTTCAAAGTCTTGACTGGAAGACCAATCGGAAAACGACCATTAGGAAGACCTAGGCGCAGATGGGAGGATAATATTAAGATGGATCTCGCAGAGATAGGAATACAAAGTAGAAACTGGATCCAATTAGCTAAGGATAGAAGTCAGTGGAGAGCTTTTGTGAACGCGGCACTGAACCTCCGGGTTCCATAGGCCATAGAGTTAGTTAGTTATATATGTTAACATCTATTTTTAGTAATCATGTAGTAAACATCTAAGACCTTATGCAGAGTCGTTCTGACGCATGATTAGTGCCATACTAAAGAGTTCGACTAACATGTTTCCTGCAATAGGCAGTCCTTTAGTATGACTCTAATCACACTTCAAAACTACTCTGTATAATTCCCCTACTGTTCTTAATTGTCCATAAATACAATAATGGAATTCATTTTAGGTGTAATATACGATAAGTATAGGTGATTTCAATTTTGTAGCGGTTTTTCTGAAAAGTTACAGGGTAAATTAAGTTGTAGATGATTTAAAAACTCCTACTGTAGATATAGCATCAGTATACAACGTGACATCGTATGTATAATAAGGTGCAGTCAGCTACGAAGATGAGGAGCAGATAAATGTTAGGGTGATCCAGATTAAAGTTAGGAGGCCGAAAGTTTCTCCTTAAAATTATCACAATTTCACCAGTTCTCCACTTCATTCCTATATGTGGGGTTGCATCCTATTCCGTTTTATAAAATTCTTTTGTTCGATCATTATGTTGATATAAATTAGAAATAATAATTATCAAAAGTAAACAGTGAAAAATTTATATTTTACAGAATATTAAAATATAACTAGCTGAACCTGTGCTGTCTACTCAGTGCATCGTTCTGTTATGACCATGAATCTCCTTTCTACTGTGAATGTCTCCTTACTCACACAAGTAAAGGATAGGTGTCTCACAAAGGAAGTGAATTGCTATGTAATGTACAGATGTTGGAGCGTGTTTGTAGCAAATTTGTAGAACTAACACGATATCAAGTGAGTGAAAATATTTTTTTTTCTAATAAATCCATATCCGTCCGAGTACGCTTCATTGCGTCTCTTGAGGCCTTTGAAGTTGCCAGCATGTGATTCAAGTTGCATGGTTTTGTCATTCAGATTTAAGCAAAGCGCCTGCAATATCCGTCAACCCGCCATAGGTAACTTCTCTTGCAACGGTATTATGTAATTTTTATATAATAACTTGTATTTACAGGCAAAATGTGCTTTCAAAATATGCACAAGCTGTTCAAAAGGAAGAAGAAGAATATATAAAGAGAAATAGATGTAATTTCTTTTCTGTTATTATGATTGATGTTCTGTTGTAGTAGTCATATGACATGTTTTCTAAGTCGTCATAGCAACGAAAAACATAATATGTGGAGAATCCATCTTGTGATATATACATGTACAATATTTAAAAGTGTGTAAATGTTTAATTTATTACGTACTACAATAAAAAAAAGGTAATACCTAAATGAAGCGTTTAGATGGATTTTGATAAAACAGTAATCTAGATTATGTAAATATATGGACTGAGGGCTATAACGACTTATAAAATATGCAAAACAAGCATTAAGCTAATTACAAACTGGTGATTTTCATAGAAATACACATTTAGTGGTCGTTATAAATTGATGGTTTGCCGCCTCAGGAATTCAGGAGATTTTGTGAGAAGATAAGTAAACAATCTCATAAATAAATAACTGCAGATTGATTTTAAGGTTACGTAGTGATTTTATTAAATACATCAAAACGGAATATACCTTATTAAGGAGTGGAAGAAAAATTTTCAGAAATACTAAAATGAGTTTTCCTGGTAGTGAAAATACACCTGAAGCAACTGGTAATAGGGAAATGTACACGTCCTCTGACCTAGCTGACTTTATTAAACAGCAAGCAGGACAATTAAAGCAAGATTTTGGTGAACAAATGAATCAACAGATAGGACAATTGAAGCAAGATTTTGGTGAGCAAGTGAATCAGCAGATAGGACAATTGAAGCAAAAATTGAAGCAAGATTTTGGTAAGCAAATGAATCTGCAGATTGTACAATTGAAGCTACAACTCAACAGTAATAGTCAACATTTATCACAGCAAATTGAGAATACAAATCAGCGAATTGAACAGAGTGATCACAAAATGAAACAAATACTACGTAGATTCACCGAAGTGCAAAATTAAGTTGTAGTTGTAGAAACTATAATTAATGAACACAGTAACAAAATAAGTGAACCTGAACCTTTCATGGAAACTATAGAGAATGTAGATCCTAAATTTGCATCGACGAAGGAATATGACGTCATTGATTTAAATGTGTGGATGAAATTTGCCGAGTGTTCGCAAAAACATACTGCGGTATTGGTTGAATTAGATTATCCTGACTTCTCTCTTTATTCGAATGTTTTTGATGGTCTTACTGATTCTACGTGTAACGAAGATTTCAGTATGCATCAATACAGTAAAAGCTCCTTATTCGCGCTTCCTTCATTAGCGTTTTCACTATTCGCGGATTAAAAAAATGCGACCCAATTCCTATATTCGCGGCTAAAGATTTCTTTATTCGCGGATCTAATCAATACATACATACATAATAATAAAATGGATTCCAATAGGCATCCAACCCAATATCCTTTGTAAACGCCGTCAAATGGACTAATAAAATATAAAATAGACCTTATTACAACTTTGCCTAAAGTATGTGGTTAAATGATATCGCCGCTGTATTGGTTCGGATTTTGACATAAGCCGCCTTTGCCGCGATCGGTGTTTTTGAGAATGTAAACAAACAGAATGAAAGCAACCTTATTACTCAATGAATAAAGTATATTTATAAATGCCGCCACATTATTTGAGGTTGCGTTTGGTAAGAGCCGCTTTGCGTGTTTTATTGTTTCGTCTTTCCATTTGTTACAAAAATTGTGATCGAGTAACACGTCTCTACCGCTGTCTTCCTAATTTATACAGTAATGTCAACTAAACAAAATGAGAAACGAATTTCGACACGAAAAAAATCTGTGGTGCCGCTTAAAGTGAAAATAGAAATGCTTGATCGTTTACGCCTTGGAGAGTCATTTGCATCCATATCACGCTCATTCAATGTCAACGAATCAACTGTACGATCGATAAAAAAAATCCAAAGATAAAATAAGGTCGTCTGTAGCTTCAACTTCACTGTCAGCTAAAATTGTTCGTGATCCAGCAATAGAAAAAATGGAAGTGGCGTTGTCATTATGGATCGAAGACCTCAACCAAAAAAGGGTGCCCATGAGTGGTCCAATGGTCCGGGAGAAGGCAAAGCGTTTTTACGCTCATTTTAAAGAACCTGATGGTAGTTGTAGTGGTGAATGTACAGATGGAGGATTTCAAGCATCGGAATTTTGGTTCAATAAATTTAAGGTGAGACAATCATTGCATAACATTAAAATCGTTGGAGAAGCTGCATCACTGCTACAGCAGAACGATATCCACAAGAATTTGCAAACTTAGTAGCTGGTGGAGGATTCAAACCTGAGCAAGTATTTAATGCAGACGAAACTGCACTGTTTTGGAAGAGAATGCCAAACAAAACATTCGTTTCTAAAAGCGAAAAGTCTGCTCCTGGATTTAAGGCAGCAAAGGATAGAGTTACACTGCTGCTATGTTCTAATGCATCTGGAGATTGTGTCATTAAACTACTGATGGTTTACAGATCGTTAAATCCTCGGGCTTCAAAAAATCAAAACAAGGACGACCTGCCAGTGTTTTGGCGTGCTAATAAGAAAGCGTGGGTTACAAGCGCCATTTTTTGTGACTGGTTCCGGAATTGTTTTGTTTCTGAAGTTGAAACTTATTTAAAAAAAAACAGAATTTAGACTTTAAAGCAGTTCTAGTTTTGAACAATGTACTAGGTCATCCTCTCGAACTTGAAACTATGCATCCAAATATAAAAGTGACATTTTTACCTCCCAAAACGACAGCTTTGCTTCAACCTATGGACCAAGGAATAATCCAGGCCTTTAAGCTCTATTACATTAGACGAACCTTCAAAATCGTATTGGATAATATGGAATGCAATCCTGATATGAATGTTATGGAATGCTGGAAGAAATTTGACATAGCAAAATGCATCGTAAACATAAAAGAATCATTGGAAGAACTGAAGCCACACACATTGAAGTCATGCTGGAAAAAACTGTGGCCTGCTCTGACTGCGGAAAATGACGAAGAATGTGTGCAAATTCAAACTTTGACTGCAAACATAGCCGAAATTGCGAATGGAATAGGACGAGATGGGTTTGAACAGATAGAATCAAGTGACATTCAGGAATTGCTTGAATCGCAAGATGAAGATTTGACTGAAACCGACTTGGAGGAAATGTTAAATTCACAGCCCATTGAAGAAGAGGCTTCGACAAGCATTGGAAACGTGACATTTAATTTGAAAAGTCTTAGTGAAGGTTTAAGAATGGCAAATGAGCTTTGTGATTTCTTTATGAAAATTGATTCATCTATGGAACGAAGTCTTATTTTTAAGAGGCAAATTGCTAATGCCACTGCTGAATATCAGTCTGAATTGAAGGAGCTTTTAAAAATTGC
Source organism: Thermobia domestica (assembly GCF_964235325.1). Lineage (NCBI taxonomy): Eukaryota > Metazoa > Arthropoda > Insecta > Zygentoma > Lepismatidae > Thermobia > Thermobia domestica. Next base: position 78,092,309 of record NC_137464.1, read on the forward strand.
CAAGCAAGAAACAATTACAAAATTCTTCAAACCATTGCCTAACCCTGAAGATAATAATTAATCAATATGGTCAAATACTTCAATTACAGTAAACTGATTTTTTAAATATATGTATTTGTTTTTTATTTTGTTACCTAGGAACGTACCCCTTATAATCCCATATAAATTACCATTCCGTATTCACGGCTTCTGTATTCGCGGCATATTTATGGAACACATGCCCCGCGAATAAAGAGCTTTTACTGTATACTGATTTTTTCTTCATTTTTTTTACTGGCGAAGAGACATTATTGAGGAAGTACTTTTGCTAGGAAATTACCGTTATGTGTTCTTTTGTTAATATTTTACCGAATGTAGTACGAATATCAGTAATTTCTTTGATATATAGAACAGGGGCGTCATTTAGGGGGGACAGGGAGGGGCATTTGCCCCCCCTGAGTTTGAGATGTATATAGATTTTATCAATAGAATAGTAGTAAATCAGTGAGAAACGCGAAATTTTACTAATATCAAGGGGTCTTGCCCTCCCAAACAAAATCTGAAATGACGCTCCTGCAGGGTTTGCAAGATAATTTACTTGTTACGTATTTTATATAAATTACGCGTAATTTACTAGTAATATACGTCATGTAGAAAACCAGTTTTTTACGCAGACGTAGAAAACTATATTTCTTTCATTAAAACTAAGATTATTTTGAATAGTCGGTTATATTGTAAGCTTAGTTTTCTTATTTTAGCATTAAAACATTATTATCTTCTAAACATTATATTTAAAAGTAATCATTTCATGCCAAATCATAGTAATAAAAGATAATTTTGGATAGCCCCTCGCCGGCCCAATACTACTTTCCACCTATTAGCACACACACAAGAACAACCACCCAACATATGTGTTGGTTCGGATATGTTTGAAAGTATCAAGTAATCTTTTGATTATAACAATTTATTGTTATATCTTTGCAGCTTTTAATATAAAACTCGAAACATTTCAGTATACTTTGAAACTTCTATTAGAAAAGAAAAAGAGATTGACTGTTAGGCACATTTCACCTTCATATTACACACTAACGCACACACATAACTGATACGAAAAATACTAAACAGAATATTGAAATAATGAAATTTTAGAATAAACTGATTTGTTTTTCCTCCACGTCCCAACGATACTATATATACCACTTCACTTAGCACTGGGACATATTGAATTTTCGATGTAAAAGTTATTAGATTCTTAAACACCCAGCTGTGTGTAGTTATTTTAAACAAACACAGCTGAAAAAATATAAAAAAACACCCAACAGAACATTATACTACATTTTTCGGAATGAACTAATTTATTTTGCTCTTTTCTTTCAAGTCCAACGACAACACTAAATATATTAGTTCCCTTAGCACTTGACTATCATTTGAATTTTTAATGTAGAAATTTTTCATGCTCATAATAAACAGACAAAACTGAAAAAATACTCAACAGAATATTGAACTACTTATTTCTTTGTTGTTTTTGGAAAGAAACAATTTGTCTTTCTTCCAGTTCGAATACTGAATATGTTTCACTTGATTCCAATAACTCTGAGTATATCATTTCATTTAAAACTTAGCCATTATTTTAATTGTAAAAAAAGTCTTACTTGCCATTTCCATTATAGTTTAGTACATTTCGAACACAATACTCTTAATCACACTAATATTCATAACTTGAGTGGTGTTGTAATTTGAGGGTGTAGTATATTTGAAGTAGTTTCTTCGAAAGTTCGAAGCTGAGCCGGTTCCTTGTGACGTTATGGACAAAGGACCAATTTGAGAAAAGTCTTTCAATTTGCGCTGAAGATGCTAGGATGTTCAATAACGTCATAGCAAATTCCGACAACTCCTTATGTTGCCGAGTAGCGAAATACCAGAATGTGCATGGTGTTGTAATTCCCTTCTTCATAAGTTCTTCAAATTTTCCACATTTCCCCCGATATTGCTGGTAGCTATTTATTCCTGAAGGGCCGAGATTTTCCAACAGAAACTCCTCTACTTGTTCGTGATGCTTTTCTCAGACATTGCAGAAAGTCGTCACAAATGGAGACCACGAAGGTTACCATTGTTGTTGTATTGCACAATAGTTTCTCCCACGGCTTCTCTAGCATGAAACTTTTCTCGATTACAGAGGGTTTAAAACATGAAACATGATGAAATGGGTTTTGAACAATCACGTGTGCAAACGGTATTATACAATGCTACTTTACAAAGCAAATGCAAAATACCCAGTTTATGCTTACGGATTAAGTTTTGCAAAATCCAGCTAGATTCCATATAATTTTAGGAAGAATGTTTTTAAAGCTTGGCGCGTAGAACGTTTTCTTTTAATTTATAGACCTGTTTCTAATTTTTTACGTACTTTACGTATTTTACGTAAATTACGCGTTTTTACGCGTATTTTACGTGTCACGTAGAAAACCTTTTTTACGCGTAATTACCCAACCCTGCGCTCCTGATATAGAAATAATCATTCTTTGTAAGTTATCGGAAATGGTGTCAAATTGGTTATGAAGAACAAGCTCCCTTTCATCAGCCTACTCAAGAGTTTTATGTGTTAATTGGGAATTTCTCCTCCAGTTTCAGCATCAAAGCTATATGACCCGGGATTTTAGTTTAATGTGGTTTCGAGCTCCCTGAGCTTATACCTGAAAGTGAACCCACGATTGGAAACTTATTTCCTAGCTACAGAATACAAACGCAAATTATTTGAAAATGGAGCATGAAAACTCAGATTAAAGAAGGTGAATATAGGCCAGTGTGGAAATTGAAGCACTTCGAGATGGGGGTAAGTTAGTGTGGGTCAAAAATATACTTGTACTAAGAGTGTACTCTTGCAGCAGTGGCGTATACAGGTTTGATGGCTTGGGCTACCACTAACCTTTATAATACCTGTACATTATTATTATTATTATTATTATTATTATTGGACTTTTTCCACTTTATTATACAATTTTCAAAATAAGAAGAAAACTTTACACCCTCCTTTTATCAAGTAGATAAATATCATTTTCTCTTCACTAGCAAGACTTATATTATCTTATTAGCATTACGATCGTACATTTGTACCTTTATTTGTTGCATTAAGTATCACTACATTTCGCATTGGATAGATGTTAACCCTACTCACTAGAGCAAATGGAAGCTGTCCGAGTAATATTGAACGCTGGAATAGGCGATTAGGAAACAAGGAGCCTCAGTCTGAGAGAGCCACGCAAACTATTGTAAAACACGAAATTTTCGTTGCCTTAACGCAAATCGCTACGGAACGAGGCTCGTGATGTAAAAAAAAAAAAAAACAATTCACAGAAACCCCCAAAATCCACTGTCATTAGTCGTCTAATTTCCTTTTATTCTTCACGCATGCCCAAGAAGCCGATTTCTATAGAGGCAACTACTTTTACCTGGCGGCCCGTTCGTACGGTGTGGGCGGATGTGGAGCGAAGGGAATGCTCTGATACGATTCTTACTGTAGTAGCAAGAGAGTGATTTCTACTGCGTTGTCATATTGAAGACTCTTAAGTTCGCGATACAGGCTGCGTGCAAAGAATTCAGTGGATATTTCTAAATACACACAATTCTCAGACACTTTTATCGTTGAAAGAAGATATTAAAGTATAAAATTATTAATATAATTTAGTTCATATTATAAATTTATTTTGTAATATTCTAGGGCTGCTGCCGGTAGGCCCGGTAGTCCACAAGATACACCACTGTCTTGCAGACTATATTAATTTCTCAACACTTTCCAAAAGAAACTTGTACTAGCAGGAAAATAACTCTGTACAATATGGAATACGTTATAATTTCTTAGTTCACACCATTTTTCTCACTAAAGACTTGAAAAATCAGTTTTTCTAATGTGCATAGTGTATAAAGCATCTTGTGTATCCTCTATGAGAGTATCTCCATCAAGTGTGCTCATAATTGTAATTTGTGTAATCACTAGAACACCACGTTAAATTTAAGTTACAAATATGCATAACAGCAATTATTATGAATATTCATTCAAAGTAGTTAATCTTCTAGTTTAAAAGAGGTGTATTATACAAAAAAGATAGAACAGATATGAGTTAAAAACTGTCTTATATCCATTGTTCACAGTAAAATAGCTTCCAACAAAACAGAACTAAAACTGAGAGACTGAAACACACCTCAATCCGTTCACTGTTCAGGAGATGTTACTTTTCAGCGTTTCAGATAACTCACTGTACCAGTGGCGTATTTAGGATTTTGTTTCGGGGAGGGCTATGCACAATACGGGCAAGATGGGGGGCAATTGTCCACCTGAGTTTGAGAATTAATATTTTAATCAATTGTCTACTAATTCTGTACAAGGAAAAAAAAAACGTGAAACTCGTATGTCGGTGGAGGATCTTATGCAAATTCGAAATGACACTCCTACAAACACACGTTGAAGATTTGTAATCTCATTTCAACTTAACTGATTTCAATTCAGAAAAAAATGTAATATTCAGTTTTATCTATGTAAGTTTTTACCTGAAAGAAAATGTTGAGACAAATTGAAACTAAAATATACTGATTGCAGTTTTAATGGCAAGAATTGTAGACTGGTGAATCTTATGTGATATAATACACACAAAAATGTAAGAATCAAACCCTTTATTCTATTCATAGAAGAAACAAGAATCATCTTCTTGACGTACCTAATTTGCCGGGCAAGTAGATATATGCGCTTATGTTGACTCGATGTTTGCACCTGTCTGTAGTGTATGTGTTGGACGTAAACAAAAGAGAACAATAGAGAATGGTGATGGAAGTGGGGTTGTGTGGATGGTATGTAAACAAAAAAGATAATAGAGGATAAAAGAGAGATCAAGCATACAATGCTATACAGTTGTATGTGTTTAAAAAGATTTTGGAGGGTGGTGTGGGAAAAGGTTTATTGTTAATGTACGTACGTTGAATAGTAAACAAAAGGATAATAGAGGATAAAGAGAAATCAAGCATACAAGGCTACAGTTGTATGTTTTTAAAAAGAATAATTGCTGAGAAGTATAAAAGAGAGATCATGTACACAATGCTATGCAGCTGTGTGTTTAAAAGATTTTGGAGGGTGGTGGTGTGGGAAAAGACTTGTTGTTGTTAATTTACGTACGTTGAATAGTAAACAAAAGGATAATAGAGGATAAAAGAGAAATCAAGCATACAACGCTATGCAGCTGTATGTTTTAAAAAGAATAATTTGTGGGTGTGGGAAAAGGCTTGTTGCGAAAGATGAATTGTAAACAACAAGAAAGAAAGAATAGTACCAGATGTTGATACCGTGGGAAGATAATATGTATACGATGGTTTTCCAGCTGGGATGTTTATGAAAAATAATTTTAAGAAAAGTGTTAGAACCCTGCAGCCGATGGCGGAAACGCGGCGCGGCGCGGGCGCGGGAAGGTGGGCGGAGGCGTGCGCGACCGGAAAACACCCGCGTGTGCGGACGCGACAGCGACTAAAGATGAAATGAGAGTACATATGGTATATTGAAAAAAAGAGAAAAGTATTAACCTTGAGTTTATTCATGTGAACATATGAATAAAAGAAAATAAATGATGTTTACGAATGTTAAGCCAGACATGCACACATTGAATTTTTCAAGAAAAGAAAACGTAATGGACATATGAAAAGAATTTTGGGGGAGAATTTCTTTTTGTAAAGATTTGTTTTGTTTCTTGTATATGGGTAGTATGATTTGTTTTGGTGGAAAAAAATATATGGTTGGTATGATAAATAAAAATAATAATTTTGTCCTTGAACGGGATATGAGAGTTGTGGTGCGTTTAGAACACCATTTTGTTTGACGTAAACGTTTAAATACTGAGTGTTAGTAAAATGTTGTATGTATTAGCTGCTATGGCTCCCGTACGTAAGCTAGTTTTTGAGGAGGACGAAGACACTTTATTGTGTCCGCCATCACCAGCGAGAAAGAAGATGAAGACAGGAAATACTGATATACCGAGGAAACAGCCAAAGCACAGACCGGATTCCCCGGACTGTGTTGAAGTCGGGTATTTATCGTCATCTTCGGATGATGATGATGAAACTGATTTTGAACAAGAGCGCCAAACACCATCACCAACAGTTTCACCGTCACCACCTTCATCGCCATCGTTATTAACGAGAACAAGAAGATTTTGGAGATTGGATTGTACATGCGAAAACTTGAAAGTGGACCCAAAGTGTATTTTGAAATCAATTAAAGACTGGAAACGAGCAAAATTTTAAGCTGCCATGGCTGTTCTGAAGCGGTTGAGAACCAAAATGGAGACGACTGTTTATTTATGTCTGAAGAAGAATTGGTGGAAAGGGCAGTGCGAAATCTAATAGAAATAGATATCGATGAACTATTTTATACGTACGCCAAATCCCACATGATCGGAATATGCACACAAGAGATCTTTTACGAAACATATTATGATCTAATTGAAGAAAGGGACAATAATTTTTTGATCGAAGTGGTTGAAATTTTTAAAACTAAGGACAGGAAGAAAGCATATTCGAAGTAAGTGTTTACCAATGTGAAAATAAACTAAACATTCGTGAATTGTGTGTTTGTGTATATAGTTTACCAGAAAGTGAGACGTGAATGTGTAATTACTTTGAACTACAACAAGAAAAAATCATATTTAAACTATTTGATTATGATTAATCATGAATTTGTGTTTTACTTATTAATGGATGAAGAAGACATTAGTGAAGTTTATGTTTTAAAAAACTATAAGTGTATAGTTACGTTTAAACAATATTTCTTGTGAACATTGCGTGTTGAATATTACTGGTTATTTCTTTATGATATCAGAACTTTTGCGGTAATCCAACGAAATAACTCTATTGATTTGTTTGAAGAACGACATAGTGAAATTTCAAGTATAAACTTTATACGAAAAGTGCGTGAATACGTAATTTGTTGTTCCATGTTTTTATTGGAACGTAAACGTGAAATTCCAACATGTGTTAATGACATACAAGATTTAAGATCATGAATTTATTATTTGTGAATTTTGTTTAACTGTATGCAGTAAATTTGCATTGTTTAATTATTTCATTTGTAGAATACAATTTATTTGGGTTAAAAAACAAATTGAATTAAAAATATTTTTGCATTTGCTAATATTATTAATTTGTAAAATAAACAACATGCAGTATGAAACACACTGTATGCACAAAGATCATGTTTGCTAAGATTGTTTAATAACAGTAACTATTGCAATGTGTTTTCTGTAATTTCAATTTTTTGTAAATGTATGATAAAATGAAAAAAAAGAATCAAATAAACTTTTCATTATACTAAAAAAGTCTTATGTTTTTCTTTTGCAAAAAAATCTGTTAACAATAAAAATAAATAGAAAAAACTTTACGAAGGAAAATGTTGGAAAGTAATACTTGTATTATATTTATATTCTTCTGTATTTACATTTATTATTTGATGATTAGTATTATTTCACATGTCTGCATTATTTTAACTTTTCGTTATATCGTTTTACACTTTAAGAAAATATTTTAAACTTGAATAAAAATAATGTTGAAGAGAAAACCAACTAAGTATTTACTAAAGTATTACAACTTGACATATAAATATTTCTTGCTTTAGAGAACGATAGAGTATATAATATGAAATAAATGTTTCATGGAAACACTTGTAGGGAAAAAGAAACAAACTTTCGAGACTATTTGTTAGTTGTTGAGTTTATTTTCTTGTTAGAAGGCGTGTTTCTGCATTAGCAAAAGTATGAATTGCGTATGTAAGAAAACACTTATTGACATTAATTGTATTACGTCCGCTTTAATTAATTGGATACCAAACAAATTTTTTCTCTGAAATGATGTAGACTTGCAAAAGTTCCTTAAAGAACATTGCAGTACTACCGCCGACTTTCTTATTCCTAAGAGCACTCCCATATCTCACACAAATTCATTTTGAGAATTTCTGTGAAATATTTTCGACGGATTTCCGTGTGTTCATACCTTTTTTCAAATGTGTTGTACGGACGATGCGCGTTATCTATTATGGCGTTACGGTTATTCGGGAAACAGGTTTTACATGCATGCCAGTAACAGCCCATAAATTCAAAGACAGCGTTGAGCTCTGCATGGTATCCGTCAACATTATACCTTCAAAAAGATTGTTCTCCATTTCGTCCAGCATGCTGAATGTCTATACCCATTTGATGCTCCATATATTTTAACCATTTCATTGCTTTCTCGCTTGTTTTTGTTCTATCATGGAACCCCAAAGGTGGTATAATAGATATACTTTCTTCTGGAAGATATGATGTTCGATATGTTTGTATGGGTAAACTTGCAATTGTTGACGAAACAAGAAAACATTGTAAACCACCCGTTTTCTCTTCTGTAATATTACTAAATTTGATAACACCTTCTGTGAGAATTCTCACATCGTTTTCACAGTACTCCAGCATATCATTTTGCAAATTAAATTGCTCTCCCAGTTGCACACGTTCTTCGTGCCATACCTCCAACCGGTGTCTCTCTTCAGTACTTCGCGATTCATGGTCATATTATTTTATTCCCGGATAGGGTCCTGCATAATTTTGGTTGTTTAATGTATTAAACAAAATATAGGAAATCTCGCTTTTGCAAAAAGACCTAATGTGTTTGGTAGTTTCGATAATTTAACTCCCATATACAACTACGTGTCATGGACATAAATCTTTTGTCCTAAATGCATTTCAACAATTTTTTCCCCGACATTATTACTTCAGGTGTAGTTTTTAACATAAAATTGCATATCATAATTACTGTCGTTATGTTAAAGTAGAATAATTTTTTAAACATTGGTCGAGTTATTAATACATGATCCATCAATGGCGTAGATAAACAGAATCCGTTTTATCTCCGTATACAAAGTATGTATCATCACGATTCGTGTCCTTACATTTGTAGCAGGGATAAATACAAATGAGTTAATGTTCTTGTTCTCCCTGTTCATTTTACATCAAAGATGATGTACAAAAAAACGTATCTACATGCTGCACTGTAACCGTTCAACGAAATAAATATGATCAACGTTTACATTTGTATAACATGTTTTACAATAACATTCATCACATTTATTTTTAGAACTTATGTGAACGTATGTTGACAGTATAAACTCTTTTCGCAAACAAATACTGTCTTATGATTGGCAAAGCATTCATCCCTAGAAATCAGTCTATGACAATCAAGGCACTACAGTTTAATATTATTATTATTACAAACATTGTGATACTATTCATACATTGTGCATTTTGAAAATACACTTATGATTTTCTGTATAATGTCCAAACAATACTAGCAATAACTTTTCATGTTTCATAGCGTTCACGGAATATAATTAACACATTTCGTAATATTACGGTTTCTATTTTCTTTTTTCAAACTGTCTGAGTATGGAATTAAATGTATCTGGGTAGAATATTAGCTTTTGAAAAGTGAAAGCAAAAATATTTTAAAATATGTAAAGAAGAAGAAGAAGAAGAAATACTTTTAACGAATAATATTTTATTTACAAAAGAACGTTTTGCATATAATATAAATTTTAAAAATCATGTTTATAAATATAAAAAAAGTTGATTATGAATCATAAATAAACTATATCATATACAATGTTATATAATATTTTTCAGTAAACGCAAAAGAAATCATAATTAAAAAATTCAATGAGCAATATAAAATTGTGTTTACAATTTATACCTTTTTGTATATTTTTCACTAACAAAATTAAAAATTATAAAAGAAATCCTTCTCAAGGAGAAATTCTAAAATTAACTCAATATATTTTTTGTTTAATAAAATATTATATAGCGCATAATTAAATGACCATTCATCACTTTCTATATCACTATGCATTGATACAAATTCTTCATATAAATCATCAAAAGTCTGTATATTCACCATAGCACGCCATGCATTATAGCATAAAATATCATAGTCTAACGTAATGCATTCATGCTCATCTAAAACACTTCGATTTTGAAAACATCTGTAACACAAAAGTCGACGTTGCGGGTCCCATCTTGAAATACATTCAAACACACAATGTTCATTTACATTAAAAGAAGTACAATTGTACACGCAAAGTTTATTTTCTATATGCATTCTTGTCTTTCTTTAAAAACAGTTCCACTAACTGTGAAATATAAGAATCAGAAAACGAGAGGCCTTCGTATGATAAATTAAATCTATTTAAATCTGTTTTATTTTTTCTATAAGTACTGCTTAAGCAATGTTTCTTGAAATAAAGTTCAAATACAATGTCACGAGTTTTCTTCTTAATGACAAATTCCCACACAGCACGTTTCAAACAATTATCACACGCTAATGTACATGAATGAAGTCTTTCATCTGGTATTCTTATTGAGCAAGCAAAGCAAAGTAATGGTTCATTGAGTTGATAATTTTCAAAAAGTTCTTTTACGCACAATTCACTTATGTTAAATCGATTGCACTTACAGTTCACTATATCTAATTCAGGAATTTCAATATGTGAATTAGGATACACTTTTCAAATCGATTTTCATCATCATATCTATAAAATCTTCTAAACGAATCAATATTTTTCCTTACGTAATAATATTTTCAGTTTATCTTCTTCTTCAGAAATATCACCATCTACATAAATAACTTTATGTCTATTAGCAGATTTAATTTCCTTTTCTCTTGGAGAAATATACTCGGAGGCAAATACACGCTTACTACACATCTTTGCAAAAACTGTTTTACTTAAACTTTCTTCTTAGAAATATATAAACAAATGCGCAAGCGCACAAAACTTTCAACGAATGCGCATGCGTCCTACAAAAGTTAGCATTATTTTTCTCCAATCATATTCATGCCATGTAAAAAATCTTTGTGCAAAAATATCTGTCTTGGAAAATCAGAATTGGACAATATCAAATGAAATAGAACGTTTTCATAATGTTTGTTAAAATATATTGAATAAGAATATAATCCTTCTTACTATGAATATTATGTGATTTCATATATATTTTCAAAATTTCCTTGTACGTATCGTATTCTGATAAAATACTAAAAGCTTCCAAGTCCAACACATGTTTACTTTTTAAGATACAGTTATGGATATTATTATCTTTCAAACCGATATAACATTCATTGCAGAGAAAAATTTTGTTTGGTATCCAATTAATTAAAGCGGACGTAATACAATTAATGTCAATAAGTGTTTTCTTACATATGCAATTCATACTTTTGCTAATGCAGAAACACGTCTTCTAACAAGAAAATAAACTCAACAACTAACAAATAGTCTCGAAAGTTTGTTTCTTTTTCCCTACAAGTGTTTCCATGAAACATTTATTTCATATTATATACTCTATCGTTCTCTAAAGCAAGAAATATTTATATGTCAAGTTGTAATACTTTAGTAAATACTTAGTTGGTTTTCTCTTCAACATTATTTTTATTCAAGTTTAAAATATTCTCTTAAAGTGTAAAACGATATAACGAAAAGTTAAAATAATGCAGACATGTGAAATAATACTAATCATCAAATAATAAATGTAAATACAGAAGAATATAAATATAATACAAGTATTACTTTCCAACATTTTCTTTCGTAAAGTTTTTTTCTATTTATTTTTATTGTTAAAAGATTTTTTTGCAAAAGAAAAACATAAGACTTTTTTAGTATAATGAAAAGTTTATTTGATTCTATATTTTTTCATTTTATCATACATTTACAAAAAATTGAAATTACAGCAAATACATTGCAATAGCTACTGTTATTAAACAATCTTAGCAAACATGATCTTTGCGCATACAGTGTGTTTCATACTGCATGTTGTTTATTTTACAAATTAATAATATTAGCAAATGCAAAAGTATTTTTAATTCAATTTGTTTTTTAACCCAAATAAATTGTATTCTACAAATGAAATAATTAAACAATGCAAATTTACTGCATACAGTTAAACAAAATTCACAAATAATAAATTCATGATCTTAAATCTTGTATGTCATTAACACATGTTGGAATTTCACGTTTACGTTCCAATAAAAACATGGATCAACAAATTCTTATCTTCCCACGGTATCAACATCTGGTACTATTCTTTCTTTCTTGTTGTTTACAATTCATCTTTCGCAACAAGCCTTTTCCCACACCCACGAATTATTCTTTTTAAAACATACAGCTGCATAGCGTTGTATGCTTGATTTCTCTTTTATCCTCTATTATCCTTTTGTTTACTATTCAACGTACGTAAATTAACAACAACAAGTCTTTTCCCACACCACCCCCTCCAAAATCTTTTAAACACACAGCTGCATAGCATTGTGTACATGATCTCTCTTTTATACTTCTCAGCAATTATTCTTTTTAAAAACATACAACTGTATAGCCTTGTATGCTTGATTTCTCTTTATTCTCTATTATCCTTTTGTTTACTATTCAACGTACTATTCAACAATAAACCTTTTCCCACACCACCCTCCAAAATCTTTTTAAACACATACAACTGTATAGCATTGTATGCTTGATCTCTCTTTTATCCTCTATTATCTTTTTTGTTTACATACCATCCACACAACCCCTCTACCATCACCATTCTCTATTGTTCTCTTTTGTTTACGTCCCACACATACACTACAGACAGGTACAAACATCGAGTCAGCATAAGCGCATATATCTACTCGGGAAATATATTTCCCCTCTTTTGATTTTCTTTAATTCAAAATTTACTTTTCTAAATAACTAAACGATGTAAATATTCCTTTGCTATAATAACTAAAGTCCCGTTATGTTGATATCCGTGGAAGTTGGTGTGGAACATCAGTTTGGCTTATCAGCTTTTCTTTGTTTTGGTGTTACTGATGACGGCTGACTCAAATCACAACCAACAACGGTCGAAACTATGATAGGAGAAACGAAAGAAAGTATCAACCAAGAAAAAAACAGAAGAGCAGAATGGTTTAAAGATAGAAGAAAAACATGGTTCTTACATGAAATGAAATTGGACAAATACAGTATTATTTGTGAACAAAGAGCATAAGAAAATGGAAAGTCAATGAAATTCTTAGAAATGGTTAGAAGGATTAATGATGTAGCCCTACGTGGAATGCGAAAAACCATCGAACTTATTTCGGGAGGAGCTTGAACCCGATAACCCTCCCCTAAATACGCCAATGCACTGTATTAAAATTTCTCGGAGTAGATTCTATTTCGACACAGATTCCTTATTAGTAATTTCAAAAACTGATGGTTTTTTGTTTGTATATAAATTTAATTTTTGTAATTACACATGAATGTTGGGGTCATTCAGGGATGTAATGGAGGGTATACGCGAGTATACGGCGTATACGCACCTCTAATTTTTCGAAACTATCGTATAGGCACCTAAAATTTAGCAAGTACACGGGTATAAGCTATATTCAATCCATAGTATACACATTCATTGGAACAAACAAGAATGCTTTTCATGTAGTGTATTTCAGAACAAAAATTTGACTAAACAGCTTTTCGTCGAATGGTGTCTAAACTCTTTTAAATGCTTGGGGTTTCGGGGTGTGAGAATCGAGTTTTCCGATAATCCCTTCTATAATTGAAAACAGCAGTCTGCACCTTTAGTGTTTTAAAAGTGAAATTCACCGTGTTCAGTGCATTTCTTGTATATGTGCTCAGTGTGTTGGATATTGAACGTATTCACTAATGAACCCAGTCGTCTTCTTGGACTTCACCAGGAAAACTCAAGGTATGTCTCAGATTTTACATGTAATATGTCTTCTGTTTCAGCTGCTGGGAGTGTGCAGAGCCCATAAGGCATGAAAAACAATAACTTCACGTTGTTGAGTGGATAATCTCGTTGGAACTCCACCTGGAGTTAAAACTGCAGGAGGACCCTGCAAAATTAGAATCTCATGCTTATCGAAATTTAATCTTAATTTTTGTTCAGTTAATCAATTTATTCTTTTAGTAATTTAGCTCTACCATTTTATTTGCATATTGAAAGAACGCGAGTGCATAGTTTCCATCTGCATTTTCATATTATAGACGTGTATTGACGCATAAAGTATATATCCTGATATGGACTAGTATTTTAGTTATTGTTTCGTAAGAGAGAAACATTTGACAATGGAGTCCGACTGTCGCAGAAATCTTTTGTTGCTGGAAAGTACTGGAAACTAGCATATACATGCCAAAACCCAGCGTTCAAAGAAGTGTGATTTCTGGAAGCTCCTCCCACTTTTGTCATGTTTTAATATGCACGCGTCTATGAAACAACGAATTTTCTCCGCCAGCTAGACGGACCTACCTTTTTAAACTTTGATGAGAGTCTCCGAGTTGGAACTATCCCGTCAATGAGACTTCACCCCCTTTTGTACAGATGTTTCCACACGTAATTCTTTATAAAATTGTTAAAAATTTCCTTGATATGTCCTTAGTAGTTTTTATTTAGATAGATTAGGCCGTAGCTAGTTTAAATATATATATTATTAAAATGAAGACTTATATCAATAAAAGGGTAGCAACTCTCATAGTCCATGGACGGAACCCATGGTACAAGGAACAGCCATGCCGCCATGTTTTTAAAAGCAGTTTTCCTGAGGAGAACAAGGCGACTGAGCAAGGATTTTCAGCTATTTTATATTTATTTCAACATGACAGCACAAGGTGATTTAACCAAATATATATTATTACATGTAGTTTATTTTGTAGTGAGATTCAAGCAAACTTTTGGTCCAATTCTACAGTTTTTTTTAAAAATAACTGCATCACTTAGATTTATGGCAAGAAATTTTCTTATTTGGGTCATATAAATTGTATGATACAGCATAACATATTTAAAATTTAACCAGCATGTTATTGGATGTTTATTGTAACTGCTAAATTAGTTCATACACATTTTATCTACAATTATTCACAAAATTACTGTAAAATGAAGTACCACTAGAACACACACAACTATATTACAAAAATATTTTGCAAGAAACTAATTGAAAAAATTATCTTATAAATGTAACATTTCTAAGCGACTGAATAACACACTATCACCATTTTTAATACTGTCCTTCATTTAGTATTTTGTATCTAACGTGAACTTTAGGCTTCCTGACAGCATGAATTCTTCTGGCATACTGTGAACAAGAATATGGCATGTTAACATCTCTAAATCATGGTACCAAATATGCACAATTGCTGCCATTAGCTGGTTCCTATTTTCAAAACACCTTTTCCGCAGTTTCTTGTTCATAATATGCCACAGGTTTTCGATAGGATTTAAATCTGGTGAATTAGGAGGCCACCAGATTCTCTCTATATCCATCTCCTTAAACCAATTATTGACTGAACGAGATCGATGGCATGAGGCATTGTCATCCTGAAAGTAGAATTTGTTCAGATTTGCCCCTGTAAAATAAGTCCTAGCTGTTGGAATTAATTTATGATCAAGAATTTGTATGTACTTTTCGCTGTTAACTGAACCATTACAAATTTCAATTTTTCCAACTCCTCTCGATGTGAAGCAACCCCACAACATAACACTTGCTGAGAACTTCTGTGTCTCAGATATACAATTATCATTTAATTCCTCCCCCCTACGCATCCAAAGCTTCACTCCAGCATCGTTTCCAACAATATTAAACTTCTTTTCGTCCGAAAAAATCACACGATCTCAGTCTTCCTCTGTCCATTCCCCGTGCCTTTGCACAAAAAATTTCCTTGCATCTTTATGTTTCTTTGTCAGTTGCGGTTTTCTTCACGGCTTTTTCTTGTCAAATCCAAAAGACTACAGTCTACACACTACTGTTGAATGGCTCACTCTAATACCTAGCTCCATTTCCATTTGTGCAGCCAATTGACGTGAACTCATGCTTCTTTACTGCAACGCTAGTGACTTCAATTTTCGATCAACCCTCGCAGATATTTTCTTCTTCCTTCCACACCTGTTTCTAAGCGAACAGTGTCCAAATTCTAGCTGCTTCTTAATGATCTTGACACTGTAGACTGATGAATGTTAACCTTTCTACCAATTTCTCTTTGACTTATTCCTTCCTTGTGTAGGGCCAATATTTGTCCTTGTTTGCGAGGTGAAGTGTCTCTCATGCTCATGATTCGTCAAATCAACAACAATCTATTCGCATTAAATACACTGCTTATACATGCGAAAACCCAGTGTTCAAAGAAGTGTGATTTCTGGAAGCTCCTCCCACTTTTGTCATGTTTTAATATGCACGCGTCTAAGAAACAACGAATTTTCTGCGCCAGCCAGACGGACCTACCTTTTTAAAGTTTGATGAGATACCTTTTTAAACTTTCCTCTAATGCATGACTCTCTAGTTTAATCCCTGGTAGATACACAAACACTGTGTGCGTGGATTTCCTTCCACTTTGTTCAAAAGCAAAGCTACATAACCATTTGCTTTAGCCTACCCTTCATAACATCTAAAAACAAGCAAAAATACATTCCCCTTCCTACCACAACGCAGCGCAATATTTAAAAGCATTACCAATTGTCGCGTCGCTTTTCTCATGTACAGTTGCTGTCCGGGTGTTACCAAACTTAGTATGCGGGCGTACTTATGGTTAGTCAAAACAAAGTATGTAAGGTATATTTCCCTTCTTGTGTTATATCCAGAGCTCCTTTTTAAAAAGAAAAGCAGTAAACTGCTAATGTATATAAAAGAGGTTAGCAAGGGATAATAATAATAATTATTATTAATTAACTATTACCTTCGTACTACAAATTGCCTAAGTATGTTTTAAATGAGCAGATATAATTTTTATTAATTAATGGATCCATAATAAGTTTAAAAAACATCCAATTACTGTTAGAGTATTACATTAGTGCTACCCCCATACTAGTCATTATATTATATATTCCAATAATAAATATAGTTTAAAAGTTCCCTTCGTAAATCAGATCGTTACGCTTCTACATCAAATTAACACAAGTGACTACAAAAACTTCCAAACAATTTGAATACAATACTCAAACTTCAAAGTAATAGCGCTATATCAGACGCGTTTATTATTATTTTATTCGTAATTGTATTCAATCTGATTTACACAATAGAGTTTAGTGTTTACCAAAATTAAAGAGTTGGTCTATTTCAATACATTTCTTTCCTTTTGCTACAATCAATAGTTACTATTTACATAGCATTTATTTTTTATTGCTATAATATTTAATTAGTATTCTCTTACATTGCTCTACGTTTCACAAAATTTATTTATTTATTTATTTAATATACAACACAACAGGCTTAATACCCAATTACAGTGTTGTGTACATACAGCAAATGTTAGAGGAGAAGGTCTAAATACGGGCTGTGGTCTAAATATGGGCTAGGTGACGTTCTAGACTTCTGAATGCTTGTGTAGTGCTACCACCTACTGACAAAGGTGTGAAAGCATTATTCAAGGACGAAGGTGGTGGCGTGGTTCAGTTGGCGACGAACAGTTGGGACTGGTTGATCAACTTGTGTGTTTTGCCTGTGTTCAATCGCGGGAAAGTTTTATCAGGTATTTGTTTTGTGTTATTTCTGACCATAAGAAAACCCAGTTTGAAAAATTGTAACAGGTAAGTTGCATTATGCAGGAATAGCACTTGTAGTTAGTAGGAAACAAAAGGTAAATAATATTGTGTATGAGTACTGTTGAGTGACAAAGCAAAATCTACGAATGGTCTAAATACAGGCTACCTTGCTAGGTCTAAATATAGGCTAGTAGCCCATATTTGGACCATATTGTAAAGTTCTCAAATCTATCTCTTTTGTTTCAGCATGCCAAGATGGAAACCCAAGTACACTCCAAAAGGCAAGAGAAAGATGTGGAAGCAAGATGACATGGCAAGTGCTATTTGCGCCTTAAGAGAAAACCGCATGGGGACGCTGAAAACAGCAAAGACTTTTAATGTACCACGTACAACTCTGCAAACGTTAAGCAAGAAACACAATCTAACTCCCATTCAAGCAGCAACGACAAAGCATGGAAGAAAACTGATATTAGGTGACGAGTTTGAAAAGCAATTGGTAGAATACCTACTCCTCATGGAGCAAAACTTTTTTAGATACACCAGGAGCGACTTGCAACGTATGACGTATCAACTAGCATCACGAAATGGTCTTCAACATCCATTTAGAGACACAGAGGCTGGAAGATCGTGGATTGATCTTTTCCTTCGTCGGCACAAAAACGTTATTTCGCTTCGTAAACCATGTGGAACGTCTTTTGCTTGGGCTTTTGGTTTCAACAAGGAAAATGTTCAGCAATTTTTTCGTCTGTTCGAAGATGCTTATGAAAAATACAAATATCCTGCAGAGAATGTCTACAATGTGGATGAGACGGTTCTTACAACTGTTCAAAGCAAATTCCCGTCTATAATTGGAAAGAAAGGTAAAAGACAAATATGCTTCTCTAACTTCTGCAGAGAAAGGTGCAACAATCACAAATATTGCCTGTATGAGTGCCGTTGGACAATTTGTGACTCCCATGATAATATTTCCGCGAACAAATATCAGTAGTCAGTTAATGAAAGGAAATCCTCCAGGTTCCGTTGGCGTAGCGCATCCTAGTGGGTGAGTACAAGCCAATTTATTCAGCAAGTGGTTTTCTCATTTTGTTGAGAAAGTTCGTCCGATTGAAGAATCGCCGGTTCTGCTGATTCCTAATGGACACTATAGTCACGTTCGAAATATTGACGTCATTGAGATGGCACGTAATTATCACGTTACCATAATTTCATTGCCACCGCACACAACTCACCAACTTCAGCCACTAGCCAAGACCTTTATGGGTGCCCTAAAGGCTTATTATAGTGAGGAATTAAGGCAATGGCTTCGTCATTCGCAACGACCAGTTATAGCTTATGACATCATGGAGATATTTGGAAGAGCATACCTTAAAGTCCAAACTGTGGAAATAGCTGTAAATGGTTTTAAGTCCACACGAATTTTCCCATTAAATCCAAATAGTTTTAGTGATGCAGATTTCATAACTTCTGAAATAGAAGCACAAAAGACATGCAACTCAACCCTTAAACCTACTGTGGATCAAGATCCGAGCCAAAACAACAATGCCCAAGATCCTGTCCCTTCTACATCATCGTTTGAAGAGTTTCCCTGCTTTACATCTCAAGATACTCACAACACAGTACCTGGTACTACAAATCTAGTAAGTCCATTGAATATTTCAACAGTTCCTATAATTAAAAAAAGACTCAGCAATCGAAGTAGAAAACCAGCACGTGCTATTGTTATAACGGGTACTCCTCACAAAGAAACAGTTCTTACTTCTTTACAAACGTTCCGTAAATGCAAGAAGTCATTATCGTTGACTACCGTTGACCACAAATCTGCATATGTAAAAAGGAATACATCTGGACAGAAAAGAAGACAAGGATCTCTGGAATTTGCAAGACAAGAATCAGATTCAGAAGAATGTAGGATGGTGATTTCTGATTTAGACCTTTGTGATGATGAAGATACTAACTTAGATATGCCTGTTGGACACGAAAAGCCTGATGACGAAGACGAAAATTGTATATTCTGCGATAGGAAATTCTCTGAAGATACACAAGGGGAGCTATGGGTTACATGTATAATGTGTTCAATGTGGGCACATAACGAATGCACTGGTGCGGAAAAGGAAGACTACATCTGTGACTTTTGTAAATAGACAGTCATCACCTCTACATTATTCTTTCACCTTATTTTGTACCTTCAAGCATTTTTCTTTGTTCTTTGTGGCAAATTTCGAAGATAGCCCATATTTAGACCATATTTTCAAAACTTAACATTATGGCTTCTCTCAGAAAACTGTGTTTATTGTTGTTAGTCTTGGAATTTTCAGCTATATTTGTAACTCTGTTATAAAGTTAACATCTCTCAACATATTTGGAGTTGTTATTTCGTACATTCCTTAGAACATTTTATTGATATTCGAAAAATAAAAATGGTAGCCCATATTTAGACCTTCTCCTCTACATATATAAATTTCTTAATTATTTCTACAGAAAATTTCTTGTTTCACATATGATCTGAACCTGTTTTCTGAAACACTAAATACATCCACTTTATCAAGCTTATTTACAATATCATTGTATAATTTACACAGCCTCCACATAGGGGATTTATATAACATATTGCTCCTGGCTTTTGTACAATAAAATGTCCCTGTATTTTCTATGCAGGTGGGAATCCGCAATGATATTTTCGAGACCAACTCCATACAGTCAATCTTATTATTTAATAACTTGTATAAGAATAACAAGTCCAACATCCATCTTCTTTTTTCTAGAGTTTGAAAATTAAAGTTGTTTACTAGATCATTGTAGGAAAAATATTTGGGATAATAATTAGTTTTTTTGTATGTAAGCATTTTCAAAAATTTTGTTTTCATGTTTTCTATTTCTTGAAAGTATTTTTTATTAATGGGGGTCCATATAGTAGAACAATATTCTAATTTTGATCTAACATATGTAAAATAAAGTGTTGTAAACGTTGTCTCACTGGAGAAATCTTGCCCTATTCTGTAAATTAAACCTAAGTTTATATATCCGCTGTTTGTTATCATATCTATGTGTTGATTGAAATTTAGTTCAAGATCAAAAATAACGCCTAAATCTTTGACAGTACTTGGTTTAGACAATTTAGTTTTTTTCTGTGTATAGTCAAAGGTGATAGGGTTTCTTTTTCTCGTAAAAGACAGAGATTTACACTTGGATACATTTATTACTAATTTGTTGTCATCGCACCATGTTTGAACTCGCTGTAGGTCTTGTTGTAGTTGTATGCAGTCTTCAGTTGAATTAATTTTAGAATATAATTTGAGATCATCAGCGAATAGGAGAATTCACAGTTTTCAATAAAAAGTGGAATTTCATTAATAAGTAGGAGAAATAGCAGAGGACCCAGATGAGATCCTTGAGGAATCCCAGACAGAGTAACAAACTTTTCGGTGACATACCCCTTGTATAGAATAGATTGTTTCCGGTTACATAAATACGATACAATATATTCTATTGCCGACTTTGAAAAGTTTAGGCTTGCTAATTTCGCCATTAGAACATCATGATCCACGATATCGAGTGCCTTACTGAAATCGGTATAAATAACGTCCACCTGGCCGCCTTTGTCTAACTCCGTTGCTATAAAATTTGTTACAACTGCTAGGTTTGTTGCAGTAGACCTATTGTGTAAGAAACCATGTTGATGTATAGATATAATTGGCTTTACGTGATTCAGGATTCGTGTATATAAAATACTCTCAAGAATTTTGGCAAAAGGAGATAATATAGCTATAGGTCTGAAGTTTTGTATTTCGCTTTTATTTCCAGACTTTGGCACTGGACACACTAAACTTTCTTTCCATAAGTCCGGAAAAGTGCCTGTTCTTATGGACATATTGAATATAGTATGGAGCGGATGCTTGAATATATCAATACAGCCTTTGACAACATACGGAGGAATACCATCCAGTCCACATGACGCTTTTGGTTTGAGTGCCTTTATAGCCACTTCAATTTCTCGCAGTTGTATTTCTCCAAGTTGAAAGTTGTCCAACAGGTTAATGCATTCCGTCTTGTTGGATATAAAACTGTCTACGTCATATTTTGCTGAGACATTGTTATAAACATATTGAAAGTAATGCACGAAGGCCTGAGCAATCTCACTGTCTTTATTTAGTTCTTTCCCATTGTAAGTAAAGGAGGCTGATGACATATGCTTGGTTGTGCTTTTGACAAAACTCCAAAGTTGGCCCGGATCATTATGAATAGAAAGTTCAGATTCTAGAATGAATGTTTTATACGCAATTGATATGTCGGTCTTTATATGTTTACGTAACTCATGAAATTTTTCACGATGATATAGGCTTGCAGTTATTCCACTTTTCCATTTTTTTATGATGATATGATTTGGATTTTATTTTTCTAATTATACTATAAGTGAACCAGCTCGGATAATTTCCATTAACATGTATCTTACGGGGAATACACATGCTAAATACATTATTAATCATGTTGTAAAAGTTGGATAGCACATTATTGATATCATTCATTTGCGAAAGACAGCCCCAGTTTATTTTGTGCAGTTCCACGTACAACTTTTTGAAATCAGCCTTCTTAAAGTTGAAACGAAATGTTTTCTTTCTTTGTAACGTTTAATGGGATAGAGACACTTATTGCAGGATGGTATCTGTCTTCCTTAGTGACAAGAGGACAGTCTCTTTCAATGAGAACCTTATCAATATAAGTTACGAAAAATAATCAGTAACCATTAGCATCCCTTTCTTAATTTCCAAAGACATATAAGGCAACGTCCTACAAGCATTCATCAATGGGTTACCCCCAGTGGGAGGGCTAGCGTTATTTCAATGCTGTTTTCTGCTTCTAAGGGAGCCATGCCTTTAAGTTTCTAAAACTGTATAAGAAAATAGCAAACGACTTTACCACCAATCCCCGCCTTTCTAAACATAAACCAATACTTCTACAACACCATCTTTTCATTCTTTCCCACAATGAAGGTCAAAAGTGAAACCATTTGTCACTCCCCCACCCTTTTTTCTACACCCACAATTATCTTCCAACAATACAAAACCTTACCCATAAGTTAACAATATCTATGCAAAAATACTTTGTAATGTAAAGTTACGTTTTACTAATTTCCTGTTGTCCTTCACCGCAGTTCAAATATTCTTCCTAAAAAAGAAAAAAGAAAATTAAATTAATAAATACTACTCCAACAAAACAAATCATTTTTACTACTACCAAATAACAAAACAATTTTAATTTTTCTCCTACCCCTAACATTCCATAATAGCTCAATGGTCACCTCTGGTGCATAGGGTCCCTGGTTCGATCTCCGAACAAATAGGTTTGTAATACACAAAGGCCATCTGCGATTTCCTTTTCTCCTCCTTTATCCTACAATAATATTCATGGTTCGCTAACAAAACTTAATATGTCATTCCTTAAGCATTCACCTCTTGTGCTTCAGACCCTGGTTCGATCTCAGCTATCATCAAGTAAAATTTCTGCTGTCCACCATTTTATTAATTTCATACTCGGTAACGGTCTTTCCCTTAGTTTAATTCCCGCTCGCTCAAAAAGCTAAATATTTTTTTTCTTCAGCACACCCACAAATAGTACCTAATCCCACTCCCAAATAGCACGCACACAAAATATCTTATTCATACAAAAATATTTGCATTTCAAATCTGAAACCAATACCCTAATATTTCATCTCCTATAATTATTTTCATAAAACATTACCATCTTAAAAATCACGCTAATAAACTCCTAAAATCACCGTAATATTACTTTTCCATGTAATCCGCTATAAGCAATAATGTACGCTGTGTATAACACAGCACCCTTGCAGCTGCTCTTTTGTTATCCAATCTCCTTACTAACAGCTCTGCATTTATTTTGCGCTTTCGTAGGCAAAATGTATACTATGTATAACATATCTTGCCTTGCCGCTGTCATCCCTTGCATTTACTATGTACTGTTCACCCATACGCATTATTGTATACTCTGTATAGCACAGTATCCGCTAGTGTTGTCAATTATTCTTATTAATATTCACTGTGCATAAAACTTGCCCATCTTTGTTTTCAATCTGCTAGTTTGCATGTCATAGACGGCCATTTCCACAAATATCTATCACGCACGCTTCAGCATAATACGGTGCCGTCAAAAGCCAATATATTTCTATCTTTTCAACGTACCACAACCATATACGCAATGCCAGCGTAATTCAGCGCGCTTAGGCGGGCCACATATGCTTCATCACGGAATTTCCCCGTATCATTGCAAACTCTTACACAACCATAAATGGCAAACTCGAAAAAGAATGGCGCTCCATACACCGGTTCATCATATTTATTTGTTTCTCGTACACAAAAGTATATTCCGCATACATATAAAATCAGTTTACTGTGAATCAAGTAAAGTCCTGATGTTTCATTCAAAAAACAATGTGCAATTTCTCCTATACATTAGTATCAGTTACCGTAACGTAAAGTGTTTTAAGCCGACAATGTGTTCTCCCAGAACATAATCATGTGGGCATTAGGTGATTAAAATGTTTGTTGTTTTATTCCATTCACAATATATAGATGCATTCTTATGTTATTATTACTCATAAGCTTGGACCAACACAAACATAAATACAAAAATGCATATACGTTCTTCATGGTACAACAATCCAACACAACAATATAGTAACTTAAATTTCATCAAGGGGCGCGGTGGTTCAATGGTAGAGCGTTCACCTCCGGTGCTCGGTGTCCTTGCTTCAATCCTAGCTCGCGTCGTGTGGACTTTGTGGTGAACAAACACCGTGTTCGCTTTCTCGGGGTTCTCTCGTTTCTTCCTACTTTTTTAATTGAACCACTTCATTCATTACTCATGATAACCGTCTCCTTTAGCCTAGCCGGTATACCGTGGGACGTAAAACTCAAAGATTTCATTCCATTTTAAATTTCATCAAACACGATAAAAATACGTTACATAGTTCTCTCAATACTCCCCTGTCCTCCAACATTTTCATTACGCCCATCATCATTCAGTTACTTTAATCATACGTCTCCCGTTAAACTCAAAAATCTCATTTCCCAAATGTACAATATAGCATATCACCGCTTATTCACCATTAGTACTCTCTTTTATTCCCTATTCTCTTCGTAAATATTCAGATTAAGCAATGTCATTTTCAAAACTAGTATATCTATACAGCATTTACTAAATAAAAACAAAACCTTTCCTTTCATTTAACTCAATGAAACATAATTGGAAATACTCATTGACGGTCATGTAAAAACAGCAAGACCCATCCTTAACAGTAAACCTCCCCTGAGCACTAATTACCTCAATACTTTTTGATTGACATCCGTCCAGCCTATTCCCACGCCTACAACCACTTTTCCAATGACAGGAGTGTCTCCTTCTATTCCCAAACACCACTGTGTTCAACCCCACCTCCTGTGCATTCACCTGTTTATCTTTGTCTGTCATTCTAACAATGTTCCTTCCATCTTAATACGAGAAAAGGTCTCACTATATTCTCTTACAACCAGTCTATTCTCTTACAAAATATAAATTCATTTCTTTTTTAAAAATAAAATAAAGCAACACTTCAACCTATAATCACAATATAACCTTTTAAGTTTCTAACCCAATTTGTGTATGCTGTTCTACAAATATATACAATAAAAGAGTATTTCTCTCATTTTATATTTTCAGTATTCACAAATATATCCAACACCAAAGTAAACATTAGAGTTCCCTTGTGCCTAGCGTACGTGTCTTTGGCGTAAAACACACGGGTTCAATTCCTACCGGTGGGTAAGCGGCTATCGTACTCGTCTTTGGCGTGGAAAAGCCCGGTTCCATTCCCGGGGCAGCTTATGTGATGCGGATTGTTAATATAATCATTACAAGCGAAATCTTGTAAACATATACAACAATATAGCCTCGCTGCTAAAAGGGACGCTAAACTAAAAACCAACTCAACAATATTACTACAATTATATATAATAACAGGTAAAAAGGACATTTATCTCATCTTATATTTTTATTATTCACTTCATATGCAAAATTTCTTACCTTCAACGATAGAACACAGCCTTCCAATCAAATTACACCGTCTACAAACAAGTAAACATTCGATCATACAAATCAAATTATGCCAGCTATATATAATTACAACTTATTTATAAAGAAATATTTTCCACTTAAAATCAATAATAAATTTGCTTCTTGTCCAAAAAGGCCTAGCAATTTATCTCCTTCTTCCATTCCAAACTCATGTGTTTCATCCCACGTTCTCTTTTGTCTCCCATTAATATTATAAGCGTTATTCAAAAAACTTCCGCTTCTTCATGCAAAACGAAATCAATATCTCCTTGCTTATTATCCAGAGTAAAGTTAATTGTTCTTCCTATTTGATAGTATACAAAACCTCCCTTTGTCCACGCAAGAGGAAGTTATCAACAGGAGGGAACAAGAGATCATTCTGTTTCTCACTATGAAATCAGCAATTTTCAGGAAGTCTACTCCAATTAAAAGTATCTTACTCGATTAATTATCATACTACAATTCCCACTAACAAGCTTGATACACATATCATCATTTCCTGTATTTGGTATTTCTATCTCCCCCAATAGGTGGAAATAACAGTGATAATTAAGAGCGAGGCATAGTGATAATTTTAACTGTATAATATACGTCTTAGTATCAAATCCACAGTGATATCAGACCGCAAGTATTCACTGATCAATGGGTACATCTTTGCTTATTTCTACTCAGGATCGTACACAAGATTGCGGTGTACAATGTAGCATAACTGAATCTTTTAGTAATGGTAATTTAAACTAGATAATTTAATGGTAGTTTAAACGACTGGAAGCCGCTATAAAGAAATTAAAGAAACACAAATCTCCGGGTGTAGATGAAATTCCGGCTGAGTTAATTTTAGCTGGAGGCGAAAAATTGTGGAACAAGATACACAAACTCATTCTCCTTATCTGGAACAAGGAAGAATTGCCACAAGAGTGGAAAGAGTCAATCATTGTTCCAATTCACAAGAAAGGCGACAAAACTGACTGTAATAATTATCGAGGCATTTCTCTTCTGTCAACATCCTATAAAATCCTTTCAAATATTCTGTTAGCAAGATTGACCCCATACGCAGATGAAATTATTGGAGATTATCAGTGCAGATTTAGACGAAATCGATCAACTATCGACCAAATATTTACCATTCGCCAAATACTCGAAAAGAAGTGGGAATACAATACCCCGGTACATCAACTATTTATTGATTTTAGAAAGGCTTACGACTCAGTTAGGAGAGAAACATTATACAACGTTCTTACAGAGCTTGGAATACCGAGAAAGCTAATTAGATTAACTAAAATATGTTTAAGTGAATCCCAAAGTAAAGTCCGGGTAGGAAAATTTTTGTCCACGAGCTTCCACGTCGAAAATGGCCTGAAACAAGGAGATGCGTTGTCGCCATTATTGTTTAACTTTGTGCTGGAATACGCCATAAGGAAAATCAAAGATAGCAACCAGGGCCTAGAGTTGAACGGCATTCACCATTTTATGGCATATGCTGATGATGTAAATTTAATAGGGGATGATAGGAGAACAATAGAAATAAATGCAGAGATATTATTAAACGCTTGCAGGGACATGGGTTTAGAAGTAAATGCAGAGAAAACTAAATACATGGAAGTGCATCGGGACCGTAATACGGCAAATTGTGGAGGCGTTAAAATATTAAATAATACTTTTGATAAAGTGGATACTTTCAAATATTCAGGATCAATATTAACAGACGAAAATGATATTCACGAAGAAATTAAATGTCGACTAAAAGCAGGGAATTCGTGTTACTATTCAGTTCAAAATCTCTTGTCGTCGCGAATTCTGTCGAGGAATTTGAAGCTTAAAATATATAAAACGATAATCATGCCTGTTGTTCTGTATGGTTGCGAAACATGGTCGCTTACTCTGAGGGAAGAACATAGACTGAAAGTATTTGAGAACAGGATCCTGAGAAGAATATTCGGACCCAAGAGGAACGAGAATGGGGAATGGCGGAAGCTTCATAACGAGGAACTACATAGTTTATACGGTTTACCCAACATTGTTAGGGTCGTCAAGTCTAGGAGGCTTAGGTGGGCAGGTCATGTAGCTAGAATGGGAGAAAGTAGAAACGCTTTCAAAGTCTTGACTGGTAGACCTATAGGAAAACGACCATTAGGAAGACCTAGGCGCAGATGGGAGGATAATATTAAGATGGATCTCGCAGAGATAGGAATACAAAGTAGAAACTGGATCCAATTAGCTAAGGATAGAAGTCAGTGGAGAGCTTTTGTGAACGCGGCACTGAACCTCCGGGTTCCATAGGCCATAGAGTTAGTTAGTTAGTTAGTTAATTTAAACTAGATGGGGCTGACGTGGTATGGGTTGAAGCCACGTCAGTAACTGATACGCAAAATTGTTTTTCTGTAAAAGAAACTAATCTTAAGACTTTAGATAATAGTGGTAATTATCAATATATTCCTATTGCTAATTGTCATTCGATGTTCGACGATGAGATAGACGATGTATATACCCATGATAATGATTTTGTTTTCTTGAAAATCTTTAGTACAGCTAAAATACATGTGGAAAATAATGGCATACCACTTCAAGCTTTGATTGATACAGGCGCTAGTGTATCACTACTATCATATTCCTTTTAGTGTAAACTTACAAAAGATTATTCCAACTCTAGATTACAGAAAATATATAATTTAATTCTGGTTGTTTACACAGGTAAACAAGAAAAGAGTTATGGGAAAAACACAAGTGGTGATTACAATACAGGATTATGAAATCTCAATTCCAATTTTGGTTATTAATGAATTAAATGAAAATGTACTAATAGGTTTAGATTTTCTCACGCAATTAGTGCAGTTTTAGACTTTGAAAATAAAACATTCTCAATACGTACCCTTCATGACAAAATTGTTCAAAATTTAATTTTCATTTGTGATAACATTGCTTGCCAGTGTCAACCCTTTATAAATAATGTTCTTTATGTAAATGAGTGCAATAATAAGGAAAAGGTTAGTATGGAGCGTGGAAGTGAAAAGCCTATTACTGACAGCAGTGATCATTCATTTCATAGATGTGTGTATGAAATTATAAACAACGTAAAGAGTACCAATAAAAATTTTGTAGTACACTTTAGGAATATTCTTTATAAACATAGAAAGGTATTTTCACAGAGACCAGAATGTAAAGATTTCCTGTACGATATTGAAGTTGATACAGGAAGCCCAATAGTAACAAAGCCATACATTATACCTTACAGATTTAGGGAAAATGTAAGAAAACAGATCTCAGAAATGTTGCAAGACGGAATAATGAGTCCTTCAAAAGTGGCAAAGTCCACCCGCTACATGTGGTACCTAAAAGGATGGCAAACATCTGAGAATAATATTAAATTTGAGAAAATTAAATAAACATATAAAATTACAAGAAGTATGGTATTTCCCCAGTTGAAGAAATCCTTAACTAATTACGAGGAAATACAATATTTGGGAATCTGGATCTTGTAATGGCGTATAAACAGATCTTCTTGGGAGAAAGTTCAAGACCCTATACAGCTTTCTCATTTGAAGGACAATTGTAAGAATATAATCGAGTAGTTTTTGGTTTAATTAATGGTAGTACTGCCTTAGCATCTTGTTTAAATAAAGTAACAGAACAAGATCTTCGTGCAAATGTGATTTTCTATGCCGATGATATTTTAATCATGGGGGAAAACTCCTAAAGATTATTTAGAGAATTTGGATGAAGTTCTAGAGCGTTTGGAGAAAGCAGGCTTAACCGTAAATATAGAACAATCTAAATTCTTCAGGGAATCTATTGAATTCTTAGGTTATTTTATAGATGATCAAGGAATGTGTTTCGGGGAATCCAAAATACAGGCTATAAAAGATCTACCCGTTCCTACTAATTTAAAAGAAACCCGTCAAGTATTGGGATTGCTTAATTGGTTCCGAAAATCAATACCTCGATTTGCAGAAATCACTCAACTTCTATTTTCAATAACTAAGAAGGGAATCCCGTGGCAATGGGGTACTTTACAAGAACATAGTTTTAGCAAATTGAAAATGTGTATTATGGAAAACATTCGTCTAAATCATCCTCGATACGATCGTCCCTTTTATGTGGAATATGATGGCTCATTATCCGGAATTTCTGGCATATTATGGCAACCTAACCCTACAACAGATGAGCCAGCTGTTATTCATTGTGTTAGTCGAACATTGAAGAACGCAGAGAAGGGATATACGACCACAGAAATCGAATTAATTGCTGTACGCTTCGCACTTCAGAAATTCGCTCCATACATCAGTGGATGTCATTTTACAGTTATAATGGAACATATTCGTTACGCCATCTAAAAAAGGTACAAGGATATAATAGCCGATTATTAAGATGGTCCTTAGAAATTCAATCCTTTGATTTTGATGTACAACACATCAAAGGAGTTGACAATGGTCCAGTGGATACATTATCGAGACTGTTTCAAGATGATAATCATCGAACATTATCAATAAATGCCTGCAAAATTTTACAGGATGAGATAGCCAAAATATCTATTGAGGAATTGAAAGAACACCAAAAGAATTATGAAGATTATTCCAAAATTATGTATCATTTAACTTCTTGCCTTCAGGATTGTTATTGTCCTCGTAATTGGAATTCTTTGTACCAAATATCTAATTGTGTGCTTTTGATTAAAGATTTTACATTTAAAAATCGGAAAAAGATTTGCATTCTCCCAACATTGGTACCACGTATATTAAAAGCATATGATGACGATTTTGGTCATTTGGTATTTAAAAGTATATTCACTGATCAAAAGTTATATCAATGATTGCGAGCAGTGTATGAAAATTAAGCATACTTATCAGTTTATATATAAACCTATGATGTCAATACTACCTGAAAAATCTCGCGCTTTTATTTCTGTAGACTTATATTGACCTCTTCCTAGAGCAGCTACAGGTGAAACTTTTCTATTTACAGTTATGGATATCTTTACTAGATATTTAGTGGCATATCATTTGCACAGGGCGACTTCTTCGGCAATTGTGAACTGAATTCTGAATGTACACATTGTGGTCCAATTGAGCATATACTTTGTGACGATGGTGGACAGTTTCACAGTAATGTATTTATTCGTGCGATGAATAATGCTAATATGAAGGTGCATTTTGTTACTCCATACTATCCAAGTAGTTCTATTGTTGTAAATGTACATCGAAATCTTGACATGTTATTTAGACACTGTTGTAACAAACACAACGATTGGATTAAGTATATCACAGAAATTACTTACTTTTTAAATTATTCAGTTTCGGATACATTGGGTGTCGCTCCGACGAATATTGATAATAGAACAGACATTGTAAAGCCAATAGAACAACATTTTGGCATTAAACTTAGCAAAAATGAAGAAATTGACAATTCACATCTTGTAAGTATGGTACGTTTTCCTAGGACACAAAAATTTCTTCTACAAAATCAGAAGATAGAACATCAACAGTCAAGTAAATCTAGAATTCAAACAAATGATTTAGTCTTTGTGATATTACATCCTCAAAGTGATGCGTCATTAAAAAGGATTTATACGTTTTGTGATTTATACGCAGGACCTTATTTGTGTATCAAACATATTAACCCAAAAGTTTTTGAATTAATGGATGTGAAAACTGGGGAACTTTTGCATCTATGCATTGATACAAATATTGTTGATCGAAGCTATGTTAATTATGCTCAAATGGAAGACATAAGTTATATAGTATGTCAGCATATACTGAGTTGATTCGTCAATGAGCTCCCATAATATTGATTTAAAGAATCTATTTTAGGACCTAAATAATAAATTGATCATATCTTTTTGAATTAGTCCTCTTCGTCGATAATTTCATACAATTAAAATGGAATTAATTGTTAAATGAATATAAGAATGAGATAAAATGAAGTTAATATATGTGTATTGTAATTTATATATATACGAGGGCTATTCAAAAATAATGTGACCTTATATGTAAAATTATGTAACGGTCCAGAATTCTTTCTTAAATTGTAACCAATTTAAGAAGCCCTCGTCAGGAGTCATTTATACAACGATATTTTATATCTATTTTGTAATTTCTTCTATTTTACATCTTGGCTTTGGGCAACGGTGCACAAAAATGGACAATCTGTCTTGTAGAAGAAGAAGAAAAAAGAATACATATGTTGTTGATTCTAAATAGAAAGAAATAAGATTGAATCTCAATAGTTGAAATATATGCTGTATTTATAGGTGTAATCTGCATTTATAGTTATCATAACAACAGATAGTCGTTTATTTAAAACGTTGCTATGACAACTGAAAAAGAAAAGTATAATTAATGAAGTTTAGGAGAATAAAGGTTATAGTGATATAATTTGTCGTGCCTGATTTAATGTGATTAGATCATTTTGGCACATTTTAAAACTTTTTCAGGGGAAAGGAAAAGTGTCCGGCATGCGGTTATGCTTATTTTACAGTAAATTACTTTTATAATTATTTGGGAAAAATGAATGTTTATGGAATACAAAAAATACTCTTTACAGAAATATTGCTACTAGAGGAACAGCACTAGATTTATTCATCAAATGAATTTAAAAATCACAACTGCTGATCTACGTAATAAAATTAAAAATATTAAAATGCTTCGAAAAGGTCAGGTGCAGATGTGGAAGATATACCTCAACAAAAGAAAGCTTGGTTCATGAAGCTTATCGCTTTTTACGGTAGATTATATAAGCTTCATTAGAACGTACAGGTCTACATTTGCCGCAACACTAGAAAGAATTGTTGAAAAATTATAAATCTTTCACTAATGTCCTTCTTATTATAACCTAAAAAGTTGCCACTGGGCACCATGAAAATACCTCACTTGGCATAGATAAAATCCAAAGGGACCACTAAAAGTAATTGCTGAAAAATTACCATTCTTTTACGATTTGCGTATATATATTCGGCTTCCGGGTGCGTAGAATAAAACCTAGAGTTAAGAAACGCAAACCAACCTTTGCTAGGTGGCCATTGAAAGAAAAATACTATTTAACGGAGTCAGACAGGACGAAGCTATGAGTCCGCGTAGTAGCGCGGGAGGGGGAAGTCTGAAGAGACCAGGAGCGCCAGCGATGGTAGGTGTGCGCGCAATCGAAGGTAGTGGAAAAGTTGATTTTGGCAATGATACGAGTTTCAAAAGCACTTGTTATGATTTCATACTAGTAAGGCTACATTTGTAAACATAAAATAAAGGTTCTGTACACTGTGCATAAATATGCCACAGGTGGAAAATAGCATCTAATAGAGTCATCTTTCATACGCACTCATTTATTTTATCCATCTTAAAGCACTTGTAATTATTTTACACTAGTAACCTTGCACTTGTAAACCTAAAATATAGGTGTATTACTTTGTATTTAATTCTGATGCCTGCAGAAATTTGCTCGTTATAAACAAGTTCTTTTCATGCAAAGTATTGAATTTTGTCTGTAAATCTTCCAAAATAGAATGCACCAAAACAAAACCTACACCCGTTTGTAACGTGGTAAGTGTTATGATTTGACCTGTTAAAAATAATCTATTATTTTGTGCTAAGCAAAGGTTTTGCTGCTCCTAGTCTGTGCGCTTTAAATACCATTCTTGCTTTACCTTCAGTGTGAGTGGTCCCGAGTTCGATTCCCGGTGGGGGCACTCGATCGAAAAACTATAAAAAGCTTTTAATGCGAACCATCCTGAATGAGGTTTCCTTATTCACACTAGGCAAACGCCGGGGTGGTACCTAACATAGATCCTAGGCCTCTTCCTTCTTCAATTCTTTCATTCTACCCTTTCTTTCTACCGAGTGTGCTCGCCGAGGGACGTCATCCCTCTAAAACATGCCCTTTGATGCCAAAAATCTAAATCCTAAATCTAAATTCTCGCTTTTAGTAGCTACCTAACACAAGTTGGTTAGTGCTTTTTGTAGCTATTTACTGTTAGTTTTTATGGCACTTCTCTATACTTGTACCGATAACAGCTAAGCCTTTTTAAAGTAAATCTGCATCCAGTAATGCAAGTCCGCCCTTAGGCAAGAGTAAAACTGCCGTTGAAAGACATGGATACATTACTAATAAGACTCCAACTGACCAAAACAATGTATATATTTTAAAATTATATCTTTGTGTTATAGTTTCGGCTATGTAACATAGCCTTCCTCATTATAATGGATACTTAGATAATATAGATGATTACATTATGATTCTAAGTATGTGTACCCAAACTGTGACTGCACGGTTTCCACTTACTAATGACTATCCTACTAAAGAACTTGTCAATTTTACGAGATAATGTTGATTAAAAAATCATATATTTTTTTCATTATTTAATGATTTTTTAATACATTGTATAATGTAAGTTTATAATAGACCATCATAAAAATGGCAATTTTATGGTAAAAAAGAGTTGGCTATATATGAAAGTAGGTTAATACGATATTGATTTCCACTGATGGAACATTTTTATAAAATGAAGGTAAGCAGTATTTTATGTTAACAAGTAGTATAATGGGTTATGATGAGTGACTCCATACGAAATACGACTGTGTAATATATTAATTTCACCAGCGGAGTCTTTCTCTATAATACAGGAAAGTATATTTATGTTTACAAGTTTAGAGTTATTACTGTGGAACCATGACAAGTGCTTAAACCTACACAAAGATTCTCTACTGAAAATTCTTTAATCGAAGTACACGTATATAATGCTTCTAAATACTGTTTTCTTAATATAAATTTCCTTATCCAACAAAATTTTCTTTTCTTTTTTCTTGTCACTGCTATTTAATTTCGTCCCTTATTTCTTCTGCTATAACACCGCAAATTGTACCAATTATTTTTTGCTTGGACATCTTTAAAATTGCCAGTCGATTTCGAATCGACCAGAGGAGAGCGAGTCGACAAGCAGCATTTAATTTCGGTTGAAACAATTGAACACATCCATCGATCTGATTCGGCCTAGTTGCTTCGATTTAGTTGCAAATGCAACGAGTCGATTTAGCCGTGCGATTAAATTGACCAAGTGTAAACGCCCCATTACACGGACTGTGGGCAGAAATGTAACGTAAAATATATGTATAATATAAATTGATCATTATATTTTAAATGGTGGTTACTATATACGTTACAGGTACTACTACTAGTAATAATGATATTTTGTGCTCTATCGAATTTTGAAAAACCGCCCCACAATTAGAAGGGAGTAAACATGTTACAGGTAGAGACGAGCAGTAGATCTGACTATTCCCTTATCCAAAGGGAAATAATGTTCCAGAGAAAGGTAACTGAAAATTTGGAAATGAGAGAAATCCATATCTCCGCGAAAATGACAACGGAAATCATTGAAAT
The DNA here is from genome assembly GCF_964235325.1 of Thermobia domestica. NCBI lineage: Eukaryota > Metazoa > Arthropoda > Insecta > Zygentoma > Lepismatidae > Thermobia > Thermobia domestica. The sequence goes on from NC_137464.1 coordinate 78,127,303, forward strand.
AGCCTGCTGGTCTCCAAGGCATCGGCATAAGAGTGAAATGGGTCACGTGACGAGCTAGCTTCCCACAAAATGAAGCAGGAAATGATAGAAGCAGAGATCAACGACGTGGCGCAATGGCGTTAACAGACAATGAAAAATATTATTATAAGAGAGGAACATCAGAAGAGTGTCACAATTTTAATACCGTAACTAAATTTCATGAGACAAAGAGTGGAGGGGGACTCTCATCTGAACAAGGAGGTGTTCTCGTACGGACTTGGACAGACGGTAGGTCAGAACAATTAGTGAATACTTTGACTGAGTCTTTCAATTAATTACTGAATGTGTGTGTGACAAAAAGTTTGAAATTATAATAGATGACCGAGAAACAGAAATAATGGTAGTAGATACGATTTTTTAAAATGAAATTAAATCTTTAGTTTTATGTCCCACGGTTATGCCGGCTAGGCTAAAGGAGATGGTGATGATGAGAAATGAATTAAATGGTAGAATGTAGGAAGTGGGAGGAAACGGGAGGACCCCGAGAAAACGTACGCACACGGCATTTGTCCACCACAAAGTTCACTTTCGCAAGATACGAATTTAGATATAAAGAAGATAGTTACGTTGCATATCAGAAAATCATTGAAAATAGATATCATGAAAATTACTGAAGAGAATTTAATTTATATGAAATTGTTGTTAAAGAATGAGCAGTACATGAAATTAGATAGGGGAAATAAAATTAGATAATGAAATTAGATAAGGATATTTCAATGAAACTAATGCTATTAGCAATAAACTTTTGGACACAAATAACGAATCAATGTGTACCAACATCCTCATAACCCTTCCCGAAGGAAATGTTATTTGATTTGCGAAGCTCATCCGTGCTTCTTTGGTTAGTGGCGCTAGCGCCTGTACCATTTCAAGAGAACTGTGAGATAAAGTAAAAAACTAAATCCCTCAACTCGCCTTCTTGAAAGTGAACAATACACGAATGATTGGCAGAAATGCAGATACCATTATAGAACAGACTGCTCTAGAACTTATTCTTAATGTAAATGTATTCTACACACTGGGAATTATCATTTCAGGGCTGAATCAAGCATTTACCTATTATCACTTTTTCTCACAAAGTCCTCCTGTCTTTATGATAGAGGCATCCTACATCTTAATCATCCTCAAGATGCAGAGATAACATTTAAGGACGTTGCTGTTAAAGACGATATAGTTTTGAGGAATTTGAAGTGAGGTTGTGTGGATTTGGATTGTAAAACTTCCTTTCGGGAAGTTTGACTATGCAGTTACGTCAAATAGAGGAGTTATTGCCGCTTCGATTTTGGCAGCCTGATTAGAGACTAAGACAGTGAGAGATACGGTAACCCAAAGGCTGAGATTGGACTATGTATTTTTCCCAACCACGAATGAACTGATGAAACACATTTATTCACCTTTAGAATGGAACAAGGTTCAGACCTGGAAAATCAATAATATTATCCACATACTCAGACTTAACCCCAACGAAGATAACGAAATTAAAGGCGCTGCTCTGTAAACATAACTCGGTATTTGATTTTAAGCCTTGTTTCATTCTTAACCATGAGCATACAATAACGTTGAACGATGTTAGCCCTATATAAGCGAAAATATACCCATTTCCCATGAAATCATGAATCAGATGGCTAACGAAACTAACTGGTGGTTAGCTTGGGGTACAATAAAGATCTCCATCTCCTATCAAATTTTCTGCTAATTGTTCCTAAGAGAGAAAGAAAAAAGGGCATGTTTATTTAGCCGTAAATTAGACCAGGTGCCTTCTACGAAGATTGATAGGCTAATCCAGGTCTGCAAGACGTGAGTGATAAACCATGGATTACATAGGTCGACTGTTTTCTCTAGATTAGATTGAGCGAGTGATCAGAACTATCTAGGTTTTCTGCACGAAGGAATATTATGGGGTTGTTAAAGTGCCTTTCGTATCCAAACAGAGTTTACCTTCGTGTGTCAGAGCACTTGACTCAATTTTAGGACCTGAAGTACGAGCATTTTATTGTCAATATGTGAATGATATAGCAAGTAAATTATTTGAAAAACAACTAGAACATTTAAATAAGGTGCTAAAATTGTTCACTGAGGATAGCTTAACTTTAAGGCTAAAGAAATGCAAATTCGCACGCAGGAAGTTCAACATATACAGGTACCAGGTTACTCATAATAAAATTGGAAAGGACCCATTGAAAGTGAAGAGAGTAATAAACCTTCTAACTCCGAAAAATGTCCTGGAACTGCGTTAATTCACTGAATATTGTCAATATTACAGTTGCTTAAAATTATAGAATGTTACAGTGATAAATATTCTTAAGTTTTGTTTCTGTTGTTCATCCTACTGAAAACTGGAGTGAAATTTAAAAAGCTGCCATGTCACCAAGTAGCTACCGAGAAAATAAACCACATTTTCCAGAAAAAATTGTATTAAAGGTCCTTCACCACATAAAGAATTCTTAATTTAAAAAAAGAAGTTGGCAACCCTAGTCCTTCTTTGTAGGAATATTTTTAAACTCTTATTCACATAAAAGCGCATTTTGTTTAATTGTAGAACTTAGTTTTTGTTAGAACACACATCGTTGTCTAAGTTAATATGGTAAATATGTGAAATTCCTAAATATGCATTATTGCTATACGGGAAGAGGAAATGGGAACCAATGAAAAATGCAGTATCCGCATTCATGATCATTAATCCTTTTTACACTACAACTTGTTTCTTTCTTTAGACAAAAGCTCCAAGGCAGTGGCGAATCTTGAGAAAGTCACCTGTAAAAATGTACATTTTATAGCTACAATAATCTACTAATTGTTGTGTACAAGCATTAGCATATAAAGTAAGCTTTCTTCTCTTAGCTTATAGAGAAAATTTGAATTTTTATTCATGTGATTTTGTTCAAAATCTGAGACTGCTTCAAGAAGCCATTATTTTTTTTAGATTATCCAAGTTCGTGTTACAATTCGGAAGCATTTCTTATAAGCTCATATCCAATACAAACATAACGATTCTCTTATGTATTTAGCTATTTATGATATGATGTTCCCATAGCCTACGATGATGAATAGTCTTTTAAAATGTGGGGGGCCGCAGTGGCTCAGTGGTAGAGCGTTCATATCTGATGAATGGGGTCCGGGGTTCAATCCCTGCTCTCGCCACGTGAACCTTGTGTTGGACAAACACCGTGTGCGTGGGCTTTCTCGAGGTTCGCCCGTTTCCTCCCACTTTCTTTATTCCACCATTCTCTTCATTTCTCATCATCACCGTCTCCTTTACCCTAGCCGGCATAAACGTTGGACGTAAACCTCAAAAATTTCATTTCATTTAATTTCTTTTCCAACAATATGTTCCAACTCCTCCATTAACTCACTATACAAACTGGAAGTGAGCAGAAAACAACTATTTCTGAATCAACGATGATCGCCATATAACAAAAACGGAAATAGCAACAAGGGTTTTCTGGAATCGATTCAAACATACGATAACTACCCATAGCACTCTACTGAAACCGGAACTCAAATTCATTAGGACTTCCAATTTCAATATTGATTTCCATAGAGCGAAAATGATAAGGGACATCCAGTTTTTTTTTAAGCCGATTCAGCAACTCAAAAACGTTTCATCTCCTGCGATAACCTTCTAGTAGAACCTGAAGAGGCAGAAATCTACCTTTTTCTTGTTTCAATGTTGATCACCATAGAACAAACACTATAAATAGATAGTGTCAAGCCGTTTTCGAAATCGATTCAAATCCTTAAGAAAGGACACCATCCCCACCCGCATTACTTTTCTAGCATGTAAGACCAGAAGTATAGAAATCAAGCTTTTCCAGGCTCAACGTTGATCACCATTTAAAAGAAGAAGTAAAAATAATACATAGCAACAAACGGTTTTCTTAAAATCAATTAAGAGTATCCATGAAAGATATGATCTCCATTTGTATTTCTTTACTAAAACGGGACGTGGTAAAAAAAAAATACTTCTACTTCCGACTTCGGCATTAGCCACCATAGAATAAAAGCGATTATGTCGTCCCTCTCGAGACAAAGGGGCGTATCTATTTTTTTTAAACTTTTTCAGGAGACAAGTTTAAAGATTTTATCATAATTTATTCTATCGTGTTCTATTAAAATTTAATTTGATCTCGTAAGTTATACACCTGAAACGAAGGAAATTCAACTAAATTATAAAAGAAGACGATAGAATAAATAATGACTAAATGTTTCTTGTCTCCTGGAAAAGTTAAGAAAGTGAGATACGCCCTTTTGTCTCGAGAGGTACGATATATATCGTCAAGCGGTTTGTTTTGGAATCGATTCAATTTCTCAAGAAAGGATAATATCTTCACCCATAACGCTCTACTAAAACTAGAAGTGGTAGAAATATCTTACTACTTCCGGTTTCAATATTGATTTTCATACAACTAAAACAGCAAAAAAATCGAGAAGTGTTTTTTTAAATTATTCAACATCCGAAGAATAGATTCAATCTCCTCCATTAAGACCCTATTGAAACTGGAGATGATAGAAATCAACCGTTTCCGGTTCGAACGCCGATAGCCATAGGAAAAAGTGTAAGAGATATCGAGAAAAGGTTCTTCGAATAGATTCAGCGTCTAAAGGAAAAATACTACCATATTTTACTACTAAAACCTGAAGTGGTAAGATTTATTTGTACTACCGATTTCAAAGTTTGTGGCCATCAGGAGCGTACCCACGGGGATCCACTGGGTCCGGACCTCCTCAAAACTTTCTAACTCATCGCACATTTGTACACTTTCTTAATAACACCCTACTTGTTTAACAGGGAAATCATTGATGCAGTATCAACATTTGATTAACACTTTATCTGTATTCTTTCTATTACAAAAACAATCTAGTTGTATCATTTTCTTTCTGAAAATATACGTGGAAGTATTTTACAATTATTTATCGTCTTCCCGGGTGCAGAATAATACCCATTCTATACCACATAGAAGTAGTGGCTTGTAGTGCTGGATCCTCCACCCCTAAAACTTGGACCCCCCAACAGAAATTTCTGGGTGCGCGCCTGGTGACCATACGAGAGAAACATCATATATAGCAGCAAGTGGCCTTTTTTCAAAATGGATTCATCGTCTTAAGAGAAGATCCCATCTTCTCTTTATTTCTGTATTAAGACCAGGTGTGGTAGAAATCTATTACTTAATACATTTCATCTCCTACTATAGTGCTCCCAAAATGTCTTGAGCCGTGGCAAAAATGCGAATTAAAGTGAACACCCTCGAGACACCCATGCGTTAAGCCAATAATGTTTTAGCTGTTGCTAAACAAGAGAGCCTTAGCGAAAAGGAGTGGAATTTCTTCAGTCGATAGCAGCACTCGGAACGGAAGACTACGTGTCAAGTCAATGTGGAATATTTATAACTGTCTATTGCATCCAAGAGCTATATAACTTTTTAAATATTGAACTCAAATATTTTGGACGTTTACCGTAATTTCTCAACTGTGAAAGGAAGCTCAATTGCTAGTAATTAAAAAGAATCAATATTACCAGTAAATTTACAAATATATGTATCCTTCACAAATACAGCATATTTGCACTAATAAAGAATACAATTATATATATTATGAAGACAACTTAGAAGAATATACTATTTGAAAATTTCTATTTTATTCTTTCATACAAAATCAAATTACTTGTCTCAATAAACATCACAAAATTACAATTAAATTAACACTCAATGTTTCATAATGTGTTGAACTCAAGGAATTCAGAATCAAGATTGATAAATTATTTTATTCTAATGGCGTAGAGGATATTGTTTCTTCTAATATACTGTGTTTGGAAACTTCATCCAAGTTTGAAGAATCATTATTTACACGATTACTATCAACCTCAATTCCATTGTCATTGTAGTCGGAAGTAGCTGAAGAACTGGAGCTTCGAATTGTCGTTTCCCCGTCATGACTACTGCTATAAACTACGGGTGTCATTGAAGAAGCATTTGAGTTCTTCGTAGTACTATCATTAAATGTTACAACACTATAAAATTCATAATTACTACTATTTCTTAAATTCTGAAACAAATCTTTCATCTCTGGTTTTAATTTTACTCTTCCAAGATAAGAGTTCACAGGCGATGCCAGATATCCATAGTCACCAACGATTTTTATTTCACTAACCATAAATGCACTACCATCTCCACTGTAGAAACTATTTGTTATGTTTCCATGAATGTCCAACTCCAAAACTAAAGCTGACCCAGATAAAAATGGTTTCATGTATTCCAAGTTTCCAAGCTGAAACAAAAACCACATTAAATTAAAGTAGTAGCTACGGATTACAAGTATATTTATTTATTTATTTAGTATGCAATTTATTTCTGTGTTCAGGAACACTTTGCATAATACGCCTATTTGATTCTAGGAAACGCTCGCGTTATGTTAACTACAACGTAGTCCATAGTTTCTATTTTCCTCTAATCAGTGGTAATCACAAGGGACGAGGTCATGACGCAGTGTAGTACTGAAAATTTAGAGTCGAGAGAAAATTAGTTAAACCTATAGTAAGAAGCAAAAAATATTAAATTTTAAAGCAACTCTATACAAAAGCAACTCTATAATCTATACAAAAGCAACTTTAACGAACACCGTATCCAGAGTTAAAAATGTATTGGAGATCTGACCCTCTGAGTGCATTTGAAAGCAAGCTTTTCTTTGCAGACTGGACATGAAAAATTAATTGTTTGTTGAATGTAAAATGTCACCTACTGCTGACTTAGAACAAATAGTACGTTCTGAAACAATACCAATGATCTCCGATTATTTTATTTACGGTATTTATTGAAACAGAACACAGCAGGTGATTAATCTACCTATAGTGTTCATATTGCATAATACAGTAGGCTATATTCACATCATATTTAAACCTTGGAAAGTAGTGAGCATTAAAATTTATATTACAGTCTGCGTCATGAGAATTGGCGTGTGGCATCAGCCAATAAGCTCGCAGTGCGCAGTTACTAAAGCTTCAGAGAGGAATCTAATCATTCATAATTGCCCACAAATATGAACAAAATCAATTATGAACGATTAGATTCCTCCCTGAAGGTTTAGTAACAGTGCACTGCGAGCTTATTGGCTGATGCCACACGCCAATTCGGGTGACACAGATTATAGTTGTAATTTTTATAAGTCTGTTGTAGGTTACAGTCGTCCTCCATATTGGTAACTTACTTAAGATTTTGTCCATGCTTTTATACAAAAACAAAAGAAAGAAAGAAAAAATTATAGTTGTTTTATTTGAAATCTTGAACGCAGCTCGTTGCAATCTAGTCTACTATTAAATACGAGGGGCTCCTGAAAATTCCATAGCTCAAGCCAATAGGAGTGCAGATAGAATGATGAAGTTGCACAATTTTAAAGAACATATCTCTGTATGTAAAAAAAAAAAAAAAAAAAAAAAAAACATATTATTAACGAAATTCTTATTGTGTTTGTCAGGCCCCTGAAAGGATTAGGCCTATGTGTGCGAAACCAGTGAATTTCACGAACATCGAGAGCAGAACTATCATAAAATTTGTTCTACCAAGGAAAGTTACCTAAGCAAATTCATGAGGAAGCCAATGAAACATTGCGGGAGCGGGACTCTCATCCGTCATATGCAGTGGGGAAGAAATGGATGGCAAGACTAAAATGGCGATTTCTCAACAGATGATGCTCCATGTGCAGGAAGTCCAAAAACACTGACTGTCCCCGAAATTGTTGATGAAATTCATGACATTTTATCTTGAAAAGCGCAGAATCTCAGCAAAACATGTGACAGAGGTTGTGGGCATTTAACGGGAATCCTTCGGTAGCATAATTCATAATGACTTAGGGATGGGCAAGCTCACACCAAAATGAGTTCCCAAATATCTGTCAGCAAATGAAAACTTAAAAGAGTGAAAGCATCAAGAGAAGTCATCTTTTATTTTGATATCGCAATGCCGACTATTTTTTTTTTTTCATGAATAGAAACCATGGACAAAACATGGCTGTACCACCACGATCCTGAAACGAAACAACAGTCAATTGAATGACGGCACTCAGCTTCCCTCGTCTCAAGAAGTTCAAAAGATACTAGTCAGGTGGGAAATTGTTGGCAATATTTTTCTGGAATAGGGGTGAGGTCGTACTCATAGATTCTGCCCACGGGTCAGACATTTAATACCGAGTATTATTCTACATTATTCACAACACTGAAAGACAAATTGAAAGTGTAACGCCGCAGAAAATTAAAAAATCATTCTCTTTCTTTAGGGCAATGCTCCTGTCTCTTAAGCACTGAAAACGCACGTGACATTACATGATCTAGAGCTTGAATGTCTAGATCATTCTCTTATTTCCCTGATCTAGCTCCGTCAGACTATTTCTTATTCCACAAACATGTAAAACATCCTCCTTTTTAGTAATAACTGAACAAAAGGCATTCAACAAAAACGCTATTAAATTAATATTTCAAAGAGCAGTGTTGGTCACCAAGTCAAAGAACAATAAATGAAGAAGTTGGTAGCCACATCCTTTCAGCAGCTGTGGCTTGTGGCACAACAAACAATAAGCAAAAAGAAAAAAGAAGGTAAACGTGTCCCTTTACAAAGGGAAATAATCTTTCTATTCTTCAGCGGTCAAGTCTATCTGCTAATACAAAACTTTAAACTGACTTTTTTCTCAACAAGTCATAAATTAGCTTCTCCCTCTAAAAGTCTCCCCTATTTCCGCACACGTGTTACCCAATGCTTTCAAGTCTTTAACAAAAGAAAAAAGTGAATCCAACTCTTCAATATTTCACATATAATATCATAACATAACATAATATTTCGTTCAATTAAAATTATTAAAGAATTAATATCAAAGTATATCAACAAAAAATGTTTCCTAACAATTTCCTTTAGTTAGCAACACTAAAAATCAACAAAAAATGTGGAAAAAACACTATAAATTAACACAAAATGCTCAAAAAACAGTATAAATTAGCATAAAATAATATAAAATTGTCATAAAAGGGTATAAAATGCGCTCACAAGTAGCGTAAAAGCGTATAAATATAGGATAAAAAACGGTAAAAATCCCTACAAAACGGTAAAAATCCCTAAAAACAGATCATTTTTATCATAGGGAATTTGCACCACTGTTCGTGAGATTAGGGGTCCATGCTATTAGTTACAATCGGTAGTTCAGTTTCATGTATTGTATATTGAAATTGCACTAATTTTTGTAAAACTTATAATTTTACATTCACTAATACAATATTTACATCTAGTGAATAACTTTTATACCACTTGACTACTGCATTCATATCTTGTTGAAGTTCATTAAATCATTTATTGAATTGATACATCTAAAAGATTTAAAGTCATCGGCATATACAATTTATGAAGACTCTTATTATGCAGTCAAAGAGATCCTTTACAAATATTTCAAATAATTACAAATAGTAAATGTCCCAAATTTGATTCTTGTGGAACACCAGATAGATGGAAGTATTTGACTGACTTGCATTGTATCCTTTATATGCAACGAACTGCCTTCAGCCCCTCAAGTGCGATTCAAACAGATAAAGTAATTGAATGAACAAATTAAATTGACGAAGCTTGTCTATTAATACTTTGTGATTTACTATATCAAATGCTTTCGCAAAATCTATATAAATAACATTAACTTGACCATCTTGACCTAGTGTGCCTGCTACCTTGGATTAAATCATCGTGGTGCCCTGAAATTGATATTCAATCCGTTTACGCAGAATGGATTCAAACTTTTTTTTTGTAGAAGTACCTACTATCGATATAGGCCTATAACTTTGAATATCTTTACCTTAAATGTAATATAAAGTGAAAGTAAAACCTGTTATTCACACCTCGTTATTATATAATCTAGAATATGACCAGGTTTTATCGTTCCTTTTCCTTTCAATCTTCTTATCGCCTTTTCAATCTCTGTCCTTTTAATTTCTACGTTGCTTAATTTGTTAACTTACGCATGTCCTTTCTTCCTATTACTACTCCTACTTACACTACCTCCGTTATAATAGGCTAATTGAAAGTAACAAATGAATTTACAACCTCCTCATTCCTAATTAATTCGTGGCTATTGATGTAAACTTGTTATTATTATTATTATTATTATTATTATTATTATTATTATTATTATTATTATTATTATTATTACAAAAGACCATAGTTGAGAATGGTCAATATATAATGTATTCTCTGTATTTGTTACGAAGTTCTTATATGCTATTTTAATTTATTTCTTAATTTCTTTTTGTAGCATATTAAGTTCTAGATAGTAATAAACTATATTCCCTTTATTATTGCCCTGAGATGATAAACTTTTGTTTTCATTTTAATAATATTATACGTGGTAAACGAAAATGGATATTTTTATTTATTTCTTTAATGGAAGAAATACATTTCTCAAAAATATATTATAAAATTTCTCTACTGTCATATCAACTCCAGAATAACGCCTGAGGAACGTCCAATGAATCTTTTGGAATTCAAAATAAAGTTGCCTAAAGTTTGCTTTTCTAAAATTATAGGTGCTGATAGGTGATTTCTTTTGTTTCAACATCAAAAATCTCCTTAATTTTACACTGGATGGCATATATCCTCCCTCTCTCTAAAAAAAAGAAACTGTCCCTATTAACTGTTATGTTGTCTAAATTTGTAAGTACTAAGTCTAAAGTTTCTCTGAGATTATTTCTTATATTATTAAAAGATGTTAGATCATGATAAAGTTACTAAAGGATTAATATTTGGCTAAGGTGTTCAGGAAATTGAAATCTGTCGAGAAGATAGAAGTGAAGGTATGATACAAGCAAATGATGAAGATAGAAATTTTTAATTAAGATAACACACAATTATCATACATCCTATTATTTCTATTTCCTACATCCGCACTTTTCAATTAATATGAATAGTTATGCTCTCTATTGATATTGAGAACTCTCTATGCTCTCTATGCTCTCTCCATAAATGATGCTCTATTTATTATTATTATTATTATTATTATTATTATTATTATTATTATTATTATTATTATTATTATTATTATTATTATTAATAATAATAATAATAATAATAATAATAATAATAATAATAATAATAATAATTTTAAATTTTAGTTTTTTTTCCTTACGTTAATATAGGTTTGAACCAAATTATTCAACTCATTCAAAAGGAACAGTGGAACATCTTAATATATCTCACACATAAGAGATGTCACTTTTTTCTTCTGAAGCGAAATTACATTTGTAGGGATGCGTAGGCCTACGAGTTGAGACATGTCGCGAATCTCGACTCGACTCGACTCGAATTCGAGTGGAGACACTTTGTAAAACTCAAGACGAGTCGAGACAAACGTATATCTCGACTCGAATGTCTCGAAAATCTTTCTATAATTTTTAATATTACTTTGAAGAAAGTATTCACTCAGGAACAACCTTGAAACCAATTTCAGCGTTTATTACTTTAGAAAGGTACAGAACGCATGAACTTAACAGTTAATCTTTCGAGATCAAGATTTAATTTTCAGCTCAATTCAGTTAATTAAAACTAATAATGAATGTAGTGATATCTGATTGTACTTCAAATATAATAATAATAATAATAATAATAATAATAATAATAATAATAATAATAATAATAATAATAATAATAATAAGAGATTGTCTAGTTTGTATAAAACCATTGCAGTAAAGTGGACTTCATAAAATCTCTGAATGAGCAATTGGCAGCCTCTAGTAATTTAACATAGTTATAATTAGTTTGTTTTTGTTCCTATGAACACATTAGGGCTACATCTGGATTTTTCGCTTCCCCAAATATTTTGAGGCTTTAATGCGTTACAGCATATCACGAGTTACAGATAATATATAATGTAACATTTGTTGTCCATCACACATTATGATACGAGACTATTTTACATAGTATATTACAATAAATGGACTACTTGGATGCCAAGAACTAGTACAGATATTTACCTTTCACTTCTATAGATAGGCACTTTTTAATATGCTTTTTGTAAATACTAAATTATAAAACAATAAACTACGTACAGGTTGGCGCAGTAGCAGAGCATTGCATTGTCTGATAAATCCGGATACTGTCTCCATCATGACGATGGGAGGATAAGAATCCGTCGTGTTCCAAGGGAACAGCTACTTGATACCTGTACTGCGGGACAGAGACAAGCTGACGACGGCTTAATTATGCTCTGGGGAACATTCATGTGTCTAGTGGAGCTCGACCAAGGCACCATGACGGCCGAGGCGTATCGCACACTACTTGCAGACTGCGTACACCTCTTCATGACAACCATGCTTCTCAACGTTAGTGGCATTATTCGAGAAGATAATGCACCATGTCACAAGGCCAGAAGTGTGATGGAGTGGTTCGAGGAACACAGGGTCGATTTCCAAATAATGTGCTGGCCCGTAAATCGCCGGATCTGAACCCAATCGAACACATCTGGGATGTAATTGAACGTGACGTCGGAGCGCATTGCTCCCCTCCCCGGAATTTACGGAAATTAGGTGACCTGTGTATACACATGTGGTGCCAACTCTTTCCAGCGACCTACCAAGGATAATTGCGTCCATGCCAAGACGCTTTGCTGTTGTTATTCGTGCCAAAGGTGGACATACTGACAATTAGGTAGGTAGTCATAAGTTCTGGCTGATGTGTGCGTATACTTTAACTAGCATATTTTGTCTCGGCTCGAATTTCGAGACGTCTAGACAGAATTCGAGTCGAGTCTAGGCAGAAACTGTCGAGTCGAGACACAAACATATTTTCGAGTCGAGACACAAACATAGTTTCGAGTCGAGACAACATTTTTTCGAGACAAATCGAGACAGACTTAAATCTCGACTCGACTCGTGCGCATCCCTATACATTTGTCATTTGTCATTCCCTTGGAAGATTATTCTTGCTGTGCAATCAATCATGTTATGCTATAGTTATTACTGATATATTTTCTTCTGAAATATGAACGAAATTATAAGTCGTTTTGAGAAAATTTGCTCTAAGAAAACACTTGAGAAAATTAGATACCCCTTTTCATAAGAAATGACATACACATATTAGGTATATTAATGAAAACATTTATTTATGAAATATGAACAAAATCTCCTGAGTTATTTTTGAAAATTTGTTCGAAAAAAATATACCTAAAATACCTCCCCTCCTCCAAGAATAAACTAACCCTTGTATATATATATTTAGAACAAATGAATGATGTCATATTGCCAGGTCATTAATAAAATATTTATTTATATTTATGAAATATGAACAAAATCGACCGAGTCATTTTTTCAACAAAAAAAGTCCGAAAGACACTCACCTCTATAGTAAACTACCCCTTATAGTGTTTTTCAAGACATGAGTTGTACCATAGTGTAACATTGGATTTATGAAATAGGTCTATGAGCAAAATTGGCTGAGCCTTTCTGAGAAAATCATCCGAAAATAACTTACCCCCAGGAATAAACTACATGTTCTTTCCAGTATATAGGCCAATATGGGCGTGAGCAATATTGGCTTACGTATCGTCCAACTGAGTGAAAAAAATTAAACATTCTGATATATCATACATGCAGGTGGAAAGAGCTACGTATGAGCCATGAGTACCTGTGATTTTTTAAAATTTTATTTATTAACCACTCTCTTAATCTATATTGAGCAACGTACTTTCAATCCCCATCTAGGTACTAAATTTCAGCTTGATCAGCTTAGTGCTTTTTACTGCAGCAAAGTCAATTGTTACATTCATCATTCCCTGGGAAGATTCTTCTTGCAATCGAACAATTATTATTTAATAATGCTTTACGTAAAGTAAATAATTTGAAATCACAGAAATAACAGCAAACAGTACGTACCATATACATTACTTTCCTGGACATAGCATTTGGAATGCGTTGGTTCAGACAGTCAAATAAATACTCAATTAGATACAAAGATCGCATAGTCAATTTCTTGGTGATAGTATGACGACGTAGCCAGTTTAAGAAGCTTGGATGAGTGACGATTAGGTTCACAATGAAACCTCCACGTCCATTAGATCGAATCTTGTCTGGTACTCCTGGTAGCCCGTCTATAAACACATCCCATTTACCCTTCTTAGGTCCATGTATATGATATCTACAATAAGCAAAACATAATTACATTAACTATAAAAAAATATATCATTTTTAATATTTAAAAATTATACAGCGTGGTCCGGAAGTGCTCGTACCCCTAATTGGTGTTTTCTGACGGTTTTAGGTTTTACCCACATTTGTTTGGTAACATTACTTGTCATTGTCTAGTAATATTGCTTGGCATTGTCTAGCAACATTGCTTGGCATTGTCTGGCAACATGCTATCCATGTTCATTTGTTTCCTGCTGTTTTCTGCTTGATAGTTATTTGCAGTGAAGTTGAAGTAGTCAACAATGTGTGATCAAAGTCCATATAGCATTGAACAAAGATTAGTTGTTGAGGTTTGGCTTCATGAAAGGCGTTACACAGGTGATAACATGGAAAGTGTTAAAACGAAATTTACAGACCGCATTGGTATTAATCAACCAAGAAAAGCAACAATGTTGGGGTGGGAAAAACGTGCATTTACTACGGGCAGTGTGAAAGACTTTCCCCGAGGCTGTCGACCGATAAAACGGAGGGAAACGTGCCGTGAAGTTTAAGTACCAATGCAGCAGTCGCCTTCAAAATCAACACGTAAAAGGTCTTCGGAACTTGCTATTCCTCAGACCACCATGAAAAAGCATATGAAAATAAGATCTAAAATTAAAGGTTTACCGTCCAATGCATGTGAATGAAGTGAGTGACGCCGACATGGATGTGCGGAAAGAGGCATGCAGAACTCTCCTTAAGGCGTTCCCTTCCAAACGATCCCGTGGTGTAGTCCTCTTCACAGACGAGTGTGCTATCAACCGGAGTATGCATTCTCGGAACGTTGTAATGTGGTGTAAGGGAAACCCCCGATTTTACAAAGAGATGGAGAGAAACACACCATACGTGATGGTGGGCTGGAGTGAGTGCAACACACATTTTTGGGCCTTACTTCTTCGAAGACAATGTTAATGGACATTCTTACCTGGAGATGTTTAATGAGTGGTTGGTGTGTCAAGTGGAAGAAAATGGTATCAAAGACACTGTTGTGGTACAGCAGAATGGAGCACCAGCGCACTTCGCGATTCACGTGCGCAATAACCTGCATCACACGTTTCGTGGCTGCTGAATTGGAGGAGGTTGTGCATCTTTACCAGCTCTCTTTGCCTGGCCTCCAAGAAGTCCCGGTCTGACACCAGACAATGCTCTCTGAGGTTTCATAAAGCAACAAGTAAGAAACACTCGATATCACACAACGCAGGAATTACGAGCAGCTGTGTAACACGCCTTCGCCCTCATGACTCCGAGTATCTCCGCAAAACATCTGCAAGAACTTGACGCAAAATTCAGCTGTGTTACGACATGGATGGTGATCATACCGATGCTTATGACTTTTAAGACTTCAAAGTAACTGTCTAGAGACATTCTACCATAAATAACACTATACTGTTGAAACTAAAGGAGGTTACGCCCACTTCCGGACCACCCTGTATGAAATGTCACTACTATGAATATTCTAAAATAGGTACAATATCCAGTTGTTTATTTTCATTGCATATTATATAGCAGTAGTTCACAACCTTTTATGACTGTCGACACATTTCACTGAACGTCAAGGACATCGCGACACTTGTTTGATATTTTCATTATATATGATAGTATAACCCTAAAAATTTCTCTAAAGGTAGTGACTGTATGTAGTACTTGAGCATTGTTACTGCCCCTGAAGGTGTTGGTTGGTACAGAATGTCTCGATTTTAACTAATTATTACTGAATTCTTCATGATTTTTAAACTCTAAAATTTTGCGACACACTCTAGGGGACTACATGACACATCAGTGTGTCGCGACAGAACGGTTGAGAACCACTGTTATATAGCATTACAAACTAGTCTAATATGGCTGTAACTCGAAGAAAAAATGGAAGTGATATTTATGAAGAAAAAAAATCTAGAGAAACTGAATAATGAATTAAAATGATATTTTAAATCGTGTAAGTTAAGAATGCCGGGGCTTCTGGTCCACTATATCCCTCTCTGTACGGCCTTGAATGCGAAGGTTTTGCTGTTTTTAGGGGTAAAGACTTGATTAACTAAATAATAAAATAATTTGTTTCTTGACTAGCCGCATAGGTTAGATGTACTTGAATGATAACGTTGTGAACTGGCTCACTTTCATTTGGTAATACACGTCACAAACTGTTTGATCGTAGTTGTGTAACTTTTCAGCTTGTACCTTACTGTACAAGAAGACAAAGGGTCCCATTCAGAGTCGTTCTTAGTGTCGTATCAAGAGCTTGAGTAATGCACGATTAAAAGTTTCGTTTTGAGAAATACGTTACCAATGTTATTTAGGACTATGTTAAAACAGATCAACCACGACTTTCATGGAATGTTGCAGAAACTCATTAGCAGAAAACAAGGTAAGAGAGAATTTTAAATAAATATAACGATAGAAATTTATATTTCAGAGAAAATTATGCAAACCACTCATCTTAAATGATAAAATATAGGTATGTATAGTCTATTAAGGAACTGTTATTTAATACTGAATTTTGTTTACCTAAAATGGTCTATTCGTAATCATGTTTGTACATTATTATTAAGAAATTTCCCTGCATTTCATTTAATGGTAATCTACATTCTTTTAAATTAAAAAAAAAAACCTGTCATATAATTTATTTCTCTTTCTCTCATATAATAGAATAAAGCAGACGCATATTCAGAATTTTTGTTGTTTGCAGTTCTGACCTAGTCACCAGTCATTTTCACCTTTCTCTTGCTCTAAAGCAGAATATGGCTGGCTACCATTATCTGACATGTGATAATGTCAAAACTGCTGCCTCAAGGTGGCTATGATAACTTGACGCAGATTTCTGTGCATATGAACCAATATGGAAAACCTCATCTACCGTTGTGACAACTGCTTGAACAATAAATGTGATTACATCGAGAATTAGTGTTGAATGTTCTCTATCATCAGATGTGTTCATCTTTCACCTGTCTTACACATAACCCCATAATAGCCTTGGTAATCATTCTTCCCGATCGTCCCTCGTAATACATTTAGAATCAACCCTACACAATCATGAATGTTGCAGACACAAGAGATACAGTGAGCGATCTTGCTTCACTTTTTTGACAGTATTAAGAAACTCAAAAATATAGTACTAAAATTTCTCTGCGTAATTATTAACACATTCCGGACGGACTGCGAACTGTTAAGGTTTTGTACACTCCGCATCAAAAAATTTGCGACAGCTAACACCGTGCAGCTAGGCCACCCAATATACACCTTCTTAACCCATAATCGTGTCTGGTAAAGAGACCCCTCTCTCTCCTCCTTTCTTCTCTCCCATACTAAAATTAGCTAACAACATGAACGCAATTTTAATTTCAAACTACACATGTATTAGTATCGATAAAATGGAATAACAAAACCGAGACGAAACAAGATTCATAAGTTTATTTAAGGACAAACTGAAACACACACAATGAAAAATTGAAACCAATGGATGTCTATTGCACAGATGTTCAGAAATGAGGCAGAAAGAGAGAGAGAGAGAGAGAGAGAGAGAGAGAGAGAGAAAACAGAGAGAGAGGGAAGAAGAAAAAGAAAACAGAGAACAGATAAAAATGTGGAATTTTAAACTTAGTAAGAAAAGAACCTAACATTATAAAGTTCCGTTACCAGAAATCCAACAGTAATATAGAAATAACGTTTGTTATTGATATTTTTTTCTGGACTGTTCGAATATATAGAGGATGCTTGAAACATTCATTAAGTCTCTTTCATAAAGGATAGCATACTCAATTTCGAGTAGAATTGTAGATCTCACAGACACATCTAAGATAATGTCAAAAGTTTTACACACATGCTTTGTTTCCGCGTGGTTCGGTTGTAAATTCGGTAGTGTTCATTGGACGTACTGATGCAAACTACATTCTAATAAACCCAGTAGGTAGCGCAGGGCATATCTTCCATTCCAGACTACTAATACAAAGTGAACAAAAAAAGAAAACAAAAGAAAACGAAAAGAAAAAGGAAGAAAGAAAGAAAGATAAAATTGAATGAGTGCTATTTTACTGGTAAATTTTTATCAGAAATATCCTGTATTAAAAGTCCAAATCATATAATAATGAAAAGTTACGAATGTTCAAATGGAAATCGGATGTTCCTTATAGATTTAGCAGACCTTGCATGTTTCAAATGTCAACGTGAATAAAACACATTGAATTATAAGTTGGAAACAAATTTGTGTCGAACTAGTATAATAAAAATTTTGTTTTCAAATAACCAAAGAGGTTGCCATTTTCTAGTCTTTTCCGAAGATTTATCTGTTCTGAACATCCAACATGACTTTCATCTCTTGCGAATATAACGTTGTAATTTGCACAGATAGAATGAACACGCTAGAGCTCAAACGGATCAGAAAGCCAGTCGGATGATGTTGGTTAGCTTATGGACCCACTGGGTCGAGGATTCAAACCGGTAGTGACCCGGTAATTCGACGGAGACTCAGGAACCCAGATAATAAAAAAGATATTTTGCTTATTCCCTTGCGTTTAAATAGTATTTCTTTCAGAGATGACCAGGACTGGAGATGTTATGCCCAGAGCGCGAAAACTCGACGCTGAAGTTGCCAGTTAGTTACATTTTCCAGACCAGGTCTATCGGTCTATTACTCCGTTTTAACATTGGAACACGCACACGCACATGAAGTTCGAGTGTACGTGAGAGAGAGGGAAAGAAGTGAAAGATGCAACGACAGGATAGGGAAACGTTAAGAAACAGAGAGAGAGAGGGACGAATATAAATATGAAACATACTTTTCATTACAGCGTATGATGAAGAAGCCACACACTGTTTATTCGAATTCTCGCCAGTGATGCTTTGTAAGTTCTCCAACAGAAGATAAATCTCTGTTTGCAGCCATTATTTTATGCGAAAAATTATACTGCCTGGTGGGAAATCGAACCCAGATTTTCTAGTTGGAAGTTCGGTACTTTACCACTACACCACCGATTGCTTTACCCAAACTTTGTTCAACAATAGCTGTAATATTTCTTTCTGAGAACGATAACACGAAAAGTGTTTACTGCAGATCAATTAAGTGTTTCGAATATCCTGGTAAATCCCTTGCTCTTTCCCGACCAACATTCGTAAATCGTCTCTATCATGATAAAGGTGTTAGCTTCCACAATCTTAAGCATTGCATGTCGAATATGAGAAATCGTTTCTTCGCTATCAGTTTGTAAAAAATGCAACTTTGGCGAAGTCAGGATTTGAACCTATGCTGGACAGGTTTGTTAATCGTAAGTCCATTACGTTACCGCTACACTGTCATGCCACCTGAAACTAGGAGCCAAATATTGCTTAGTTCAGCCTTGATCTTTGGAACGATCAGGCTGCTTCCTGTGAGGTTATTTGCACCTAAGTGCAGAACGAAATTCAATTATTCGACGACCTGGAAAGAAATTAGTGCCCACTAATAAAGGAAACCACATTCAATCCAGGAAAAAGTACAGAAATAAAAACATATTATGCAGTAATTTCGCCGTGCAAATTCAAAAGTATACGAATAATAATAATAATAATAATAATAATAACCTATATTATAAAATTGAATGTGACTGTGACTTATAGTCTCTTGAACCACCCGACTGATCTCGATCAAATATTCAACATTGATAATGTTCGTACCTGGGAGTATTTTTATCTATTCGTTTTGATGGTGTTACTTAGGGGAGGGGGAGGATGGTAAAATATAAAAAATAAAGAAAACTTAAGTCTTGAATCAAACGACCAATCTGGGTGAAATTTTCAACATAGATTAGGTTTGTGCAGTGGAATGCTTTTAATCATTTCACTTTGATAGTGGAATGTAGAGAAGGGGGAGGACGGGGAGATATACAAAAATCAATGTAAAGAAAAATAAAAGTGACCATGTTAATGAGTTAATAAGTCTTGAACCACTGGACAGATCTGCATCAAATTTTCAACATGGATGAAGTTCGAGCCTGGAGTTGTTTTCATCATATCACTTTGACGGTAAAACATAGGGAAGTGGAGGGGAGGGGAAATATATATATATATATATATATATAAATAAATAAAACTTAATAACTCTTGA
This sequence comes from Thermobia domestica, assembly GCF_964235325.1. Classification (NCBI taxonomy): domain Eukaryota; kingdom Metazoa; phylum Arthropoda; class Insecta; order Zygentoma; family Lepismatidae; genus Thermobia; species Thermobia domestica. Next base: position 78,147,591 of record NC_137464.1, read on the forward strand.
ACCACGCGACACATCTCTATGAAATTTTTAACAGATGAGATCCGGGTCTGATATGGTTTTCCTCATATAATTTTGATGGTGTAACTAAACGAAGGAGGAAGGGTAGCAACATTTAAAAGAGAACGAAAAAATACCAATATTAGTATCGAATCTATAATTTTTGGAGCCGCTAAGATGAACAGTGACACATCTGATGCCGTTTAAAGCCAAATTCAGCCCACAACATGGAGGAGGGCTGAATATAATAACTAATATCATTGTGGAATTCATAGTTTTCTTGGTGGCTGAGATGAACAATGACACTGAAGATGCCGTGCTCCGCAAAATGGGAAGGGGAGGGATATATAAAACTCATCGTAAATGACTGATATCAAAGAGCGCTTTAGTAATAGTAAAACGTGACTGAATAACGGAGCATATTATTATTATTTCTCAATTTAGCCCAGCAAAGCGGCCAATTGATGCTAATAATAATAATAATATTATTATTATTATTATTATTATTATTATTATTATTATTATTATTATTATTATTATTATTATTATTATTATTATTATTATTATTATTATTATTGGCATACTTTTGAATTTGCAGGGCGAAATTAATTCGTAATATGTTTTTATTTCTGTAATTTTTCCTGGATTGTATGATGTTTCCTTTATTAGTGGGCACTAATTTTTCTCCAGGTCGTCGAATAAATAAATTTCGTTCTGCACTTAGGTGGAAATAAACTTACAGGAAGAAGCTTGATCGTTCCAAAGATCAAGGCTAAAGTAAGTATTATTTGGCTTCAAGTTTCAGGTGGCATGATAGTACACAGTTTCGCTCGAGCCTTCGAGCAGTGCAGATCGCAGCAGAACCGGAAGTGACTATTTGCTTTATCCATACCTGTTGTGAACAGTTCATCGACGATAGTTGAGGCCTATTTCGGCTGATTGGTGTTATTTTCCTACAGTGAAGTTCGTTTAAGTTGTGTTCATATTCTAGTGCGATGCCTTATAAGAAGGAATTGCAATACAAGCTTATTTTTGATAAGCGATACCAGAGTTCTCGACCCCATTCGAGCCTTGTCTACCAATGGTTGACTGATAATTTTCCAGGTATTTTTGAGAAAATTTGTGCATTACAGCTCCACGAAGAGTCTTATAGTATTTATATCAAATTTAAATCTGTTGCGGCTTATGATCAGTTTTCATTGACAGTACCGGACACAGTGCCATTTAAGCATGCCGACGGCAACACAAGCTTAGTGCGCATCGTCCCAGCAGAAGACCCAGTGAAAATGGTTCGTGTTTATGATTTTCCACTAGAAGTGCCCCTCACAGTGTTAGAGGACCATTTTCGGGCCTATGGTACCGTGCGTCGAGTGGAAACGCAATATTGGACTGCCCCATTTCCCACTGGAATCGACAGTGGGGTTAGAATCATACACATGGAACTGACGAAACACATCCCTTCCCGTGTCATCGTACAGGGCTACAAAGTGAGTGTCTCGTATGAGGGACAACTCATTACCTGTTTTTTTTTGCCAGAGTTTTTCCCACACCGTATCCTGCTGCCCAGTCAAGAAAAAACCAGTTGCACAGGGTGTGAAACCTAACGCTGTATCAGTTCAGATGACGGAAATAGGGAAAGTGCTGCGTCCTGCTCCTTCTCCAGATTTTGTGGACCGCTTGTCGGGGGCCCCCTCAGACCTCCCGTCCGGCCCCGCGCAGGATAAACCTATCCTTGATGTTGCTGACTTCCCTGAGCTACCTCGCCGATCAGATGATTCTACGTCATACAAATCATTGCAGCCCGAGATGGAGGAGCCCACACTCCCTGCGCCCCCGCAGGAACCTACCGATCCGCCACTGGAAGTTTCGAAGATGTCAGTGCAATTTACAAATCAGAATATTACAATTTCAGCAGAGTCTATGACAAGTGGTAACAAAGCTTTTATTCTTCCTACTTTTTCCCAGAGTGCTAATTCCGAGGAGTTTGATTCTCTCTCTCAACAAAAACGCCGCCGAGTTTCAAGGTCAGCAAATAAAAAGAATGAACAACCTGTTTCCCAGTGTGTTCCACCACGAGCCAAACAGCCAAGTTCCCGAGAACCTCCCCCACAATTTCGTTCCACGTCTGATTCTGAGTTATAGTGAGTGTTGTTAGTTTGCCTTCTTGTCACGATACGATAACAGCTGTGTTTTTGTGTCGATACATATTCGCATGTTATGCGTGTTTTTTTGTTTTCTCTATTTTTCCTTGTTTGTTGTTATCAAGTGTGCCAGACTAATAGTTTTGCTGTGGTCTTATCTACCAATATTTCTACGGATTTTTCACGTAAGTACTGTAATGTGTGTTTTTTCATAGTTCCTCAGAGCATGCCCATGTTAAATGCTTTCACTCTTCTAACTCTTAATATAAATAGGGTTAGCTCTGCACCAAATCTAACGTCGTTAAAGCAGTTTATCGAGCGTCGCCGTCCTGATGTATGTTGTCTCACTGAATTGACTTTTCATTCTTTCGATTTTCTCCCCGATTATAACGCTATAATTAACTGTCATAACACCACAGGAGTCGCGATACTTGTAAGAAAAGGTTTGGTTTATAATCGTGTCATGTTATCACCTGATGGTAGAGCAATTAGATGTTATATCTCAGGAATATGCATTATCCTATTGTATGCTTATTCTGGATTTCTTAAAATTAAAGAGAGGGATGAGTTTTTTGCAACGACTATACCATCTATGGTTCCTCCTGGTGTCGATCAATGTATAATGTTGGGCGACTTTAATGCGGTGATAGATCCTAGGGACTCCCTCACCCCCTCACCTCCCTGCCCAGCACTAGTTGAGCTTGTGCGTGCCATGAAGCTACATGATGCTCTCTTTGTTTCTAACTCACCGCATGTGATGAAATTTCGCTGTTTGTCAACTCAAAGTCGCCTCGATAGGGTTTATGTCACAGATCCTTTATGCAAGGCAGTGCTTCACGTTTTAACCCTCTTGCCCCCTTTGTCAAATCATGCTGCGGTTGAAGTAGCTTTTAAGCTTCCTTTTTCTCTTCCCGCTGGACGCGGTCCATCGTATTGGAAGATTAACAATACCCTTTTGTCTCGTGAGGACGTGATAGATGAATTTACGACGCGCTTTGAGTATTGGTGTAAGATGCAACGACATTTCCCCAATGTTGATACATGGTGGCAAGTATACGGTAAACCTAAAATTCGCAGTTTTTTCCAATGGCGCGGTAAATTGGCACAACAGCAGGACCGTACGCTTTCAGAATTTTTCCATCGTGCTCTCAGCGAGTTGTGGACATCCCCCCCAACCTTGGCCAACAGGATCCAAATTCAGGAACTTAAGAGTAGGTTGCGTCAACTAGATTCACATGCATCAATACAAGCCTATTTCTCCGAGGATTTTTATCATTGCTTCCCAGAAGAAACTGCTTCCATCTACCAAATTGATCTTCTGTTTCGGAAACGGAAAGCTACGTACATTGACTCCCTCACAACGGCAGGTGGAATTGTAGTTTCTGACTCGCTACAAATACTCCAAGAATTCACAAGGCATTATACAGCTTTTACCAGTGTGCAGACTCCGGACCTCTCTACTGCCCCAGAATTCTTGTCTGCTCTGCCTCACAAGTTCACAGAGAATGATTCTCACGCCTTAACACGTCCTATCACTGCGGTTGAAATTTTTTCTGTTCTACGGGGAACCAAAGGCCGTAGCTCCCTGGGATCGACGGTCTGAGCTTTGCTTTTTATAAGCGTTACTGGTCCTTTCTTAGCCGTACACTGGTTTCTCTGTTTAACGCATGGTTATCTGGGGAGCCCTTTGTTCACAACGTAGCTATTGTGGTTCTCCTACCAAAGTCCTCCAACGCGCGAGTCGTGACCGATTATAGGCCGCTGTCCTTATTACCAGTGGATCTTAAATTATTTACAAAAGTTCTCGCTGCCAGACTTCGTCCCATTATTCGGAAATACATTAGCCCGTATCAAGCTGCGCTACATGACTCGCATAACATCCAATACACGCTTCGCTCCCTGCGGGACCTATTTGCGTATTATCACCTTCGCCATGTTCCTGCTGGCGCACTCGCAGTGGATTTAGCCAAAGCTTATGATTCAGTAGACCATCAGTTTCTCCATCAGACGCTTGAATCTTGGGGTTTTCCCACTATTTTTCGCCGGGTGATTCATAATCTATATGCTACAGCTCAGTTCCGCTTGCAAATAAATGGACATCTATCCCCAACCATCCCTTTACGACGCGGACTACGCCAAGGGTGCTGTCTTAGCACCGTTCTTTTTGCTCTGGTTTTAGACCCACTTCTCCATCGTTTGGCCATGTTGTCTTCGAATGGACCCTCCCTGTTCCGCAGTCAAAACATTTTTGGGTATGCTGACGATTTGACCATAACAGGAGTTGATCCTGTCTCACTACAGGGCGTGTTTCCTGTCCTGACCCGTTTTTCCCGATGCTCGGGTTTGCAGTATAACGACAACAAAACACAGGTGTTGTCCTTTAACGGTTTTCAGCTCCCAGAGGATCCTTCAGTTTCTCCTGCCTTACCGCATGTCACCTCACTCACTATTTTAGGCATTCCCTTCACGTCTAACCCAACTCCCAACTATGATGAAGTATGGGCTCCCCTTTTAACGCAAATTCGTAAGTTGTTCTATTCACAGCGCTTCCGTAGGCTCAATTTACTTCACCGTATTCAGTTTATCAATATTTTTGTTGTGTCTAAACTGTGGTACAGAGCGCGTGTGTTTCCGTTCCCAGAAATTTATGCCAAACGATTTGAATCCTTATTCCTATGGCATATTTGGCGAGGTTTTTATTTTCGCATTCCCCATCAAGCCCTTTATTTGCCCCGTTCCGCTGGTGGGCTGGGCTTAGTCAATATTCGTATCAAATGTCAAACGTTGTTTATGGCTGACACTTATGCAGCGCTCTCATCACTCAGTTCTATCACTAACCATTGGGTAAGTTGTTTCTGGAAGGATTATAGTCAACCGCAAAACCCTCCTTATATTCAATTCGTTGATCAGTGCCCGGCCTATATCAAAACGTTTATCCGATATTGGAATTATTCCGGGATGGTTCTCCACCCTCAACAACACAATGCGCGCTCGTTATATAGGGCACTCAATGCGCACTCTTTCTCTCACACTACTTTACGCGTACCTCAAAAGTATCCACACGTAGATTGGCCGCAGGTCTGGTCTAATATCTCAAATCCTGTCATACCTGAGTACATGCAGGTTTTGTGGTTTCAGGTAGTACATCAACTTTTCCCGACACGGGCGCGTCTTTATGAGATTCAACGAGCCCCAGATGCTTTGTGCGAGCACTGCCAGCAAGAGGACACATTAGCCCATCGATATACACAATGTGTCGGCTCGCCATTGATTTGGCACACCATGCAGGAGGTGTTGGGCCGCATTACCCGTCGCTCGCCTTCATACTTCACGGTGCAATTTATGTTATTCCCAGATTTTCATTTTTATCCCCCCACTAAACATCGAGCGGTGCTGTTTCTTGTTGCCAGCACTCTCTTATATTTTCAGCGCTTCACAACCTTGTTAGATGCACGCACGTATTTTGAATTTTTGAAACGTACACGTCGAAAGTTGTACACCCCAGACAGGGACCGGCAACTTTTTAGCCGGTTTTTGGAAGTGGTTTTGCAATAATGCACATCCCTCTCTTTCGGATTTTTTTTAATATCATAGAATATTCTATTGTAATGTTTAGTATAAGTATTATTATGTAATACAGTAAACAGGCTTCCGCCTCCTTTAGTACAATTTTTTCCCTTTTATTATTATTCTTATTCTTATTCTTCTTCTTCTTCTTCTTCTTCTTATTATTATTATTTAATTTTCTTTTGTGATGTATAGTATATGTGTTATGATGTAATATAGTAAACAGGCTACAGCCTCCTTTTGTACTTAATCATGTTTGGCTCCTGTGGTTGTGTTCTCAGCTTGTAATTTCTGTACGGAAATAATAAAACTTATAGTGTAGCGGTAACGTGATGGACTTATGATTAATAAAGCTCTCCAGCTTAAGTTCAAGTCCTGTTCACGCCAAAGTTGCATTTTTTTTACAAAGAGATAGTGAAGAATCGATTTCTCATATTCGACATACAATGCTTAAGATTGTGGAAGCAAACACCTTTATCATGATAGAGACGATTTACGAATGTTGGTTGCGAAAGGACAAGGCACTTACCAAGACATTCGAAACACTTAATTGATCTGCAGTAAACACTTTTCGTGTTATCGTTCTCAGAAAGAAATATTACAGCTATTGTTGAACAAAGTTTGGGTAAAGCAGTCGGTGGCGTAGTGGTAAGGTACCAGATTTCCAAGCGGGAAATCTGGGTTCGATTTCCCACCAGGTAGTATAAGTTTTTCGCATAAAATAATGACTGCAAACAGAGATTTATCTTCTGTTGGAGAACTTACTAAGCATCACTGGCGAGAATTCGAATAAACAGTGTGTGGCTTCTTTATCATACGCTGTAATGAAAAGTATGTTTCATATTTATATTCGTCCCTCTCTCTCTCTGTTTCTTAACGTTTCCCTATCCTGTCGTTGCATCTTTCACTTCTCCCCCTCTCTCCCACGTACATTCGAACTTCATGTGAGTGTGCGTGTTCCAAAGCTAAAACGGAGCAATAGACCAATAGACCTGCTCTGGAAAATGTAATTAACTGGCAACTTCAGCGTCGAGTTTTTCGTGCTCTGGGCATAACATCTCCAGTCCTGGATATCCCTGAAAGAAATACTGTTTAAACGCAAGGGAATAAGCAAAATATCTTTTTTTATCATCCGGGTTACCGAGTCTCCGTCGAATTACCGGGTCAATACCGGTTTGAATCCTCGACCCAGTGGTGGTCCATAAGCTAACCAACATCATTCGTTTGAGTTCTAGCGTGTTCATTCTCTCTGTGCAAATTACAACGTTATATTCGCAAGAGATGAAAGTGATGCTGGATGTTCGCAACAGATAAATCTTTGGAAAAGACAAGAAAATGGTAACCTCTTTGGTTATTTGAAAACAAAATTTTATTTATACTACTTCGACACAAATTTGTTTCCATCTTATAATTCAATGTGTTTTATTCACGTTGAAATTTGAAACATGCAAGGTCTGCTACATCTATAAGGAACATCTAATTTTCCATTTGAACATTTGTATCTTTTCATAATGATACGGTCTGTACTTTTAATATATTATATTTCTGATAAAAAATTGCCAGTAAAATAGCACTCATTCAATTTTATCTTTTTTTCTTTCTTCCTTTTTTTGTTGTAAATTGAGTATTCTATCCTTTATGAAAGAAACTTAATGAATGTTTCAAGCATCCTCTATATATTCGAACAGTCCTGAAAAAAATATACAAAACAAACGTTATTTCTATATTACTGTTGGATTTCTGGTAACGGCACTTTATAATGTTAGGTTCTTTTCTTACTAAGTTTAAAATTTCACATTTTTATCTGTTCTCCCTTTTCTTTTTCTTCTTCTCTTACCTTCTCTCTCTCTCTCTCTGCCTCATTTCTGAACCTCTATGTAATAGACATCCATTGGTTTCAATTTTTCATTGTGTGTGTTTCAGTTTCTCCCTAAATAAACTTATGAATCTTGTTTCGTCTCGGTTTTGTTATTTCATTTTATCGATACTAATACATGTGTAGTTTGAAATTAAAATTGCGTTCATGTTGTTAGCTAATTTTAGTATGGGAGAGAAGAAAGGAGGAGAGAGAGGGGGTCTCTTTACCAGACACGATTATGGGATAAGAAGGTGTATATTGGATGAACTAGCTGCACGGCGTTAGCTGTCGCAATTTTTTGATGCGGAGTGTACATTTGTAGGAAGGTGTGTTTTTTTCTTTAGCTTGTGATGATCGAAGTGACCAACTGGCGAGACCCTTTCAAAGGAAAGACATTTAAATGGTGGAAGAAGTTGTTTTTCACTTCTTCATAAGGTCAGTGGTGCATGCATATATAATCTTCAAGAAACTGAAACCAGAAAACAACAGTATGCGTCTGAAGGAATTGATCATTGAAGTGGGTGAACCACCTTCGGACAACAATTTAAGACCACACAAATCGTGGAAATTTTGCGGAGACAGATATAAAATAAGAAACAGGCAAGTGGGCACGAAAAGGTACTACATTTTACTGCCCCAAATGTGATGTCGGTCTATGCGTCCCACAGTGTTTTAACTTTTTCACAGAAAGGTTAATTACCTGTGATTTTTCAGTTTTCATGTACAGATAACAAGCATCATTGCTGTAAACTCTCACATTGTGTATTTTGTGACTGTTTTCCAACCATAACTTACATATTACATGCATATAGGAAATTTCTATACTTTTTGTTACATTGTAAATTTTTTCTCGATTTTCGTAATTAATATATACATTAAAAAGTGGTGGAAATAAATGTCAAGTGTTGCATGTTATACGTCTGTGTAAAGAGGAAGTTCTGTAGATTATACAGTGGTATAATAAATCACGTGTTGAAAACTATGTTTTCTAGGAATTTTAAAAATATGTCAAAGAAACGTCCGAATCAAACCTAGTCCTCTGGATAAACATAAATAATTGTTCATGTACCAAAAAAAAAAAAAAAGTAGGTGCAATGAACAACAGAGTAAGTCCATGGGGCCCATTAACCATGTTAATATAAGGAAAATCGTAAACTCGCAGTGAAATAGCTATTGCATCAACACTATTCATTGGAAAGTCATGATTTAAGTTCATTCTCTTCAGCACAAATCGTGCTATGTATTGCTGCCCATAAAGTACCTGAACAGGGAAGATTGGGAGAATGCCAGGAAAATTTCCTTCAAAAATCCCTCCTATCAACTTTGACCTCCTCTGGAGTGATCTCGAGTAAAACTACACAATCCAAATATATCTCAAAAAATACTATAGGGGATAATAAATGAGTATACCAAGTTTTGTTTTGATAGACGGAATAGGTATGAGGGGAAAGGTTGAATACCAATACGCTCTGTACATACAAAACCGAACCCAAGACCTGACTTATAAACAGAACACAATACAAAAAATATAAACGCAGTACTATTTATCCTGATATCAAGAATTGTACCACATTCAAAATAAAACTTGGCACACTCATTTCTTATCCCTATAGTATTTTTCGAGATAAATTTGGATTATGTGCTTTTACCCGAGGCCACTCATGGGGGGGGGGGCAAAGTTGATGGGAGGGATATTTGGAGGGAATTTTCCCAATATTCTCCCAATTTTCTACGTTCAAGTACGTTACGGGCCCTAATACGTAGCACCTTTGGAAAACATGTTTCTTGCTGAAGAGAATGAACTATAAACCATGACTTTGCAATGAACAGTGTTGATGCAATAGCTATTTAATTGCGAGTCTACGATTTTCTTTTTACTAACAGGGTTAATAGGCACCAGGGACTTACTCCGTTGTCCATGGCACCTATTTTTTGTGCACGAACATATCTCTGTTATGTTTATCGAATAGACTAGGTTTGATTCGGATGACCGGATGACAGGTTCATGTTCGTTCCTTGTTACTACTTGGAACAGGTTTCCAATCTCTTTTGACTGGCGACATGCTTTTATACATTTGTAAGACGTAAGTTATAGGAGCAAAACCTTGAAAGTGAGTGATATATACTAGTGAACGTTTCAGAAAAACGCTCTTCACAACGATTTTACTTGGGCAGTATGTATTTTTTAGAGATAATGAGGACCTGCTGAACATTAACATGAATCTAAATGTTTCCAATCGAATTTTGCAAATACTGTACTATGGAGAGATTATTAAAAAAAAAAAAAAAAAAAAAAAAGCATTTTAAGAATTCTTCGGACCAAAGGATAATGAAACTTAAGGTCATACCTCAAAACATCAAAGTAGAGTAGAGGTATCTATTTCAAAAAGTGACACGACCCCTTTTTCCAGCGAGACATGAAAATGTCACTTCATCCACCGTAAACTTTATAATGAGGAGTTTTGGAGAATTCTATTTCTTTATATATAGCGGTAGCTATTCGAAGAACATGAATTGTTTACATAGGCCATATTTCCTGTATTTCTGGTGAAGTGTTATATTGCAATTACATCTTACACGAACATGTAAACCACTTTAAACATTAATCGCAAACATATCAATATTTAAAAACGGACTCCGAGCTTCCCAGTCTATTTCCTTAACCATGATGAATAAAACCATTCATTAGGGGATGCCTGATAATCACTTATATCTTACCTAAGTATTCTGTCTTTTCCTCCTTCTGCAACCAGCACGAAGTCCTCTTTTGGTGACAGTTGGACTCCATTAGCGCATTGGACAGCAGGAATTAAAACCTTCGATGACTTCGTTCTAGGGTCGTAGCTCAGCAATCTAAGAGAAACCAACACACAGTGAAATAAATATAGGCATAATCTATAATTTACTCTTTCCAGATAATACACAAAAGATTTTACAACACTAAGGTGGGTCATCACCATTTTATGAAAACGGATTCCAGCAGCACTCTTGTAGATAATTATAAGGAAAGAAAATGATTTTTTTAACAAAAGATTGAACCTGAAAGTAGTAACAATAAAAATAACTGATACTAACAAGGGACATCACCCAATTGTCCGGTTCCGATTTCAATGAATTTTTTATAACTAATAGAGGACATATATGTATTATTTGTGATGACTGAAATTTTTGCCATGGTGCATGTCTTCTTAGAGATTACTGCAGAAGTCCCTTACTAACCCTTGTAAACGGAGCGTTACTGAAAGAACAACCATCTAGATGCATATAAGGCCTAGGGGAAAGTTGTATGGTAGGTATGATCTTGATCGCAGCCATCTTGAAATCCGACATTTTGAATTAAGGTCAAGTTTTTGAAATGGGAATAGGGTAATATGATACATAATTTCGGGCTAGAATTTAATCACGAAGACAATGATGAAGCTAGTTTTCAGATACTCCCATTTGGGGAAAAGTTACATGCATTTAATTGTTCACTTACTATGGGCGAAATACCCTTACCTCCGCTTCTAACCCGCGTGTTAATGATAATAAGTGTATTAAAGCTTCGGTAATACATATACCAAAGGGAAGTGATACGGTAAGGATATCCTTGACGGCAGCCATCTTGAAATCAGTCATTTTGAATTAAAGTGAAGTTTGAAAAATGAAAACTATAGCATGTGGCACCTCATTTTAATAGCAAATTTTCACAAAATGTCAATGGTATGCTTATTTTTGTTCTATAGTTAACCAGTATGAATTTAGGACTGCTTCTAATGTGCACCAAACGTCCATTATTCGATGTTTCAAATTAGATACACTCCTAATTTTCACCGCATGTTTTAAGATTCCAACTGGCACTTTGCAATTGTTCCCATGACTCATGTTTTCTAAATTTATTACATTTTTTTAAGAGTTGCGATTTGTCAGTTCATGAATAGTGTTCAGATAAACATCCAGCAATCTTTCTAGATATAAAAAATAGAAAACATGCACCACGGCAAAAACTTCTGTCATCACAAATAATACATATATGTCCTCTATCAGATAGAAAAGTTTCATTGAAATCGGAGCCGGACAATTGGGTGATGTTCCTTTTAAGTATTATATTATGCAATATATAGTCAACAGTAGATGCTACAGGGCTCCCAGAGTCCCGGTTTAGCCTAGATTTTTTTTCTGATATTTCGGCAGTGTTCCCAACTCTGAATAGATAAATTGCTCATGATTCTTAAGACAGTTTAAGGAAAATTATATTTTAAATGTTGAAATATATAATTATGCCTAACAATGAAAACTTAAAAAAATATATATCTATAAACATATTTTAAAAATACACACATACTTAGACACACACTAGTGCTCTCAACGGGTCGGGTTGAAGACCGACCCGACCCGACCCGACCCGAATTGACTGACCCGACCGGATGACCCGACCCGACGCGAGTGACCCGACCCGTGATCCGATCCGATTGACCTCACCCGAAAACCCGACCCGATTGACCCGACCCGAGTAGCCTGACCCTACAACCCGACCCGTTTGAGAGCACTATAGGTCACGACACTGGGTGAACGCCAAAATGCACTCCCATTGGGAATTAAACCCGGACCACGTGTACCGAAGTCTTACACGTTAACCACTAGCTAGATCAAGCGGGGGATTTGTATATGCATCTTAATGAATATTTGGCACTTTTGAGGTTTGGTTATTTCTTTTTATAACTGATACCAGTGTCCGACGTGAGAGAAATTTATTTTTTTTCTTGCTTTAGTTCTATGTGACGAAATTTTTATTCAAGATCAGTGTTCTCACCTGCTCGGACGGCAGGGGGTCTTCTTGGAAGCCAGTAGCAAGAGTCTCTTGGCGGAGACAAAAGTAAATCGTTTAATTACAATGATAAGGGTTGAGGAAACGGGAGAACACCTGTGATTTTTTCCAACCCTTCAACTTTCATTCCAAAATAGGTTCTTATGATTCCGGGACCCGCGCCACTTTGATTTTTCTTTCTCGGTAATTAAAACGTATTTTACAGTATATATAGTTGCAAGTAAGAAGATACATAATATGAATTTTGTAATTTAAAATTTAAAAATATAATATGATAATTAATTATAAAGTACTAATTTTATTTCATCACTTTCAGCCCAACAAATGAAATTCAAACAAATCGCACCCTGGGTCTTGGTCATCAATACTGCGTCTTATTCTTTGTCTTGCACAGTCAAGTCTTGGTCCTGCATTTCGTAGACTTGGTGGTCTTTCATGCTATAGAAGAGCCAAGAATGCTCACCTCATCGGTACAAATGAAGATCAGGTCTTTCATACTATACGGAAAGCAAGAAAATATGCTCATCGCTACTTCGTGATCACCAAAACAAGGCCAAGAGCAAGATTACTATGCACTTCGTCTTGCATATCCAATCTTTATCTTATTCTTGTATCGATGTTCTTGGGCTTGGTGAAATAAAATGAAATATTCAGTTTAATGTCCCTCTATTCTGCACCGAGGCTAAGGGATATGGTGACCATGAGAAATGAATGCAATGGTGGAATGAAGAAAGTGGGAGGAAACAAGAGAACCTCGAGAAAACCCACTACACGTCGTTTCTCCACCACAAAGCCCACTTAACACAAGCTGGGATCGAACCATGGACACCATGCACCAGAGATGAATTCTCTATCACGGAGCTACCGCGGCCCTGCTTGGGCTTGGTCGTCCATATCCAATCTTTCTTTTGGCCTTGCTTAAACAACTTCTAGTTTTGTTCTAAATCCAGACTCCATATTGGCGTAGATATTAATATTATAGTCGATTGGTAAAATCTATCTTCCACAATTAAAAATTAAAGTACACACACAAGTACAAAAATAAGCATTTATCGTAAAAACACTAGCTGCAAGTGTTCAAAATAGATTTATGGTTTCTATAAAATCAATTGAAAATTGCTATTTTTAATTAGGCAGCAAGTGAAAAACAGCAGCTTTCGACTCCAGCAGAGTTTAAGCTCAACCTAAACTCAGTTGACCAAAGTGAACTGACCCGACCCGATAACCCGAGTGACCCGACCCGACCCGACAACCCGACCCGTAACCCGACTCGAGCTGACCCGACCCGAATCGGAAAGTGTTGTGTCGCATGCTGTATCCCGTGATGTTTTAGAAGATATGGAAGCACATTCTTCGATTGTGGACTTTAGAGACAACAGTGACGTTGATCCGAATTAAATACACGATGAAAGTAGCTCATTTGAGAAGAATGTTGAGAGTCGGATAAGGATTATGAATATTGTAAACAATAAATTTGAGCCGAACGCTTGTGTCTGTTGATTGTCAGTTTTTACATGCACACCATATGGGTACGAACTGAAAGTTGTACTGGGTCGTTGATAGAGGAGTGGCATTGATGAAACAAATGTTATGAACAAAGAAAAAGCTAATATACCCGACTATGTACTGATGATGTTGAGATACATGGTATTTCTCCAGAAACAACTTTGTGCGTTGTGGTGTTTACCACGCCCAATCCACGCAAGCAAATTTCAGGACGTGCAAGACTGCAATGGGTGCCTTCCTTCTATGCTGAATTCTATAAGCAACTTGAAGCTGACAAGAGCAATGAACATGATATCTCTCTTGATGATTCTGTTTAAATACTCATTGCAGGTAATGTTGTGCAGTGTATTTCCATTCACTTAAAACATGATAACCAACATTTTGAACGTTGATACTTCTAAAAATCTGCGTTTTTCAGCAATAATGTGCTCTGAATTATGTCGGTAGCAGTGTCGATTCTGAAGAGGAAATACTAACAATTAATAACTTTGTATTTGTGTGTAATATTTTCATTGTGTTTTCAGTACAGATTTTCACAAAATTCTGTTTCCGTTTTCCTCGATTTTAACCCTTTGTGGGTTATCTCCTTTTAGTGCCGAACCGCTCAATTATTAGGAAATAGCAGAATTCTTGAGGGGAAAGGGGATGAAATTGAATTCCCACTACTGATATAAATATTGATTATATAGTTTTATACTGGTTCTGTTTTCATGTAAAGGTATTCTTTTGCTTCAAACAAAGTTCATGTATCATTATTCGTTCCGACAATTAATTAATTACACCTCGTGTGCTGGACTGACTGACTACTCTATACACATAATCCACAACAATGTTAGGAGGTTGTACTTACCGACCGCTAGGTTCAGACATAAATTCAATGACGACATCCTCCACGGGAGCACGAGTGCTGGCATCTGACCAGTAAATCGTCCCATCTTTTGCAATATCAAGGTCATTCGGAAGTCTCGACCTCATTCCTCCAATGACCTCAAATGAGGACACTAACAATGTTACATTACCTGTTACAGCAAAACAATACAAATAAATTACTTTTATGTCACAAGGTTTCAGCAGTTTCCTCCATACACAAGAACATTAATTGAAAGAAAATATTATTGTACAATTTAATTCTATAAAACAACTTTAAATAATATTTACAGTAGAGATAATAATAATAATAATAATAATAATAATAATAATAATAATAATAATAATAATAATAATAATAATAATAATAATAATAATAATAATAATGTCTTTAATAAGACCTCTATCATAAAACTGGAGTTTTGACACTATAAGAAATAAGAAAGCCTTGTATCACAGACAAACACATACCCGGGAATTTATTTCGGGAGAGGTCCAAATTCGATATGAGGTTAAATTATATTAAAATTGATAAAATCCTTCCTAAAATTAGACTAAATTTACACAAAACTTGGGATTTCGGGGAGATCCGGACCCCAAGGACTTACACCCTGTGTACGTCCTTGATCAGAGGAATATGGTTATTATATGACGGACATTTTCATATTTCACACAAAAAAATATTTACCTACGTACATATTAATTGATAAGCCTACTAGTGGCATAGTGATGAATAATTTATACAACTGAACTTTTACAATACCGATTACAGCATTAGGATCAGTGCCCTCCTGTGGAAAATCAGCGCCTGGGGCGAGAGTATACCACAGCAACCCCGTATATATGAGTGAGGTCGACAGATCAGCTGCGAAGCACTAGCATGGTTGGCGCGAAATATAAGAAAATTTTCAAAAATAAACCCTGTTTCCTTGATTTTGAGTACTTTTTATTACTTTTTTCCTTCCATTTTATGTGTGGACATTCATTTCCCTCACGAATTTTGCGTCCCCTTACTTTGGTTCCCGGGGCCGTCGCCCCCTCGTCCTCCCCAAGGCACAGTACTGATTAAGATTCTTTCTTCGCGCTTGCAGATGGATGTATTGTGTTTAATTGGAAATTGAACATTGAAACAATATTAGCATTGATATTCATTTACAAATATATTAGGAATATGTGTTACGAATCTTGAAGTTGAAGGAGTTGTGTTTACTTCCAAAAAGGGGATTTTCCGCATTGTCTCAAAAGTAATTTTTAGGATCAGAAAAAGAAAACGTCTGGTAATCCTTGCAGATGTTACGCTAAGAATTGACTGTGCAGATGAATATCCATGTAATGAGATGTCATAATCACTCATTTTCTGTACAATGAAT
The DNA here is from genome assembly GCF_964235325.1 of Thermobia domestica. NCBI lineage: Eukaryota > Metazoa > Arthropoda > Insecta > Zygentoma > Lepismatidae > Thermobia > Thermobia domestica. Next base: position 78,163,704 of record NC_137464.1, read on the forward strand.
AATATAACTAATGTTAATTAAGAATTTGAAGGAATGAGGGAAGAAAAAATATTATCCATGTTGTTAAATACAACATACAAAACAGAAGAATATTTTCTTGTCTTATGTCCAGATCGTGCCGATTCTGATGGAAATGAAAGCAAATAATATTTGAGGACCAATGATTTAGTTGGAGAGGAAATATTTACCGGAATAATTTAGTAGTCTCCACAGGAATCATACTGGGTTTCAAGATTTTTGGACTTCTGCAACGGCGTTCCGGACCAACTAAGCCTCTAGTAAGGACAGTTGGCTAAAATCACATGTATTTAAAACCATAAGACGAATTTTGAATAGAAGGCTACATGGGAGAACAAATGGGGAAACTAAAGAGAAGCAGCTAATGTTTCGGAAGAGAGGAGACACAAATAAGCACCGTTGATTTATTTAAAATAACACTGAAAAACGAGCTGTGGATATCTGACATGATATTTACTTTTTCTAATGCAATTTGTCATACAGAATTCAAATCTGAAAACCGTTTTACTCTTTCACCTCAGGTCTTAAAGATTTTGCTCAACTTTTATATTTCACGCTACACCCATTTTAAAATTCCAACCAGCCGTGCAGAAATATGTGGGCTTATGCGCTGAATAATGCAGAAGCAAATTTGAATAAATGTTTTCTCCGAAAACAGTTCTTAATATGAACCTGCAGGGCACATATTGTCAATTTGTATTCGTGTTGATAACGGATATTCAGTGTCCGAATTACCACGAGAATAGGGGGAAATCCCTCTCTGTGGAACATGGTGTCTCCCAAAGTGTCTTCAATTTCCCCATGTAAATTTTCTGGAACGTATACTTTATCCCCCTTGTAAAATGCCTTTTAATTTGCACCCTGTGTATAGCAGACCTAGGTGTCATCAAGCAACATTGGTGATTTAACAAAAAACAAACGCCAGTATCTATTTTATTTCTTTATGTACCAGCTTGAAGTGGAACTACGGAAAAGTAAACTACTGTGCTGGCAACAGTAGTCACAGTCCTGGCGACGAACTTAAGCTGGAAGGAATTTGGATAACGTGAAAATTGAATACTACAGACGTCGTAAAGGTACGTTCCACACTGAAAAATGTTTCTTCCTATTTTACTGCCAGAGCATGAAGTTAAAATCTGGAGCTATATAGCAGAAAAATAACTGTCTATATAATGTCACTAGCAGCGTTCACCCCGCTTCGCTGCGGTCACCCCGGAACGCAATAAACGTTGTTACTTAGATAATTTTTACTTTTTCGCTTTCAAGTGATATGATAAAAACCATAGAAGATTGCAGTAAATGTTAACATTATATCGCCTGTCATTTATGTTAACCCGCCCCGCTTCGCTGCGGTCACCCCGGAACGCAATAAACTTTGTTACTTAGATAATTTTTACTTTTTCGCTTTCAAGTGATATGATAAAAACCATAGTAGATTGCAGTAAATGTTAACATTATATCGCCTGTCATTTATGTTAACCCGCCCCGCTTCGCTGCGGTCACCCCGGAACGCAATAAACTTTGTTACTTAGATAATTTTTACTTTTTCGCTTTCAAATTGCAGTAAATGTTAACATTATAGCGCCTGTCATTTATGTTAACCCGCCGAGTGACACGGTCATGCGGGTTGCATATAAATACGTTTATTTTTACCTATGATGAACTAATAACAAAGGATTTGTACGTATGGACACTTGAATGGTCAATTATCTCAAGACACTGGTAATTAAAAATTAAAGTGATATGATAAAAACCATCTAGGGTCCAAATCCTAATAACCCCCCAAAAATAAAAGAAATTGGTTCAGCCGTATTAGCGTGATGAGGGAACAAAGGATTTGTACGTTCTCTTTTATAATATAGATTGTGTTTGCTTCTTTGCCGGAAATTTGTCATTGTTCTTTGTAAGAACTGAGTCAAACTTTTTCACCCAAGTTTTACACTGTTGCCAATTTATTACAAAAAAACAACCAAGCACTAAATTTGTATGTTTACTGTATTGTATGTTGTAAAGAAATCTAGTTTTCCTACTAACTTCAGGATCTTGTACGGGACCTGGCACTAACAAAAGGTCAAGCCGAACTGCTCAGTTCACGTCTTAACCCTTTAGGGATCCTATGGTACAAATTGTACCATACAGGTGTTTCATGGTACATTGCGTTATAACTCTCCTATATGAGCTTTTTCGTCCGTTTTTTTTTTTTTTTTGTTTTGTTTTGTTTTTCAAGTCCAGAGGCATTGTAGTAAACCTTACATATGGTTTCACACCTTCCTGCGTCCAGACATAGGAGGTGACGACGTCATAATTCTAAAATATATATTTTATTTTATTAAGCCTATGTTCATTATTTTTGGCGGGCTTATTTTTGCACGTAGAAGATTGAAATTGTGCTTAAACATTCAGCCCACCCAGTAGTATTTATCAGATTTTTTTTTCAGATCTCTGCATTAAAACAGGAGGGATTCAGAGGGGCAAAGGTTTGAAAAGGGATATTTTTACCAAAAAAATCCCTTTTTCGGGATTTCCCCGCCTTAGATACATGATGGAGACACATGAGTCATACCGTCTGAAAGGCAGTTCTATTCTGAAGAGAATGATGAGCGAAACATGACCCTAGGGTAATTAGGGATGTCTCAGGGAATTTTTACAAAATATCCTTCTGTATACGGGAATATGGTACATTGTCGGTATATATATATTTTTACCCTCATGAAACTGTTTATAGCTGCATTATATTATATTATATTATATTATATTATATTATATTATATTATATTATTATTATTATTATTATTGTCCAGCCATGTTACATTACGAACATATATTCGTATTATCTCACCTATGTCACATTTCCGCGTCTATTTTGAAGACTAGTTCAAAACCAGTTTGCTCCCAAGCTGAAAAACAATTCCGACGCCACTGATGTCCAACATACGAACATAACATTTCTGTGCATTTTCCCTTCAGTATTTATACATTTTACTTTCTACACAAAACTGCATGCAATATTGATATAAGAATGAGGGTACCTGTATCGATACTTAGTTTGAATTACCAATATTTGTAAAGAAAATTATGTATTTTCTGGTGCCGGCACGGAACCAAATTCAAATAGTTTAGCATATGTGCCACAAAACTACTAACTCAGGAACAGAAAAAAAATCTCCGTGAACTGATTTGCCTGGGTTATTCCTTATGTCTAAGAATATAATCCCATCCGTAATCAGTGGAAGATTTACGGGGTTTGGGACTTTCAAGCTGAAGCCCGCCCAAATTGCGTGATTTCTTTTTATAAAAATCTAATGTTAGTCATTCTTATGCGTATAAGCTTCAAGTCCTCCCAAAAGTTCAGTGATTTCTACAAAAACGAAGCCTCTGTGAGTGAAGCCTCTCTCAAACTGTTTTTCTGGATCCGCCACTGTTCGTAATTTATTTTCCAACAAGAAATTCATTCCAGCATCTACCTAAATAGGAAATTCACCTAAATTTAGAATGCAGGAGGTTCCAGTAGTAATAATTTCCTGTCTAAGCGATATTTTGGACTGGTGCAAAGTAACCCGGATTAGAGGCTGAAACCGCCTTCTCCCAGTTCTACTTTTTTTTTATTTTATATATATATATATATATATATATATATATATATATATATATATATATATATATATATATATATATAACTTCGAAACATTTCACATTTCAACTTCAACTATTGCTTCAAAGTCCCATTATACATAGTAGTATTCTACGAAACGGATTTAACTTTGACGGAAATTCTTGTAAGTGATATCTTTCAAATGTTGGCGGCCTTTACAGTCACAGCTTTCCATACCTCTACAATAACGAACCCTCCCGGTAATTAGAACTGATGTTAATCGCCAACATTATAGCCAAAATACAGTTAGATGTTCTATCTTACGGTGGGAATTGAAACTTATTCTTTATTGTTCATGGTTTTACCCAGTGGCGGCGGTTGGACGTTAAAAGTGAGGGAGCAAGACATGATCTCAATATTTGTATATCAATGTTAGTTTTCCTGGTTGCTTCTAACATTTTGTTTGACGAAAGGTTGTATACCTATTAGGATATTCTCTTTTCCAGATAAAATACCGTATATCGTGTTTCATGTTTTTAAAAGTAAATCGGCAAAAGCAACGCAAGTAGATACTAGCCCTTTTTACTCTTAAACAACGAAGGTGTAAGAAGAGAATTGATTCCTTGCTCAAGAACATTTTAAAATTCTGTCTGAAAAATTGTGTGATCAGATTAGGGATCTATTTAATAACAAATTTGCAAAACAAATAAACAGAAAAAATAATATTAATCGAATAGTAATGCAAAATGAGGCTTGTTTTGCAAAAGTTACATTGACACCGGGGATTAATGAACAACTTATATTTTTAATTCCACACAGCTATTAAATGTATGTTATTACTCTTAGAAAGATAGTAAATACTAGAAGCATATGCTGCGACATTTAAAGAAGTACTTTTGCAGCTTCCCGAAGCATGTTCGTTGCATGTACAGTTTTCACTTTCTTGGAATACGTACATCAAAACTCAACAATACTTAGAATCACTACAGTTATACAAAATAATCCTAAAAGATAGAATTATGTTGAATTCACTAAATTTAATTGTATATACAAAATTGTATATGTACCCCCTAAACTCGTATATTACATTGCAAACATTGCCGCGCCTTTGACGTGGGAAACCCGGGTTCGATTCCTGGCGGGAGCTCATGTGGTTCGTATTCCACGTTAATCAGTAGGTCCTCGTCTCATATAGCCTCACTGCTGAACGGGATGTTAAAAAAATCAAATCAAAATATTCCTTAGTACTAGAAAGATGAAAATATTTTTAGGAACTTTCGATTTTTGTGCAATTAAAGAATAACTTGTGATTCACAAGTTGTGAAGGACTTCTTTTTTGTACGAAATGGTTATCTCAATTTGTACCAAAGCGGCTGACTAATATATTGAGCCCTTGTAAGAAGAATGAAAATACACTCGAATTATGGCGCTCTAATAGGTTAATTTTGAGCCATTTTTCGTGGTAATTAAAATGCAATTCCTGCAGCTTTCTTAATTGAACCGGAAGACAACCAATACGTACTCACGGGACGGCAAATATTTTATGGCACAATTGTTATTCTATGAACCATTAATACATACAAAAACTTAATATTTCCATATGAAACTATATACATTAATGGGTCATTTCAAAAAAGTGGGGGGGCAACTGCCCCCTTTGCCCCCCCTTAATCGCCGCCCATGGTTTTACCGACAGAAGACTGTGAAATTCTTTTCATATTTTGTGCAAAGTAACCTCTGATGTGCAAAGTAACCCATCTTACGGTATAAAACAAAAGAAAAGAAAGAAAGACAGGAGAAAGAAAAAAACTAAAGAGAAACTAATTTCTAAGTTCTAAAATTGCATAATACATGTAGAAATTAGAACTCCTGCATCTGACACACACTTACCCGTTCTAACGTCCACTTTATATAGACCATAATATGCATCTGCTACATACAATAGCCCTTTGAAGAATTTCATTCCCATTGGACGACCACACACCCATCCTTCTGATGCATCAGCTGCAACAGATAAAAACAACGGAAATAATATTATTCAATTACTATTACATATTTAGCTTTCCTATACGTTTACCCAAATTCATACAGATACAAAAGGAAAAGCTCAGATAGTAAACACATAAAAAAAATGTACCTACTTATTGTTAGTGCCCGAAAGGGTATGCAAATGCGATTCAACAAATCAGAGTATGTTCTATCTACATAACAAGCAACGCTCATGGTGAGGACCCTCCACAAAACCAGAAAGAGACTGGATAATCTGTAATTCTAATTTATGTAGCTATCGCATCGCTCTAAATGCTATTTCATATAATTATTTGGCATCTACTGTACACAACAAAGGAATTCAATCGTTGAAATGGTATCCAAGAAAGAATATAAGGTATGTTGCAAAATGATACGAACGATCTAAATATGTAACATAACTTTAGTAAGTGCACGTCACGGATAGAATACTTAGAGATGTATAAGGAGGATATATATACAGACCATGGATAGTTCACCATTTCCACAGCTAGCCAAATTGAAAAAAAAAAAAAAAAACAATCAAAACAACACGATAATGACTGTTGCAAAATGATACGAGCGCAATGCAAAAGTTAGTTCTAATAGCCAATAAATGAGCCACTGCATAACACCAGCTTGAACACTCGATTAAACATAATGTTTATCAGCGTTTGCAGCAGTCACATCAATTTGATTACATGCAGCGATGATGGCATACTGCAACTCACGAACATTGTTGTACTGGGTACCGATAGCGAACACTGAGCAACACAATATTTCCAATAGATTTTCCATCGGATTTTTGTCTGGGAAATTGAAAGGCCATCCAAGGACAATCACGTCTTTCTCCCGAAACCAATCCCTGGTAGTTCCAGCAATGTGGATAGTGGCATTATCTTGTTGGAAGATCCACTCGGGACCAGCAATTTGCGAGGCAAATGGCAACAAATTGTCCGCAAGTACTGTTTGGTACGTGGTTGATGCCATACGAGAAGTAGGAAATTCGAGGTTTGTTGCACCATAACAACCAAAGCCTCCCCACACACCATTACCGACTGTCCTCCTTCTGTCGCTTAGAGAACATCTGATCCTACTTCCGAAGATAGTGTCAATAGTATCATCAGCCATCGGGAGCATCCAAATTAAATTTCTTTCCGTCACTGAAGATGACTCCACGTCAGTTCTTTCACGTGTTTTCAGAAGGAAAAGAAAGCTACTTTAGTCTTTCGTTTCTTTGTGCGTGGAAGTGATTTAAATAATCACACACACACACCCTTCCCAACAAAAACGGGGACGACAAACATACCTTTTCATCCATCCAAACAAACCAATATTTAGAAAGTTTCCTTTTCGTTAAGACTCACAGAACAGTTCCAGCTGATGATTCACCAGGATGTACAAGATGTGGCAACAGCGAACCACGTGCTTCTCCAAACGTCAATTTGTTTCTAGTTTTGAAAACACTATAGTGTGTAGGCCTACGTAGTTTTGGGTTCGAACGGTGGAAGAATATTGAACGCATGAACTGTAGGTTTACGTTTCATATAGTATCAATGCTGAAACTTCAATACGTAAATAATATTAATACACATTATTATTATTATTATTATTATTATTATTATTATTATTATTATTATTATTATTATTATTATTATTATTATTATTATTATAAATGAGCAATTTTTATGAAAGTTACAGTGCGAAATATTATTGTCACATTTATATATGCGTAAATTCTAAAGTTCAAGTTGAATTTACCGGATTTTACTCCCTCATATTTGACCAACTTTAATGTTCAAACAATATTTCGGAAGCTTTTAAGCGAATACAGTGTACACCATTTTGGACCAAATTTGCTCATTAAAAAGAAAGAAAGAAAGGAAAAGAAATTTATCGCCGAAAATTCCTTTCTTTGACGACGACGGCTTTAATTTCTTAAAAGGGGAGTAGCAAAGCAATTTTTTTTTGGGGGGGGGGCAATTAATTCTGTGTATACTGACAAGAATATAGTTTTATAATATTTGATCCACAGCACAAGACAATACGTCAGAAAAACGTCACTGTATAGTGTATATTCTTGCTCACTTTCAAGATGTGGCGTTGATTTTACTCCCTTATTCTTGTCGGTTTGAAGCCCTAGGTTTTAGGCTTCTTTCTCTTCCTTCGAAAAAAGCGCAGATGAAGTTTCACCAAATCAGATTAATTTTTACTCAAGATATCAATAGAGCAATGTGTTACGTGTTGTTTCAATTGTGTATTTCACCTCTATGTACAGTTGGCAGGAAATATCTCAAAACAAAATGTTTACGGCCGTAAAAATAGGAAGTATGAAATGAATGTCATGCACAGAATGAGTAAATTTTATGTCTTTAAGTTCTGTCCTAGTAATAACACAACAAGGTAAAGGACATCAGGAGCCATAATATTAACGGTTGTTGTTATATCATCAACATTCTGCAAGAAAGGCAAAACACATTAGTCGATTCATCGTGTTCTTTGCTGTTTATGATACGTGGAAATGTCAACTAACAACTCACTTATTAAGAGCCACAATTGCCATGAATTTCGTGCTCATACATAAAACAAATGCCTCTGATATAAGCTATCTTGTTATGTCAGCCAAGGAGTTAATTTTTGAATTCGTTTCAGCAGTTGCTACTCCGCAACAATATTGTCTGTAATCTCTTACCATTGATTTTCTTTCTGATACAAGATTTTAAGAAAGACATAAAGAAAAACCTACACAGTCAATTAGGAAAAAAAAACTGTTTTTCTACGTTCTGAAATCGATAAGATGAGACGAGACGAGACTGCTTACTCTCGGTCGAAAAATAGCTGTATGCGCCCACCTCTCTAAGTCAAAAATCATCGTCTGTTTCGGTCTCGTCTCGATCAATAGATGCTTGTCTCGAACTGTCTGTCTCAGTTTCGATCTTGTCTCGGTCTCGCCTCGATAATTTCGGAATAAACTGTGTGAATTTTGAAAAGTATAAGTATTATAGTCTTACGGGGAGTTTGGTTTATTAAAACTCTATAATACAGGGTGACCCAATACAACCTCCTACATTTTAAAGGCTAATAAAAACAAAAACAAAAAAAAAGTATTTCAGGTAGAAATTTGTTTATTCAAAAATATAAAAATGGAACTGGAACCAGTTTGTAATCACTTTGTTCTGATTTAAAATGAAACAATTGATAATACAGTTTGAAGACGATTTCTGAAGGCTACAGTTTATAATTGGTCAATATTTCGAAACATACGAGCACTTTTAGGTCGGCTAGACTATATTTTCAACGCTGAGTCCGTCGTTCGGAAATTCGACTGAAAAAGCTTCTCTCGCCCTTCCACTAACAGCCCTACAGCAGATAAAGAAGTGGGGGGTTATAAAGGATATTATCAATTGTCAAATGATTTGTCATTTCAACACATAAGAGAACAGAGTAACTCAAATCCAATCCAGGGGCGGATCCAGGGAAGGGAGGCGATCGGGGCGATCTTCCCCCCAGAAGAGGAAACTTTCTTATTCAAAGTTTGGAGTCCTTAAAAGTAGCAGTATGACAACCCCCCCCCCAGAAGTTGGTCCTGGATCCGCCCCTGCTCAAATCAGAACAAAATAATTACAAACTGTTGTCAATACCATTTTACATTTTAGAATAAACAAGTTCTACCTGCAATACTTTTTGTTTTTATTAGCCTTTAATATGTGAGAGATTGTTTTGGGCCACCCTGTATTTGAACTCTGTCTGTCCATGTATCCATCCGTCCAAGAGATATAAAATCTTAAGAGTTACTTGATGGATTACTGTCAATTTTGACCAGGATGTAGAGAGTCAAAAGCTATGGATCGATTATGAAAGTGGTATTCAAACCGGAAGTGGCATTAAACAACCATTTCCGGTTTTAACGTTAATCGCTATACAGCAGAAACGGTAGCATATAGCGAGAAGAGGTTTCCTGCAATCGATTAGGCGTTACGAGAATGCATTTGAACTCCATCCTTAACTCTCTACTAAAACCGGAAGTGATAGAAATTCAGTAAAACTTTCCGTTCTAATGTCAATCTACAAGCGTATAGAGGAAAAAACGGTAAGAGATAGTGAGAAGCGTTTTTTTTTTTTTTAATCGATTTAAGCGTTCTAAGAATAGGTCAATATCTCACTTAATCCTTTATTGAAAGCGGAAGTAGCAAAGGTCAATTATTTCCGGTTTTAACGTTGACCGCTGTAGAGTAAAAAGCGGTATATATATATCGAGAAGCTGTTTTCTGCAATCATTTAAATGTCTCAAGAATATTCTATCTCCACTCTGATCTGACTCTTAAAACCAGAAGTGGTAGAAAATCTACCTCTTCCGGTTTCAATATTATTTGAGAAAATATCACGAGGTACCAGCTAATTTCTTCGTGTAGTGTACACGTGACAATTTAAATGTTTATTTTTTCTCATTATTCTTCACTAGAATTATTGTAGCTGTCACCCCCCCCCCCTTTGTAGGTAAGAGACTAACGTTTGTGATTTCTGTGCATGTATTGTGGGTTTAATTTCCAGTGGAAGTATCCAGTGGAAGTAAAATCCGAATATTCATCCAGATCCCACTTTTTGAGCAAACAATAGATTTTGTCTTACATAACCTTAGTACTAAAGCGGACAGTAAACTCTAATCAATCAACTTTAATCCGTGTTCTTCAATACAACATACCAGACAATACGGTTAACAGGAGCAAAACTGTATTTAATCAAACCATGATGCAAATTTACGATTTTTCCTTTACTATTCATTACATCAGAGGCGGCTTTAGGGCCTAGTGTCAATAATGACCTCCGGAGCAAGAGTACTGGTAAAAATCGCTGTGCACTACTTTTGTATCTACTCCTTGATCGAACCATACTCAGAGCGCAGGATCTGGGGCGGTGGCCACATTGGTCACTCCCAAACTCCGCTTCTCCATTACATTCTTTTTCTTATTGTTCTGATCACTTAAAATCACGCTCATTTTCAAGTTCGTAGCTAGAGATAGCAAGGGGACTCACAAGGAAGGGTCACGCAGTGGCTCCGCTGAGATCCGAACGAGACAATTGTGTTTGCATTCGATATGTCATAACTAGATGAATCCCAAAGTTATACCTGCCATCGGGCGGAATATCGTGAGTTACAATATATTTTGTAATATAAAAGCTACAAAGCTGGCAGAATAGTTTGAATCGAGTCATTTGTTCGGAAACGGTTGGGTAAGTGGAAAACTCGGCCAACACGTATCCCATCATTTTCAACGACAAACTTTTTGGGGTAAAAAAACTTTGTCCCAGGGTCCCAGAAGGGGTTCAACTCAAAATTTTCAAATGGCAAGGGGGTTAAGTAGCACATTACTTGAAAGCTGTTGTAAAATGAAAGAAAATGCAGCAAGTTTCGACTCTCTACAACAACCCTGTGCAAAATGGCGACGGGTCAAAATGTAAACAAAAACTTAATTGAAAAGTCCATGGTCACCCCTATAAATCAGAAACGGTGAGACAAATGTGAAAACAGGAAAGGGAGTGTGGCATTATTTTCAAAGTGCAACGATTTAAGTAAAAACGTCTTGTCCCAGGGTCCCCACATGGTCCCAGGTGTGGTCCAACTAAAAAGTTTCAAATGGCAAGAGAGATAGGGCATCGTTTGAAAGCTCTTGTGAAAGAAGATGGAGCACGTCTCGACTTTCTACAACAATCCTGTCCAAAATTGCAGTGGGTCAACATGTAAACAAAGGCTTAATTGAAAATCTATGGCCACCTTGAATCCAAGATGGCCGCTTAAAACCTATATCGAAAGGATAAGCATACCAAACTGCTGAAGCTAGGAAAATAAATTTGGCATAAATGTTGATTAGTAAGTTACTAAAATATGCAAAAAGTTCAAAAACGCAACATCTTGAGTTCAAAATGCTACACTATGTATTGAACGCATATCTTTTCTCACACCACTGGTGTTGGAGAAGCGAACGTTTATGGTTAATAGTAGATGTCCACAAAATATCAAAGAGTATAATCTGTAATCTAATGTGGCTGCCAGCGTGAAAAATGAGTTTGTATATAAATATGTTATTTCTTGGAATACTGTGACCAAACCAACAAAGTTTGATGCAGCTCGATGTACTGAAATGACTTACGTATGTTTGGTACTACTCGCCAATCTTACAAATGATTTTTTTTTTTTTTTTTTTTTTGTATATTTGGTATTGCTTGAAGGGTTTAGGATTTAAATTTCTGGGCTTTCGGCATCTAAGGCCATTTAACCCTTCAGGTTTGAGGTGTGACGTCCCTCGGCGTGCACACAGTTCGGGGAAAGGAAAGGAAGAAAGGATTGGGGAAGGAAGAAAGCGGTCTGGGACCTATTAGTTAGGTACCACCCCGACATTTGCCTGGTGTGAATGAGGAAAACCCAGGAAAACCTCATTCAGGGTGGTTGGCCTGAAAAAGCGTTTTACACTTTTTCGACCGAGTGCCCCCACCGGGAATCGAACCCAGGACCGTTCGCACCGCAGGCGAGAGCGTTAGCGACTATTGGTATTGCTTGAAGTATTGCGATCAAGCCAACGAATGATATACCAATGTAACCATAAGGAATACGTTACAATAGAGCCCCCAACCTACTGGTGCAGCAAGTTCTTTCTGTATGAACTACTTATGACAAAATTAGAAAAATACCCGAAGGTATTCAATTTTTGTTCAGTAGTATGAGTAGGAAGTCAGAGTTGTGTGTTCATCGCATATTCGTTATATTCAAGTAAATAATCTCGAGAGAACCGTGACGAACGTGCATTAAGAACAAAACATATATGTGTTGTTACCGAATGAAATAATAGTTGAAGTGAATCGAAATTCAATTGTTCTTTAGTCTTCCTATTATTTCTAGATACAGAATAGAGAAAAATAGAGATTTAGATTTGTACTGTTATGAATGACATAGGTTTTAAGCGGCCATCTTGGATTCAAGGTGGCCATAGTTTTTCGATTAAGCTTTTGTTTACATTTTGACCCACCGCAATTTTGGACAGGATTGTCGTAGAAAGTCAAGACTTGCTACATCTACTTTCATTTAACAAGATCTTGCAAACAATGAGCTTCTTAACCTCTCTTGCCATTTGAATCTTTTTAGTTGGACCCCACTTGGGACTCTGTGGGCATCCTGGGACAAGACGCTTTAACTTAAATTGTTGTACTTTGAAAATAATTCCACACTCCCTTTCCTATTTTCATACTTGTCTCACCGTTTCCGATTTATAAGGGTGACCATGGACTTTTCAATTAAGTTTTTGTTTACATTTTGACCCATCGCCATTTTGTACAGGGTTGTCGTATAGAGTCGAGACTTGCTGCATTTTCTTTTATTTTACAACAGCTTTCAAACGATGTGCTACTTAACTCCCCTTGCCTTTTTTTAATGAGCTGGACCCCGTCTGGGACCCTGCGAGGACACTGGGGCAAACTTTTTTTATCCGAAAAAGTTTGTCGTTGAAAATGATGGGATACGTATTGTCCGAGTTTTCCATTTACCCAACCGTTTCCGAACAAATGACTCGATTCAAATTATTCTGTCAGTTTTGTAGCTTTTATATTACAAAATATGTTGTAACTCACGACATTCCGCCCAGTGGCACGTATAACTTTGGGATTCGTCTAGTTATAGCATATCAAATGCAAACACAATTGTCTCGTTCGGATCTCAGCGGAGCCACTGCGTGATCCTTCCTTGTCAGTACCAGGGAAACGTTTCCTAATTTGATAAATGCAGAAGAGTCTTGTTTAGATTGAAGTAGTAACATGGACTAAGGAACTGAAGTAATGTTAATTTAACTCTTTTATATATATCAGATAGTCGAAAAAGTATTGAGCCTTGTGAGCATTAGATTATGTTAGTGTTTCAAATCGTAGTTTATATGAGTCGCAGCGGGCCAGGCATAACGTAATATAACAGGTGACAATTGAAGATGTGCAAAAATTATGAAGTTCTTATTATCAGACGTAAGGTGAGTGAACTTTCCACAAAATTGCGATACATTTTACAATTTCATTCCGATAAAGACGGAAATGCTGCACAGGCCCGTGAACAAATTTGTGCTGTTTATGGGGGAAGATACGTTATGAAAAGCTACAGCAAAATGATGGTTCATTGCTTTCCTTCAAGAAATTTCAATGTCCAAGATGTTCCTCGCAGTGGGCGACCAATCACAGAAAAAGTGGATAAAATTCTGTCAAAAGTCGTGCAAGACGAGCATGTAAACAACCATGACATCGCCAATGACCTAAACATCCATAACCAAACAGAGTTAAACTATAGTCAATGACCTAAACACTGATCACCAAACAGTGTTAAACTATCGCCAATGACTTAAACATCTATCACCAAACAATGTTAAACCATCGTCAATGACCTAAACATCCATCACCAAACAGTGTTAAACCATCTCTAATGACCTAAATACCCATCAGCAAACAGTGTTAAACTATCGCCAATGACCTAAACATCCATCACCTAACAGTGTTAAACCATCGCTAATGACCTAAACATCCATCACCAAACAGTGTTAAACCATCGCTAATGACCTAAACATCCATCACCAAACAGTGTTAAACTATCGCCAATGACTTAAACATCCATCACCAAACAGTGTTAACTATCGCCAATGACCTAAACATCCATCACCAAACAGTGTTAAACTATCGCCAATGACTTAAACATCCATCACCAAACAGTGTTAAACTATCGCCAATGACTTAAACATCAATCACCAAACAGTGTTAAACTATCGCCAATGACCTAAACATCCATCACCAAACAGTGTTAAACTATTTGTAGAAAGCTGGGCACTGAAGGAAGCTCGACATTTCAGTACTACATGAGGTGACTCAAGAACATTTACTCGATCGAGTTTCTATCTGCGGATCTCTACTGAAACGGAAGAAACTCGAGCCATTACTAAAGTGCCGATCACGAATGATGAAAAGTGAATAAGCAACGACAACAATGTGCGAAAAACACCCTGGTCAAAGCTAGGAGAAGCTCCACATTTTGCGGCAAAGCCCACCCTATGCCCACTCTATATTGTGGTATACATGTATAATGTTCATCAAGAGTTGCTGCCGCCGGGCAGAACGATATAGTCAGGCATGTACTGTCGACAATTAGCGCAAGTGCACCTAACAATTCAAAAGAAACGACAGAAACTTAAGAGTGACACTGAAGATACTAAGAAGAAATAATTTCCCTAAACAGCACTTCCTGAGAAAAGGGTCAATAGAAAGAGTATTGTATACCACGATGACAACACTAGCCCTCACTACCCGCTGGAAATTGATAGAATGTGGATGGGACTTGTAATGCATTAATTATAGGGCCCGGATCTGGCACCGTCAGGCTATTATCTATTTCGATCACTGCATAGCTCCCTTAATGATGTTAAGTTAGTTTCGGAAGAGGTCTCTGGAAAACCACGTGTCACATTTTTTTAACTAGAAACTTTTTTTTAAATGTATAGCGATGGAGTTATGGTACTGCAGGAAAAACAGAAGAAAGTAATCGAACAGAATGGTGCATATGTGATTTTATAGTGTAATTTTCAAGTCACATCAATGTATTTTCAATTTTGACCTCCATAAGCTCAATACTAATTAGACTACTTGGTATTTAATTTGACAGAAGTTCACCTTTGAAATTCGCAAACAAAAAGAAAATTTGATATCCAATTTCAAAAGGTTATGACCCAGAGCTGCTAAGAAAGGGAGAGTCCCAGTATCTTAACATATAGAGTTTTTACATTTCTCTTGAGTGGCCCCGCATAGCATAGTTGCTAACGCTCTTGTTTTCGATGCGAGCGATCTGGGGCTCGATTCCCGGTGGGGACACTCGTTCAAACAGGTGTGAAAGCATTTTTAGGCTAGCTCATTTACACCAACAAATACCGGGAAGGTTCCTAACATATAAGTCTCAGGCTACTTCCCCCTTTCTGTCTTTTCTCCCTTCCTCGAATAGTGTGCTCGTTGAGAGGCATCATCCCTCATACTTGAAAGGTCGTTTAAGGCCATAGATGCTGGTAATGCCGGTATAAATACATAAAAATTTACGGAAAATTGAAAATTTAGGGAAACTGAAAACAAAGATACTACGAGCCTCCAGCTCTTCTGGCTACTACTGTTGCCTTGGCATATAGCTGGGACAAATAGAGTCATATATGATGAGGATTATATTATTGTGTTGAAAAAATAGTTATATGATCCCAAACTCAGAATCCCTAATTTTATTTCGAGTATTAGGATTACACATTAAATTACCATTCGCGTAAAGGGAATAAAAACCATTTTTTAGCGTTTTGATAGTTATGATCACTCTTTCTGCGATCTTGCTCTATTCTAATCTGAAACTTCTACTCTTACGTTATTTCAATCTAAAGATTTTACCCTCAGTGTCAAAGGAAAGCTAGTACATTACTAATAGCACGATTTTAGCGAAATACAAGCAACTATAGAATTCTTGAGCAGTGTGGTAAAATACTATAATGTTGCGGAATATATTGACAACACACTCTATGAATCATTAAATTGACTGGAAAGAGTATAAAATAGATTGAATCTCAACTGAAAACTGTGTATAGTTTAAAACACTTCTGATATACCAAGTGAACAAAGCTAACATGGAACTAGATCCTACTTTTCGTCCTTCTCCCGTATAAGCCTGGCTGCGGCTATACAAGGGAAATCGTTCCACTATCTTACATATCGTATAACTTAATAACCGAACAAATTTTTAAGTAAATGTATTTTTAGTAAGTTTTGTCAATATTCAATTTGTCAGTAGAAAACTTCATATGCATGGAAGATATCGTCAAATACTACGAGTAACATCAAACAAGTAATGTTAAATTGAATAATTAACACTTTATTACGTCATTATGTGAGTAAAGATACTGTTCAAGGTTTGAACAAGGTGCAAAATAAAATACAGTAAGAACTACACATTAGAATGTTCAAAGGGCAAAGTGAAGTAAAGAAACGTTGTGTACCACATTTTTAAGTATCAAATAGTCAAAGGATTCAGCCGTGTGAAGTCTGGATTCAAGCAGGTAGGCGCTGGAAAGCAGATTCCATGTTAACCAAAGCAACAACTATCTTTTACGTTGATACACTTTATATTGAACTTCTTTGATGGCAATGTAATACGTAATACGTTTCGATACATTTGATATCGCATTAAAACCCACATCTAATAGCTATATGACAGCAGTGGAACTTTCAGAGAGTTTAAGTTTTTGTATGTTGAAGTCTTTTAGTAGATATAGGGTGGCCCAAAAGTAGGTATATACCCCTGCATTGATAAAGTATAACATTCTAGTTTATGGATTTATTTGCTTCGACTGTTCCGGGCTTAAGGTATAAGTAAAAAGACGTTAAGAACAAATAATAAAGAAACTAGGTCTACCTGTTTGATAACAACAAGAAATTATATAAAATACCGTCAGCTGGTCAGTACGGGACTGTATACCTACTTTCGGTTCACCCTGTATTGCTTTCAAATCTCTTAATTCCATTGGCTAGTCCATGAGTCAAGAAGGAGACATTTTCATCCTTTTTCTAGATATAGGAATGGTAGAAAGTATGCCATAATTCAAATATCAATCGATGTGTTGCTTAGTTTTTTCAGGTGCGAAAGAACAAACTTTATGTTCTGAAGTTCATTCTTTAGTTGTTAATTTCCTTTGTTACGATGTGTCCGAACATTCAAATTGGTTCTTTTTAGATACACAAGAAGAGTGACTAGATAGTGGTAAACAGAAATATTATAATATGTAGCAGTGTTATAAATTTTCAAAATATGAAGAAACATTGCTACAGCCTTTTTCGTTAATCGGATAGGGATCCTTTACAAAATTACTGAAACTTAGGCTACATAATTTCACATTCTGTCAACTTAGTTGCGTCAGCCTATATCGCATATTTTGTACTTGAAGTTAGGATAGACCTCTTCAAAGCTACTTTAATCGAAACATCAATTTTTCTAATATATAAATCAAGACTATAGCAATAAGTTCTCATCAGAAACGTTTCTTAAAGGAAGAAAAGTCATTTTGTTTCATGTTAGCATTTGACGATGTCTGGCATAAATATGAAGTTTTCCTACTGCTCTCCAATGTTTTTCCCGAATGGTAAAATCAAATATAAAAATAGAAAAGGTATTGATTGGTAAGATTCGTACAACAATTCTCCGTCTGGGAATTCAGTACGCTAACCACAAGCCCACGCCGAGAGGTGATAATGGAATTCATGTAAGTGATTTCCACTTCATTTTGTTTTCCAGGCTTGCTTCCTTGCTGATTATTTTGTTTAATTCACTGTGATATTCTATGATAAATGGCTGTATTTTCGGAAACTATTTCTTACGGAATATTCTTTACAAAATTATTCAAAGATAATTTTATATTCCGACAACAGTGTTGAGCCACTGTACGTATTTTTGTACCGAAGTTAGAATACTGTTCTTTGGAACTACTTTTGTCAGAAACCACAGTTTTTTCTCGCATACATAATAAAAGCAAGTCATCTTACATACATAATAAAATGACGTAGTGCTATTTAAAAATGAAAAGATTCATACTAAGTTGACAATGATGATGTTAATAGTATTGATGATAATGCTTTTGAACAACTTCTATGGCCTGTATAATCTTGCTAAAATTTCTTATAGATTACTTCAATATGTTTGAAGTTATTGAAATTTATCTTAAAATTTCACCTTTGTCTGAGTTCACTTTTCTTAAATCTTTATTATGTCATAACTTCATTATTTACGTCCATTCCCAGCTACAAGTTTGGCACGTGTTACACCTTCGGATGGGCTATCTGCATCTGTTATCAGATTATGCAAAAACTCATTTTACACTTGGGAAACACTTCTAGTCATTTTAATTGTTATACTGAAACCGGAAGTATAGTACGCGACAGAATATAACAATTTTTTCCCCCTCGAAGGTCAATATCTAAGGGTTTATTTACTTGTCCATACCATAAATCCTTCATTGTAACTAGATTCCGGCGTTGCCGCTCCAATTCAGGTAGAACTGTATTCAGCTTTCAGTATGGCTAACCTCACTACGGTTATCATAGTAACATCGTGCAACGTTTGTTCTGTCTGGCATCCGTCGCTTTTACACTAATATATGGCTGGTATTAGAGTGATTAAAGAACGTACATTTCGGTTACTAGACTTTCCAATCAGCCCACGTCATGTGACAATAGCGCTATATGAAAACTATTTTATTTTACTTTGTTCAGCTTAAAATACAAATTACGTTGATGTAACTTATGTCGGGAAGCATGTAAATGTTGTCGAATAGAGCAAAACTTCTCTATTTCCGATCCAAGTCTTTGCATTATGTTTTCTCCATAATAGTCTAGGGGCCACCCATAGGTCCTATTGGATCGAAAAGGTCGAGAGCAAATTATTACTGGACTTTGTCTAATGGCACTAGTGGATGATTTCTGGCTTGGTCACATCTTCTGAAAATCGTGAGTTTTTTTGGCAATATGGCCGCTAAGGTCAAAGGTCGCCGAAAAATTATCATGTCAGAAATCTTGGAATATATTTAAAACGGTTGAGTTTTTTTTTAATAGCCTTCTGCAAAAGTTCAGAATTAACTTTTGAGCACAGATACTTTTACCTTTTTGTCTAGTGGCATAACGTGATAAAAAAAAATTAGGGGGCACTATTCCCTAAATTATCTTATAAATATCTGGGTCATACAAATATCCATATGATAAAGAGGTAAGTAGATATTTCAGGGGAGAAAGTTGGGGCATATACCTCCCTCTTCCACCCTCACCTCTTCCGACGCGATCCTCTTGTCTGAAACCTACCTTTATCGGAAAAATTCTCACAAAGTTAAATGCTGATATATAAGTTGAAGACCGAGATGCAGTAATACGTTCGCATATTGAAGTTTCCAACGTTATGCAACCCATGATCGATTATTTAAATTCCTTTATGGAAGACGGATGCAATAAGTCAAAAATGTTCCGTTATCAAAATACATTCATCAGTGTCGTGTTTCCAGTCTTAAGAGATATGATTCGAGCTGACAAAGAGGGCATTTGGGAGCTTTATGTGTCTGCTATGCGACAGACGTTTCCACCCTTCTATGCGTTCGGAAAAATTAATTAAAGTTGATGGGACTCAGTTCATTTGGAAGACTGCTTGAAGCTTCAAGAAACACAAAAGCATTCATGAGGAGTTCATGAGAGGTTACTTTGTTGTCCAACAAACAAATCGAAACTTTAGTGGAGTTGCAATGGACTAGGCACTGAAACAACTGTACAACAAGCCCGTAAAAAATCCAGGAGGAATCATTAGGATCACAAGACAGAAGGAGGCTGTTGCCCAACGCGATCTAATTGAACATGAAAAGATTAGCATCAAACACTTCCATCATAGGAGGTGCGAGTTCCAGGAAAATGACGAGGACACGCTTCACCACGAATTCTCATTAAGTGTCACGCAATCATATGCCGATTCTGTGAAAAAAAATATATGTATTTTATCTGTAAAAGATAGAACTCCTTTAATTTAAATTATTGTAGTTTGCACAATCATCTAATAAATGGAAAACATTATACGGAAACCGACAAGAACTTCAAGCTGACGTGCACTGGCGGTAGAGAATACCTTAAATTTTGCGACAATAGATTTATTTTTTAAAAAAGTAAGTTGTTCAGATCTCTGGGGCGAATAAAAAAACCCAAGACTCAACAAGAAAACGAGAAATTTGACACCATAAGGGAAACATCTGAAAGTATGAGGATTATTGACATAGCTAGGGTGAGAGAATATCCACTCGATCGCTTATTGTGCTACGAAATAACTTCAACTTCGTTCTTCCTAACAAAAGATGGTTTCCTGTCCAAATCAAACAAATCTGGAATGGTACAGGAAAAGAATTACTTGAAATGCCTACTTCAACTCTCTCTGTGTCTTCTTTAGCAACTTCAGCTGCATTGGACTTCATACTTCATGCCCGTAGATTTTGCACATCATATCTTGCGTAGAATTCCATTGATAACACAAGGGTCAAGCAGAATAGCTATCATATTCGATGTGTATAAAAAGGATAGTGTCCAACTCGAGCATTAAGCAGCTAATTCTTGCATTCTCT
Organism: Thermobia domestica; assembly: GCF_964235325.1. Lineage (NCBI taxonomy): Eukaryota > Metazoa > Arthropoda > Insecta > Zygentoma > Lepismatidae > Thermobia > Thermobia domestica. Next base: position 78,184,500 of record NC_137464.1, read on the forward strand.
GATACTGATGCCTTCATGTGTGCCTTGTATTTTACCTGAAATTATTTCAGAAGTCACGCATTAGTAGAATTATGGATATTATGTGGGTCAGGGATCAGTTCACAGTATGTTCTCACCCATATTCTTGCTGAATGTTTGCGGAGTCTCGTGATTGATGTCTTACCGGCAGCCCACGCTCTAACTGGATGCGACACTACAAACAAAGTTGGCACTAAGCATTCTGCTGTTATCACTGCAAAGAACGTGGCACAATATCTGACTGAATTCGGTAAAGAAGAATTGTCAAAACTATGATAATATCTGCAGAAACCTTTCTAGTACAGATGATGTCAAGTAAATTCTCATCGATGGATAAATATAGAATTCACCATTATCATCACATGAAGCATTTGGATTTCTCCAAATTACCGCCAACCTCACCTTCGATACATCTTCACATCAGAAGAGTTTACTTTCTGTGCTACAAGTGGTACCACATACTTGATGAAGTCCCAGAAGTTGACCCTTATCAGTATGACTACACAGACAGTGATGGCGAATGGATCCTAGAAATGGCACTTGGAACTCTTTCTATCGACCTCCCATTCCCTTGCACTTGCAAAAAATGCGCAAGAAACACACATCTTGTAAGTGTCGCATTAATGTCATGTCTTGTTGTCAATTTTGCAGTTGTGAAAGCAGCGAATATAAAAATCTTTCATGTAATTTTGATGTTATCTAGTCACGTCTATTTTTATGTCACATCTATGTGCACCTATTCGTGTAAAAATGTACATATTCTAAACTAAATGACACCTCAATATCACTATTTTTTATCGATTGCAATTATATTCCTACTTAGTGTTGTACCTTGTAAAGAAAAATGGAAATAAAGTCTTCGTTTGTACTAGTGGTGTCGAATTTTGTAACATTTGCGGTTTTCGTTTTTTAGAAAACCGGTTTTCTGAAAACCAAAAACCGCACATGCGGTTTTCGAAACCGAAACTGCAAATGCGGTTTTCGAAACCGAAAAGGCAAAAGCTGTTTTCAAAACCGAAACCGCAAATGCGGTTTGTAAAACCGAAACCGCAAAAGCTCTTTTCGAACGCGAAAACCGTCCGAAACAGTGTTTCTGGTTTTATAAGTGAAACCATGTTTGTCCTTTTCAAAGCAGAAACAATGTTTGCTGTTTTAATTACACCTTTTAACAATTATTTTGTAAACTAGACCACGAGGAACACGAATCTGAAGGAATTTTGACATTCCGAATTTCGGAACTCGAGATATTCGTACATAAAGTGACCACGGAAGCAAACTGGATCCCACCTGATTTTCATATATTTTGTAAAGTAGACCACGAGGAACACGAATCTGAAGGAATTTTGACATTCCGAATTTCGGAACTTGAGATATTCGTATATAAAGTGACCACGGAAGCAAAAACGACCCCATTGATTTTTATATATATTTTGTAAACTAGACAAAAAAATGAGCAATAATCTGTAGGAATTTTGACATTCCGACTTCCCGAACTCGAGATACTAGAACTTATACAGTAGTTTTATATAGTATGTATAAAAGTAACTAAGAAAGTTCTGTCTCTTTTTGGCCTATCACCTTAGAGCATCGATATGTCACCTAAGACGTACCTGGAAGATGAAAAATAGTAACCATCAGTATCAACGACCTTCTTCCAACGTTCGGGATTGGTATGGATTCCTTCGCGTTAGAACTTGGTTTGCCGTGAAGCGAAGAAGGTATCAAGTACATTTTGCGCCTCTACTACGGAGTTGAACTGGGGTCCTCTAAGGTGAATGTTCAAGGAATGAAACAGGTGATAATCGGACGGTGTAATTTCCAGTGAATATGGTGGATGCAATAGTGTTTCCCATCCAAAGCGTAGGATGGTGTTCCGGGTAATTCTAGCCATGTGGGGCTTAACGTTGTCCCGTAAAGGAGAACCCCTTAGCGATTGAGAAGTGCTGGCTCCAAGGTTTTTTCTTGAAAACAGCTCAACTGCTGACAGCAGACAGTTGCATTGATGTTCTGTTCTGACCAGCCGGTAGCAGTTCCCGACGCATGATGTCGCGAGCAGTCCACCAAACACACAGGAGGACTTTCTGCTGCATTGCTGATTCCAGCTGTTTTGGAACCGGTTCATGGGATTTCAACCAATGATGACGACAACGTGGAGCTTCGTACATGACCCACTTCTCATCACATGTCAACATCCTGTCCAGAAATGGCTCTTTCCTCAGACGAGCAGCAATGAAACACAGGTGCCTGCTCGCGTAGTATTCTGGCCCGGAGTCAAATCATGTGGGACCCATAGACCCAACTTGTAGTGCTTCCCAAGTTGATGGAGGTGCTGCCGAATGGTTTCTCCACTCACATTGAATGTTAGCCCCAATTCCTCATATGTCTGTCCACTGTTCGCCTCAGCTACTACCTGAAGATCTTAATTTTGTACCTGAAGATCTTCATTTTGTACACGTCTTCCGGCACGTGGTTCGTCTTTCGTGAGTGTTTCGTCATCGTCCTTAAACTTGCTAAACCACCCTTGCACTGTATGTGTAATCACGACACCCTCACGAAAGGCCTGAGATATCTTCCGCACCGCTGCAGTGGCGTTTGACTCAAGTTTGAACTCAAACAGCATATACGCCCTTATGACGCTCTGTGGAGGTTCCATATTCACTCTGTCCTTACACAAGTTCATGTTGTAACTGAACTGCCACAACCAGGTAGAATGTTGGATATACCCGCACCAACAACTGATCTTCGCTTTATCTGCATTCGCATTCAATTCACGGTGTGAAGGCCAATTGAACCCAGACCTTCACAAAAAGCGACAGAACTTTCTTGGTTACCTTTACATATATCTCACATAACATAATATGTTTCGTATAGTGAATATTGTTTTTTTTTTCATATAGATACATAGCGTCTATATTGAACTTTAAGTTTTAATATCTCGAGTTCCGAAATTCGGAATGTCAAAATTCCTTCAGATTCGTGTTCCTCATGGTCTAATATACAAAATATATAAAAATCAGGTGTGGTCCAGTTTGCTTCCCTGCAGCCTACTTTTCAAACGAAACTGAGTTTTCCAGAGTGTTAATTTTGCTTCAAACTGAGTTCTGCTCTGATTAACAAACGTAAATTAGCTTCTATAAAAGTCTTTAACGTTACACTTGAAATTGTCATTCGGCATTCTTGTAGCTTATGAAGGCATGAATAATTCAAGTATGTTTGCCACAACATCTACAAACGAATATTCATTCGTGTAGAACATCCAATACATTACATTAGAAACACATGAACAAAGAAAACCATTGTGCATTAAAGCAGATCTCTTACTAGCAAATAGTCCTGCAAACTCGCACTGCTCAGATAGCCCAGAGCCTTAGCCTGAGCGCGAGTCCAAATTTAACTGAATTGCGATTGAGATTGTCAGAGGTGTACAACTAAGTCGTCTTAGATTTTTCTCCAATCCCAAAAATGGGGTGTTTTTTCGTGATTAAGATATGCTTATGTAGAACCTGAAAATCGGGTGGTACCCGCTAAAATCGGGTAATATGGCAACACTAAGCTAAGTAGAAAATAAGGTATATCCCTATTTAAGATCACTACACATGCAACTCTTGAAATTCCATTTGAAATCTCATCCACTTAGACTGAGATCTTTTATATTATTATTACTCTTTCCCCTTGCTTTGAAAAATAGTACTGCCACTCTTTCTTTTGTTAACAAAAAAGCACCACCTCCCTTTCTTTAAAAAGAAAAGAAAAAGAAAAGAAAGAAAATCTAGATCGCAATACACAATTTTATTGTTGATTTGTTGCCATTTCGATAAATGTGAATGTTGTGGTTTTGCATGTGTTGACTGATTTCTTATCGCAAGTCCAGACACCTGCAATAGTTTATACGTGAGGGAAACACCGATCATGTTTTATTCTGTATCTTTTTACTTCCCAATAACGATAGCCGTGCCTCTTTGTCGGAAATTCAACTTATTTTTTTTATTCTACGAATTGTAAAAGTATGCTCAACAAGAATTTCCCTACACTTTGACATTTTAAGAAAAAATGCCCTTTTTCTTCTCTGCAAATTTTGAGCATTTTTTCCCTACGCCGAGGGAATCTGGCAACTGTGAGTCGAAGTGGGGAAAGATTCTCTGTTGTTTTCTCGTCGTTACTTGATATTAGTGCTGTCAAATTTTTGTGAGATTTGCTGTTTTCGGTTTTGAGAAAACCGGTTTTCCGAGAACCGAAAACCGCAAATGAGGTTTTTAAAACCGACATTTCGGTTTTTTTTTTTTTTTTGAAATTTCACTTTTTTCAAAAACCGATTTCGACAGCACTAGCTTGAACGTTCAGATAATCAGTATTTGAAGTTACGGGAGAGAAAACAATTCATACAATTAATAAAATAAACAAATATCAGTATATATAGGTAACTTCAAATTTAACATGGTAATAAGTGAGAATGTAATTTAAGTATCTTTGCAGAATAAAATTATTTCCTTGTAAGTAAATAGGATTTATATTCAGAACTCAGATAACGAAGATATGAAAAATGTAGGTTATATACAAAAACAAGTAGTTAATACTGGCTTTACTAAATGCAGTACGACTTCTTCTACTAAATTAAATAAAACCTCTGAGAAATTACAGTGACTTATATTTAATTAAATACCGTAAAATAAAATAAAATAAAATAAAATGTACCGTATACGCTTACGTTATATATCAGCATATAACTGTTCGAGCATTTTTGCGATATAGGTAGGTTTTAGGCAAGGGCGTCGCTTCGGGGGTGGAAGAGGGAGGCATATGCCCCACTTTCTCTCCTGAAATATTTGCTTACCTCTTTTTCATATGGATATTTCTATGGTCCAGATATTTTAAGATAGTTTAGGAAATAGTGCTACCCTCAAATTTTTCATGACGCTACGCCACTGGGCAAGAAGGTAGAAATAGTGAATTTGCTCAAAATTTGATTCTGAAAAACTTTTGTACAAGGCTATTTTTAAAAAGCTCAACCGTTTTAAATATATTTAAAGATTTCTGATATAGAGTAATTTTTCGGCGACCTTTGACCTTTGCTGCCATGTTGCCAAAAAACTCACGATTTTCAGAACATGTGACCAAGCCAGAAATCATCCACTAGTGCCATTAGACAAAGTCCAGTAATAATTTGCTCTCGACCTTTTCGATCCAACAGGACCTATTGATGGCCCCCGCAGTATAAGTGACGTAAAGGCAATGCTCTGAATAGAAGAGGGGGAGTATGCGGGGTATACTTCCTTATATCTTCCACTTCGACCACTGACTAAAGGAATAACAACATAGTTTAAAAACCGAGATCTTCCTATCTAGAATATATTCTGTGCGTAGCTGATCATTGTTGTATTGCGCCATGTGTCAGGCACAGTCCCTCATGAACCGTAGTTCCAGGGAGTCAGTTCAGTATTTCTCTATATTTCCCTAGCTAATTTCCTCACTATTTCAATATGCATTTATTATTTTATTACCAACGCCCTAGTTACACTGGAATATCACTCCCGGTGAGATCAGCGAAGTCAAGCAGTCCTGGGTCTGGTCAGAGGAAGGATAGGTGTGACCATTCGTACTCACCAGACGGTGTTGGCGCTGCAGCGTCCACCCAGCGTCGTGAGAACAATTGGGAAGCTACTTGAAAGAAAAAAGTAGCAAACTGCAGTCTAGGAAGCCAGCATTAACGGCGAGGGTAGCAAATCTGCTGACAACACATCACCTCACAGGAGTGAGTGTCTTAAGCCCAGGCCTCCTAATGGCTGTTGCATAAAGTATTTAGTTATCATTATTATTATTATTATTATTATTATTATTATTATTATTATTATTATTATTATTATTATTATTATTATTATTATTATTATTATTATTATTATTATTACTAATAATAATATTAGCAGTACTCTTAATAAAGATTCTGCCTGTTTGTCTGCCTGCTCGTAAGTACATTTTTTCTCACTTTATGATATAGTTAGGCAGATCAATAATTGATCAGTTTCTTTCTAATGTGATTTTTCAGGTGCATAAAAACAATACAAACTGGAAATTAGGATGTTACACACAGGAAATTACTAATGACGCTCAGATATTAACCTGCGTACATTAATAAATATGAGGATCTTTTTACTTAATATAATTTTTAACCATTTCTTTTTCCTAAAAAAGTTTTAAATTGTCATTATAGACAGATGGCCTGTCGAATAATAATAATTATAAAAGACTAATATTAGTGCATCACGTTAACTCCTAATAGTAAATCACTCTCATGCTCATTGCAATAATATAATGCAGTAATTTAGATTTGTGCATTTTAATTTATGTAACCGCAAGTTCGTTAGTCAGCTAGCTAAAAAAAAGTGAATGCAAACAATTAGAGCTCTTAATTATGGTTTTAACCTATAATCAGTGCCTGAAATTTTCGGGTAAACAGGTACCCGCATGATACCCGTTGCATTTGGTTTACTCGGCTGTTACACCTGATAAACCCGTTTGACCCGTTTGACCCATTTGGCATTTTTGGACCGTTTGACCCGATAGACTCGTCACGAGTTCGTGCATGATAAATAGAGCAACTTATGTTACAATAATAAAGTGAAACAACACATCATTTACAATAATGACAGACTAAATTTGTTTTCATAAAAATGGGGTTATCAGGCCAACTCTATTCATAGATTCAAACGGGTGAATCTGATTCATAGGGTCAACCGGGCAAACCGGTAAAAATACAATATCGATCCAACGGGTGGTCCAGGGTCGATTCTATTTTCCGGGCATTACCGAAAATGCACAGTAGCCCGAAACGGCTCATATTATATTATTATTAACGAATTATTATTATTATTATTATTATTATTATTATTAGTAGTAGTAGTAGTAGTAGTAGTAGTAGTAGTATATTAATAAGAGAGAAAATTACTTCGTTTAATGACCCGTGGTTATTCTTGTTTTATTTAGCCGCTTATTTTTTGCAACACTGAGTACGGAGAGTAGTGCGTCGCCATTGTTTGCCATGGCGACAGGAAGAGCGGCTAAGTTTTTATAATACCGGCAACATCAACTGATTGACAAACCGCATGTGGCTGCTAACAACCTTTTGATAGTTTTACTGCTGATAAGAAAAGTTGATTTAGCTTTGGAAACAACTATAGTAATAAGTAGACGACGTCCAGTTTCAATAGTAGTTTCTATATAGAAATAATTGTAATAAATAGTAAGAAACTGTTTTAGATATGAATTCAGCGTCCGAAGAACAGGTACTATCTGTCAAGAAAGTAAATGTACACCTATTTATGAATCTGGGATTCATGCACTGACTGGTGAGGGGAATATGTAAATTAAATTAGTCAAAGCTATAGTTCTGTGGGGAGAGGCAATGAAAGTCTGGAATACATGACGTAAAAGGGCAGAAGTTTTAATTGCAAATAATGCATAGTATCGAGAAGTGACAACATAAATAATAATAATGTGCATAAGTAGTAAAATAATTACGTAAAAATGAACTTTTAAAATGAAAACAAACCTTACCACATTGTTTTCCATAGCGCGCTACAGTTGTAATATTATCTCCACGTATCCTGACGATCCTTCCTCCTAGAAGTCCTGTATAGATGTCTTCACCTAGGAACGCAAGTGATTCAGGACCACGCAGTTTTCCTTTATACAAATACTGTACATTACTCAACCAATCTTTTGGCTCTAAATTACCTTCAAGAGGTCTGGGAGGTGGAGCACTGAAAAAATAATAAAAATAAGAATTACGAACAGAGTTAAAATTCAACACAGCGTTAAAACTATTGAATGAAACTCACCCAACGTAACGTACTGCACGTATGTCAAGCTACAACCGTCACTTACACAAGTTGAGAGACAAACAACCCCAACTGTTTATTCTGATTTCTGCAGGAAAAAAATCCGTTTGTCTAACCACAAATAACAAAATTAATAATTTTAAAACGACATTAAGTAGGAACAACTACTATTCAAGCAAATAATAGTGTCACATGTACATCGTGTAAAGGAGTTTGGTTAGAGTATTGAATGTAACCGAATGGAATAGCATCATAGATGCAAAATGGCTTGGAATATGCACTACAAAACATCATAGAGAGAACATCGCTTCATATCGCTCTTAAACTACAGGAATTCCTTTAATATTTTGCAAAAGGAGAGATGTAACAAAATAAGTTCCTTCTTTGGGCTTCTTTGGGTGACATTTAGTGTTTACGAAAGATGACGAAAAGTCAATTGCAGATAAACGAACATTATTAGCAAATATGATTAACACAAAATGATCATCGCTGGTTAGCATTTGAGTTGCTGGAAGAAACAACATTAAGCGCAACTTGAACCGAATGACTGGAACAGAATGGTTTGTAGATCAAGATTTCCTGAAACATTTGATCAATGCAATGTTGTCCTTGAGTCATTGAAAAGTTCAGATCCTTTGCAACAGAAAAATAACGTCTCCAATCCCCAACCTAGCACCTCTTCAGTTGTTGATGTATCTTTTGCCAATTTTGACCTTTGTCTTCTTTACTTTCAAATACTGAAAATTCCGCAAAGTTTCAAAGAATAAATGTAAATAAAAAAGGACTCTGAAATGTTGATAAAAACACCCACGAAAGATGTTTTCAAATCTCAGGAAGGAAAGAAGAAAATCGTAGCGATCAACAAAAGAAGAAATCATTCTAATGATAAAGAAATTTGGTTCATGAAACCACGATCAAGGAAATGGATCTTCAATCTACTCTTACTACTTACTTTAGGAGAAAACAACCTTGCTTCTCTTTCTGGAAACGCAAACCATATAATTTGTGTAGAATTGTAGTATCGCTGTAGACAGTGTGGTTATTGGGTTCATGAGGAATTCAGTGGATGTGATTCTCCAGGAATTTACATTAAAAAGTAGCAAATAAGACTGAGAAAGAGGAAACAGATTAGGTTGGGTGAAACTTACGAGTTTTTAAAGGAAACTTTTAAATATAAAACTATAAAAACCATAAGCTGGCTAATACAAGTTTACATTGGTCTACTGTATTTCATTACACGTTATATTAAAACTTTGGCTATATGAGAGTAAAATAATATAGGCTTTGTTACTTTAGGCTAGTGAAATATAGATAGTTATTTAATGAACATATTCTTACAAGTTCCATGATGAAACCAACGAGGTGAGTTTATGGTGTATATTCTTACAAGTTCCATGATGAAACCAACGAGGTGAGTTAATGGTGTAGATACTCGAAATAGTTACACTGCTGTTTGGAACATATCAGAGTGAAAGTACACAGTTGGACTAGAATATATTGTCTGAAAGTCGAAGTTATAAGGATATCTTTGGCTGTTTGTTGAACTTCTTGTAAAATGTCATGTCGAAGGAAAAGATGAAAATTCTGATGAGTAACCGTAATGAAAAACAAAATTGGTTGTTGTTGATCAGTTGATACATGGATGATGTGCGAAGGAACAGTGGTATCTTGAATCTCCGTTAGAACGCAGAGGAACAACGAGTACCGGCTTAAAAGGTTCGGGGGTGAGTCTGGTTTTGCATTGCTAGCTACAAATCCCATGTTGGTTAGAATTACAAGTACTGCAGAGTGAAAGCTGCTGAAGATTAGTACAGGTTTTGTTAGTATGAGGTCCGGAGCAGAAACCGCACTTGATTGTATTCGAGCATCGAAAAGTATGATACGAGTTTTATGCTTGACAGTTTTCATATCGGACAGGGAGGGGTGCCGGAGATTTAGAGGTTACGAGTCTGAACCATTTAAGATAAATGTAGGCTTCGTGCAAAAGAAAATTGTCAATTGTTGTCGAGGAATTTTTAAGAACTCCGACCATAAATGCGTTTGAGAAGCGTATGTACTTAGAGGACAGAATGATCGTCTAGTTTGAGTTCTTCGGCAACCTCGTTATCAGTGTAGTCTGATGGGACTCCGCGAATGACAGTTGAGAGTGCTAGTCAATAACGTGACAGCCGTTGTTTCGTGCGATATAACGGCCGTTTAGAAAGATCTGCGCCTTCTAGAAATATCTCATAGGAGTAAGCTACCATATTAGAGTCGGGAATTTAAATGAAGATACCCTTACGGATCGAGATTGTTTGAGTGATGTTAAAGCGAAGTACGTACTTTGTTAGACGAAGGTAAAGTTGTTTGTGAACTTGATATTTTGGATCGTAATTAGTGAGAAAGAATGAGAAAACTCCTGAAGGCAGATAATGGTTGATCAGAAACTGATTCTGTGAAGAAGGTAAAGATGGGAAATCTGCATCCATATTGAAGTGATCTGAAATAGTCGATGAAGATGATTCAAAAAGTGTATGATTACGTTTAGCTCGTGGTAAGTGCGACTGGGAATCCTCTTTAGAATGGTGAGATGATCGTGAGCGATCAAAACTAAGTTTCTGGCGGCGTTCCTTCCGTTTATTCACCTTGGTGGGTACAGCGGATGGTTAGAAGATATAACCAGTGGATGACTAAACACAAAGATGAGAAAACTAATATAGACAGCAGGTAGTAATCTGAAGACCACCCATTCGGAAAGCGGTCTAAGGTGAGGAAATGCCCCGGGCTAAACGTGTCGCAACATATGGTCCTTGACTGGATGAGTTTGGTAACTGTTCCTAACGAATATTTGTGATCGGGAAAGGATTTTTAAGAGTAAATTGTCCGAATAGTTAGTATCGACGCCCTATAATTCATTACAGGAGTATTTTGACTGTTCAGTAGAAATGTAAAGCATTTCCTAATTTTGAAACTATGATAATCATAACTATTTTAATTTATACTATTATTGTTATTTATTTTATATGTACATTTTTCTTGCTTATCATACCTTATTATTCATTCATATACATGTTCTACTAATATAAAGGTAACCAAGAAAGTTCTGTCGCTTTTCATCCACAGCCTTCAAACATCGATATGTCACCTAAGACGTACCTGGAAGATAAAAATAGTCCCCATAAGCATCGACGAACTTCTGCTAACGTGCTGCAAGGACATGGATTCCATCACGGTAGAAATTGGTGGGCCACGAAGCAAAGAATTTATCAAGTACGTTTTACACCTCTACTAGTGATTTAAACTGGCGTCCTCTAAGGTGATTATTCAAGAAATGGAACTGGTGATAATCGGACGGTGCAATGTCCGGGGAGTATTGCGAATGTAATAGTGTTTCCTATCCAAGGTATAGAATGGTGTCCCGGGTCATCTTAGAAACGTGGGACTTAGCGTTATCCTGTAACAGGAGAACTCCTTTGCGATTCAGAAATACTAGCTCCGGAGTTTTGAGTTTTTCTTGAACACAGCTCAACTGATAACAGTACCACGTTGCATTGATGCTCTGAAAGGCTGTAACAGTTCCCGATGCACGATGCCGCGAGCAGTCCACCAAACACACAGAAGGACATTCTGGTGTAGTGCTGGTTTCGACTGTTTTGGAACCGGTTTATGGGATTTTAACCAATGACGACGGCGCCGTCAGCTTCGTACAATGCCCACTTCATATCACATGTCAACACCCTGTCCACAAATGGCTCCTTCCTCAAACGAGACAGCAAAGAAAGACAGGTCTGCTCGCGTTGCCATTTGGATCGGAGTCAAATCATGTGAGACCCATGGACTCAACTTGTAGTGCTTCCCAAGTTGATGGAGGTGCTGCTGAACGGTTTCTCCACTCGCACTGAATTGTAGTCCCAGTTCCTCACATGCCTGGCCACTTTTCACCTCTATTACTGCCTGAATATCTTCATTTTGTACATGTGTTCGTCTTCCGGCACGTGGTGCGTCTTTGAATGTTTCGTCACCATCTTCAAATTTGTTAAACAACCGCTGCACTCACGATAATCACGATACCATCACCAAAGAAATGGCATATCTTCCGCCGCGCTCAGCGGTGTTTGACCCCAGTTTGAACTCGTATTGCATACATGCCCTTATTACGCTCTGTGGAGGTTCCATGCTCACTCTGTCCTTATGCAAGTTCACAGTGTAACTGAACTGCCAGAACCAAGTAGTATTTGGCGTAGGAGACCCGGGTTCGATTCCCGGCTGAGCTTATGTGGTTCGGATTCCACGTTAATCGGTAGACCCCGTCTCACATAGCCTCGCTGCTGAAATGACGTTAAACTCAAAATCAGCTCAAGAACCAGGTAGTATGTTTGATATACCCACATCAACAACTGACCTTCGCCTTATCTCCATTCGCATTCAACTCACGGTGTGAGGGCCAATTTAACTCAGACCACCAGAAAAAGCGACAATACTATCTTAGTTACCTTTATGTTGTCTAATGCTATGCGTAGCGTAGTGAAAATAAACTTTATTATTATTGTTACTATTAATGTTCAAATCAGAGATTATCTACATTTTTTAATAGAAAGATATAATTAATGAAGAAAATGAACTATGAATAGATTAGATTTTCATACTGTGTCTCAGTGTAGAAATAGAAATATGGGAGGTCTGGACCCTAACTATGATTATGCTGTAAATTCCCACAGGGTTCCTGTTTTTTTTTTTTTTTTTTTTTTCAAAAATCTAGAAACACATATAAATAACTGGAGACTTCACCACCAGACACCTGAATTTCCTCGGTCTACTGTTTCGCACCTCGTAATTCAACATTAACTTCCCTGCACGGCAAGAACATGTTTATGGCATTATTCTTTGCAAAAAATTGAATCTACTTTAGCATTTAAAACGGACTTCAATCAAAGTGAAATTAGGTACTGTGTTAAAAACTTCATTTCAAATGGTTTACCTCCGTTTTATCCCCTGATGTTGAGATTGACAACTTCAAAGTCATTTTTATGTATCACTGAGAAAGGAAAATAGAAATTGCTCCTCGTCTGTCGTTAAAAGCAAAATTTTCAGGAGCGCTGTGGTGGTACCCTGTGGCATACTCCCACTTGTTATGAATAATGAGTTTATGATCTTATACCAAATTTCATATCCTCAACTTTTCTTTAATCTAGAGATTTCGTTATTGCTATCTTATGATAACAATTGCAACTCCACTTTTCTTTTTCTTTTCGTTCTTTTTTTCATCATTCGAAACGATTAAACATGTCTGTAATTGTTTTAAATACAAGGTTTAAATACCAAATTTCTGTCCCTAACCTTAACGAATTTCGAGATATAGCAATCTTATTTTAACAATTGCAACTTCCACTTCTTTCTTCATGCGTCTTTCTTCCTTTATAGGGAAAAACTAAGTATACATTTAAAATTAACATTGTAATACGTATCTAATTATTTTAAATGGAAAGTCCATATATCAAATCTCATCCCAATACCCTTCACAGATTTAGAGATTGGACATTTTACTATCATAATTCCCATCCTTTGTCTCCCTTTTCTGCATCGAATTTCCAAAATCCTACGTTAATTGTATCTTACGTCGTAAATCTTATATATTGACAAAAATTTCAAAACAAGACTAATGTAAACAGCGCTGAGAGTGTGTGTTCTATTTGCAGATAGATCCAGTCAGGATAGATACAAATTGTAAATAATATATTTGTGACTCCTTTTTAAGTAAGGTCACTTGTGTGAGCATGGGAGCCTGAGTAAGCACTGACAAGTCAGTACTGAAACTTGTCTTGATAATGACCTGATTACCAATCAAAGGATCATTATCTCATGGGTCCACAAGAGGAAGGTAATATAATGAGTAAATTTCGGTAGACTAAAAAAAAATAAACATTGAGACTCTTGAATTTCAATATCAAAAGGTTACAAAATAAACCACTAAATTTCCGTATGCAGATCTGTATAATAACCAAAATACAACAAACACGCCCGATTTGTAGATCTGCACCGGCCTTCCTTCTTGTGTTACCTGCTTTGTGAGTACGCAAGAACTTACTCATTAGTTACCATAACGATAACCTCTTCCCTGTAACGATGGAAACGAGTAGGTTAACCAACAGATCACAAATTATTACAGGCCTTATAGTAATTACAGGACGCTGCACCGTCGCCAGAAGCCGTCGACCACCTGCAAAGAATTTACCTATACAAAAATACATCAGGTATTTTAGTGTATCTACCATCATCCAGTTACAGCACCCTTGAAGTGGGAATTGAACTTGTAGAAAAGTTGCAGCACAATACTTTCCATTGATAAACCATTTTATTGAATAATAAGAACTTTTAACTTCACTTCATACACACTGTACACTAATAGGATGCTGACTACGAAAAAAAAAGTAAAAATTTAGAATATAACTATTGTTAAGTTATTCTTTCTTTTCTAAATGTTTATTGCAATATTTTTATTCTACGTCGGCGCACATTCTCTTTTGGTTGTCTTGAATCTTCCCCACTCTCTTTCTTCATATGAGAGAGGTCCTGAGTTCGGTACCCGGAGCTCTTCCCTGCAGCTGCTATTCTCTTGTAGTTGCCTTCTGTTGACGTACCGCTTGCAGTTTCATGCCACAGTAGTAGTAGTTGACTAGATTTGACCATAGTCAAGAGTTACTACCAAAGAGTTCTTAGGCAGTCTTCTTACAGGTTCATTATACACATTGGAGGTTGCTGTTATCACTAACAAGTAAGAAGAACTTATAATACTTAATGTAAATGTCTCCACATTGAATTGTTTGATAAAGGACGATTACATTCTGACACTGTTTTGATATATTTATTAACACTGTTTAACCAGAAAAAACGGCTGTCCATATTTGTTATTCTAATCACTTGCACTATAACAGAATAAAATTTAAGTGATGATCACACGTATTTTAACTTATAATAATTTACTCCGCACTACTAGGCAGACAGTTTTCTAGTGGACGAACTAAATTCCAAAGTCCTAGCTCTAGTTAGAAAGTATTTGTGGAATAACTACTATGATGGTTGTTTTTTTTAAATGTTATTTTATTGCTGACGAGAGTTGACGTAGAGAAGACGTCAACCCTTTCTAACCGAGACACGAAGTGCCGCATGACCTCCCAGCCTTCAGAGATAATACCCCCGTGGATAGGGACTATTTCCTGAAACTCTCTTTCTGGCTGTATGCTCGCTTATGCTCAACCGTCAATGGTGACCCACGCAAGCACTGTTTTTGATAATTGAGGTAATTGGAAAATTCACTATTACTGTTTTTATCGTTTGGTGTTTCACTTTTTAAATATAATTAGCAGGAAGCTACAAGTTTCTACTATTCAAAGCATATAACACATTCTATATACAATAACTAGTTAACATATAATATTATGAAAAAGAAGGTATGCTGCAATTTTTTGCTGACTTTCCCCTTTTCGTACACACCCCTTGATAGGTGTAGACACCTATAGGTGAAAATTTGCAACCCCTCGACTGTGTCTATGCAGACGAAATATATCAATATTGAATGAAAATAACTTTGAAAACATACTTATCAGACTGTTAGGCCTACATTATAAATAAATGCACAAACCTTTTCTTTACATATATAAAAAAAATTTGGTGGTGTGACATATAGTGTGACAACATACATAATAAGTGTTTGGGGGTTGTTTTAACAATTGTTTTCCCACTATTTATCTGAGTAAAAGACAGTAATGGCTTCTCAACAGCAGATCGTAGACTTCCGGCCACGGAGTCTTCCTGCAATCAGTACATCATTGTGGTGCAATGTAGGGATACTTTGACATACGAGAACATGACAACACGATTTAAAAACAGTAAAAGTAAGTTTCGTTATGTCCAGGAACCTTTGTCATTTAAATACACTTTAATTAAACATTTACTCAGCTTAACATTTGAAATTTGTATTCCTCCGCCAAAACGGAAGGGCATCTCCAGTTAGGTCCGTTCTTGTAGGAAGAATTGGAGGCGGCGAGCGGGGAGCAGGGAGTCAAGTGTGAAAATCGGTCAACTCTGAAACTTTTCACATCTCATTGTATCGTAGTTTTCGCACTTGAATGGTAGATGTAATACAATGAAACTCACTGGCGACAGCAGGTCTTTCGTTGCAATGGGTCTTAGTCTGTACTATTGTACTAAGCAGGAGACTAGTAATATTTAGCCATTGCTTCATAGTTCGTGATGAAACATTCCTGGAGTCAGTTTCAAGTTCCAGTTAGCAACATTCGAAAGTTCAAACTCAGATGTCCAAGAATACAGTGCTGTGTCTTGTGTGGTCTCCGCCAACACAAAGGTGTTCAGTTAAAAGAAATGTTCGCTGTAGAATCCCTATATTCCAATTCTATCAATTGCAATGTATTTGATTTTAATATTTAGTAAATTCGGTACTTCTGATACGCTGAATTACCATATTCGATGAATATATAGAATGAATTATATAATAATAACCCTAATACATATTAATAAATCATAAAAATTACCATTTTGATAGGCAAATAATTTTATAGGAATAAAATTAAAATTTGCATATCAAAATGTAAATTAGTACAGCACAGGGAGTATACACTATCCATGGCTTTGGATTGAATATTGTAACAAAATAGACACTGACCAAAGCTTCAATACACACTGTATTTTAAACAATCATGTGTAACAGTTTCGGATATGTAACATATTCTGATGAAGGCTATGTTAGATATCCGAAACCGTTACATATTATAGTTAATAGTACAGTGTGTATTGAAGCTTCGGTCAGCGTTTCTTTTGTTACAAAAAATTTCAAGTTCTAGCTTGAGGGATTTGACCTAGCCTTTACCAATCAGTCACTTAGGACTTCTCTTAAATATACAGGCTAGCTGAAATACTCGTTTTTTATATGAGTAGACTAGGTGTATGGAAATTATTTGAACCCACTTCCCGTTTATGATAGCCATTTTAATGAAAGTGCAATGATAATTTTTACTCTACTTTTGAAGTAAATTTTGAAACATCCTATCTTCATATAATACAAACTTTAATCGAAGTGACATGATAAAATTCCCTTTACACGGAGATACTATATTCCAAAAGCTATTTCGAACGGGTTAGCCATTTCCCGACCCCAAAAACTATTGATTTGACACCATTCTCGGTCATTTTCGATATTTTATTTTACCCCACGGCTTGTGTATAGCCCGCTCCCCCCAGTTCTTTGTCACCGGAACTGAAAGAGTCACTACTACTATTAGTGTTACTGCTACTACTACTGCTACTACTTATATCGAGAACAGAACCCAACCAACCCCTGCTACTTATACTAAAGCTTTCTTACCACAAGATTTACATCTTAAATCTTTATAACATGCGATTCCGATTCATTATGAACTAGTATGAATCGTTAGAATCACTATGATTCGTTAAAAATCACTGGGGGGAGCGGGCTATACTCAATCCTACA
Source organism: Thermobia domestica (assembly GCF_964235325.1). Classification (NCBI taxonomy): domain Eukaryota; kingdom Metazoa; phylum Arthropoda; class Insecta; order Zygentoma; family Lepismatidae; genus Thermobia; species Thermobia domestica. The sequence goes on from NC_137464.1 coordinate 78,201,834, forward strand.
CCACTTCTCATCGAATTTGAAGATGGAGGCTGAATGTGGAATTCAAAAGAATTCTGAGTGTCAGTATTCATCTTAGTGATTCCGAAAACTACGGATTTAGCACTAATAAGTGTAGGTGGTTTACGATTATTTTTACATGTCAATTCATTCTAACCCCCTCTGAGGTTCTAGGGGTATCTTATTTATACTGGGGGATGAACTTGGACCTAACTGCGTCGGAGGTGTCAGTATTTATATCAGTGACCTCGAAAATTATTTATTCGTCATTAATATACCTTCTTTCCAATTATTTTTACGTCACTCCCATATACCCTTACTCCTAGCAGAGCTAAGAATGTCGTATATACATATGTATGAGCAACGTCTTGTAACACAACTGGTTCTTAATAAATATTTCTTGAGCCACAATATCTATAACAGAACATTGAAACGTAAATATTATTTATTTATACCTTCGTTTAATATTCCTATTACAAACCATTAATTTCTTGAACATCAATTCTTCTGAGAACTTCGTAATCTTTTTCTTAACAACCTCTCTTATTTATATATCCAATTACAGTAACTAAGGAGCAATGATAATCTTTACAATTTCCTTTTCTTTTCTTCTTTACAAAATATGCTCCGTTGTCGCACCTCTGATCGTCTTTCTAATACCGGTACAGGTAAATAATAGTACAACAGTACAACACTATACAACATACCGTTGTATCTGGCGCCACGAACATGAATTTCATTTATTTATTAACAATAAATGAAAAGAATCCTGGACCGTACAAGAATACACATTTTGATCAGCCCTTGTATATACATAGGATTACATTTTATATCAGTATCATATATTAATCACATAATTAAGAATATTCTTTGGCCTGTCATTATAATATAAATAACAAAGTGCGTCAACAGAAAAGTAACTATAATAATACGGTCAATAATTACTTTTAGATTCACTGGGATATATTTACTATAATCTATATAGTTTAATTCATGAAATTAAGCATAATTGCACTGAATTATATATAAATTTGTTCTCTAATAGAATTGATCCAAATGTAAACACGGAATAAACTTTCTACGTGAATATACATATAGAACACATAAAGGGCTTAATGAGTAATTATAGTGTTGTGAACGCAATAAAACAACATGGCATACATTAACATTTGTTGCAATCTGAACGGCAATAGGATACGAATTGAAGCAATTATACGCGATTCAGGATGATTAGGATTTAGAGCTTTTAATTCGTTGTATGTCGAAACTACAAATTCCGTAACATTCTTGTGACTTCGGGGATCGAAAACTTTGGTACGTAATAAAGCATCCCTGTTAGCAAGCATAAAGTCGTTTTCATAATTGGATAATAGGGCAGCTTTAAAATCTGAATAAGCATGAAGGTTTTCTCGAATGGCTTTGAACCACGTTAAACATGGAGGTTGTAGGACGTGTGGAAGTATCTTCAAGAATTTCGACTCTTTGATGCCTATTAAGTCGCATTCATCCTCAAACTTCTCGATAAATACCCGTGCAGGAATATCATCAGGTCCACCGCAAAATTTGGTCAATGATTTCACCTCGCTAAATCGCAAAGGTTTGTCATTATTATGTGATTTTGAATATTTACCGTAACATTTTGACTTCCTACAGGATGAATATTTCTTTCTTCTTCCAACTTCGGTACTACCTTCACTATATCCCGAAGACTCACTATCCTCCAAAACTCGATGAGATGTTACTGGTTCTGGTTCCTTAAAAGGAGACTGATTTCTATATCCACCATCATGAGAGATTACTGGTTCTAATCCATTATATGCAGCCTGATTTCTATGTCCACTGGGGGACTGATGTCTATGTCCACCATCGTGCTCTGGCTTAGTAACATGGTACCACTCTTGCAAACAATTCATATCCTCTCGAAGTTCTCGGATGTGAAAAGTGTGTTCATTAATTACCGATTCCATGGCTTTAACCACATCCTGCATCTCAGTGTAATTTTGGGATACTCGTTCCATCCTTTGGTCATACTGCTTAAATCTCGTGGAAATATGTTCCTCCAATTGACCTTCTATTTTACATTGTAATTGATCCATTTTATCTTGCAGTTGTTCCTCAATTTTATGTTGCAATTGCTTTAAGGAGTCCTCCAATTGTTGATGGGTTACATTCTGAAATTTCTCAAACTGTTGTTGAGTAACCATTTTTTGTTGAAATTCCTCCAATTGCTGATGGGTTACATTCTGAAATTCCTCAAATTGTTGTAAAGTAACCATTTTTTGTTGGAAGTCCTCAAATTGTTGTTGAGTAACCATTTTTTGTTGGAATTCCTCAAATTGTTGTTGAGTAACCATTTTTTGTTGGAAGTCCTCAAATTGTTGTTGAGTAACCTGATTCTGTTGAAGTTGGTTCATTTGACATGATATCTGCTTTAAAAGATCCGTAATGGTATCAAGAGCATGACTACCACTTTGCATAGGTCGGTCTTGGATTTCTTCAGTTTTCGACATACCTCGGTTTATTCGTTTACCACTTCTTAGTATAGTGACGTAAATATTGGGCTCAATTGTGTCTGTCGTCCTTCATTAGCTTTCTTTAGTCTGTCTTGATTTCTTTTCCGTTCGGTGCATGGTATGTGCAGCATTCTGCACCAACACGATATTTCAAATGCTTCCAGCTAGGTTATTTAAGCTTTTCTCAATGTTCTCGTCTCTGATCCATAAAGCGCCACGCTCCATACCAGGGTCTTAATAAAACGTTTACGAGCGTCCAACGACATATTTCTTAGTAGTCCTCTTTTCCTATGGAATGCTTGTTTTGCCTTGTAAAATCTATATTAAAAAAATAAGCTGGCAGAATAGTTTGAACCGGGTCATTTGTTCGGAAACGGATGGGTAGATGGAAAACTCGGCCATCATCTACCCCATCATTTTCAAGGGCACATAATTTGGGATAAAAAAAATTGTCCCAGGGTCCCCCGCAGGGTTCCAGACGGGGTCCAACTCAAAAGTTTCAAATGGCAAAGTAGTGGGGCAGATAACAAAATAATCGTTCAAATGGTGTTACAAGCATCAAAATTGGCATGGTATATCTCCAAAGGTTCCTTAGTGAATCTACCAGATTGATCATTTGAAATTCCAATATGGCGGCCATTTTTCAAGATGGCTGCCAAACTGGTTTTTTAAGTTGATTTTCCTTTAAAAATATAAAGTTGTTGGCCGATTCGAATGATCTTGGTGTTAATTTATGTGTTTTTAAGCATGAGAAGTTAATTTTTCTCTGTTTTAATTTACTAATGAATGTTTCTTGCATTCGAGCTTAACACTCGTGACATTACTGACGAGCAATTTAGAATATATTGTATCAGATTAGTAAATGATAGTTATATTGCATGAGTAAGTGTCTCAAGGGTTGCTTTAACCAGTTCCCAAATCAGCCTTGAAGGTAGCAAAACTCCAATAAGTCAAAGTATAAAATTCAAAATGGAGTTTGATACAGGATCTACCAGCAAATCGTGGCACAATGACTGGGATAAGTATTGTCTTTGTCAAAAGGCTGCTAAGGACATTCTTAACTCTCCACATGCAAACCCTTATAAAAAGTGCGATGATGATTACAAGAAATTGGCTAGAGATATTGCGTAATTTTATTCAATTAGTTGTATACCAATCAAAATTGATCCTGCAAAACTCGATGAAGGTGATGGAATAGTAGCAACTCTGAGGAGAAATAAGGATCAGTATTATGAAAGTTTCAGGCTACTGTTTAATAACACAAAACTAAACAAAGCTTTGAGGAAATCAAGCTCTTCTGTTCCTACAGGGATAGGCTCAGCTAGCAAGATTCCTTGAAAGGTTAGAATTCCCAAAGCAACTGAATATTTCTTGTGTGAATAACAAAGCTCAGAAGATGATTTAAGGTGCGCGATGACAATGAAACTAAATCACAGACTCAATGAGAGTGGTAAAACACTTAATGACTTGAAACTGCAAGCAAAGTTAAGTGCGAGAGACGTTGTGGCGCAAGAATTTAAATACCGTCTCCTTTGCGTGGCACAGCTTTACAACCCAAAACGAGCACATCATAAGGCTCAACAGCAAGATGAAATGCAAGATAATTATCAGGATAAACAATTATTCCCTAGAGTTTTTCTGAATTGGTCACTTACATCACAGAAATGAAAGCAGCTGGTGAAGAACCTCCCATTGTTATACTTGCAAACATGACATCTCTTTACAGACAGAGGCTAGAGTTCGTGGGAGTTAAATCACCTGAAATTCATACAACTCGTCTGAAAGACAAGTTACTTTTCCATATTCCTCAGCTGCAAGCCCATTGCAGGTTTTTGAGAAGGATGTTGGCGAAATCCTAGCACACGCAAATAAGTACAGTCATGCGGTCTATCTGGCAAATGCTTCAACATAAGTCACATTTCACTGGATAGTTTCAAGATGAATGCATTGAGCAGATTGTTCAACCCTCATTGCTTCAATTTGTAATCATGATTGGGCATGGGGCAGACATTAAATCACAGCTTCAACATGGAGCTTCGAAATCTGACTTTGCTTTGTCTCAGCTCTTACAGTACAACTGTATTGCTAATCCAAAAATGGGAACACCCACTCACAGACACTCTAAGGACCGCGGGACACATTTTTCTGTCTATGTCGGTATGTCAGTATTTGCCAAGACAAGAAAGAGGCACCTTATCGGTATGCTGCATGAAAATGGTGTGATCATCTCATACGACAGTCTTGGAAATATTTGCCCAACTAAGTGAAGCAGTAGTAGCACAGTGCGTGGAAAACGGAGTAATATGTCCACCATTCTTAAGAGAACAATTGTTTACGACTGAAGCAGTGGATAATATTGACCATAATCCGACATCAACAAAGGCCAAAACGTTCTTTCGAGGTACCAGTTTGTCAATCTTTCAATATCCAAATGAAAAGTACTCTGGTGAAAAGCGAGAGAAATCGATACAGAACACAGTTGGAGTCATTTAAAAAAGTCCCACAACTTCCCGAAGCATACACAAATATTCGCCCAGCATATTTTTTAAAGAATTATGATCCTCCAAAAACAACAGTACCATCATTGCCAGCTTCTGAGTCAATTAAGTCACACATAAAAGAAGAATACGCATGGGTAGAAGAGGTATTGCTTACGCTTATCAAGAATGCGGATAATGAAGCTCCCATTACATGGACTACACACTACGCAGCTCAGAAAAACAGTCAGTCATTTGAAGTAAGCATTACTTCATTGGTGCCGTTAATTCGAGATCAGGCGCATACTATAGAAACCATAAAACATGTCATGGAGAAGGTACGAGATACGGTGAGTTCCTCCAGTTCAGATTCCAGCCGTAGCTGCTGACCAACCGCTGTATGGTCTGGCAAACCAGATTCAGTGGGAATGGCCAGAACTTGGAGAGAATAAATTTGTGGTTATGTTGGGGGACTTCACATAGAAATGGATGCGCTGAGGACTGTTGGAACACTACTAAATGGCAGTGCTTGGACCACAACTTACAACGTGTTTCTGAAAAAAAAAAAAAAAATGATTGCAATGGAAGATGCAAGTGCTTCAGCGCAAGGCTTCCCTTTACAATACTCTGTAGTTGTGTGTGTGACCACCATTAATTTCCTTGATACACAAAAGTTCAAAGAGAGCATACTATTCTTATAATATACTCCTTACCACTGGCGCAAATACTGGGAGGATAAGAGGGACATGCCCCCTCCAATCTTGGAATTGGGAGACTGTCTTCCCCAATAATCCGATTTGAAAAGTGTTTTGGGAAGAAATGTGATGATTTGTGTCAGATTGCCACAAAGGAAAGTGAGACGAAATTGATGTTCCTCCAGAATAAGCCTCAAAACTACCCGCCTCCCAATGTTGAAGACAACTCTGACCCCCTGATCCTCCACAGCATTGCTTTACTTCATAAATATTTTGACATCGCTTAAAAATATATGGGAACGGCCTTACCAGGCCCGTATCCACGGGGGGCCAAGGGGGCTTGGCCCCCAAAATGTTCACCTGCTCCCCCCTAAAATTTTCACGGAAGGCTTGCAAAAAATCTCGATTAATTCTATGTGTAAAAACTAAGAATAAAATGCAATTATTTGACGAACACTTCTAAACATATTTTGAAGGAGTTAAAGTAAAGTTTATCAGTCTTCTCGAATTTCGATATGAAATGACACAATACATATTGAAGCAAGTTTTCCGAAAAGAAGAAATATGCTCATAATACTTCACGCCACAGTTGTAATAGCGATCTGGGAGGTAGGAGACGAAGTGCTTACTGCAAGCCAAATCATAAAAACAGAAGCAGGAACAAAGCGTTTATCTTTTGTCGATTGCAGTAACGGTGAGTAGGTTATTGTTATTCTATTGTGTAGTTGTAGTATTATCTGTCAGGAAAGTAAATGTACACCTATTTTACATTATATTTTGAATGTAAACGCCATTTGCAATTAGTAAAAAATAAAAATTGAACGTTCCGATGTAGCTGCAAAAAGTAAAAAGAAAAACATGGAAGTGGAGTGTTCGAATCCATACTCATGGTTATTAAAAATACAATTTCTACATGCTTTACACCTCCCGACCATGTTTCTACGTTAGCAATTAAGATGTTTGTGTTTAGGTTAGGCTGGTCAATACGTTTTGCAAAGGGGCCCGGTTTAGCTCTGACGCACCACAGGTGCGAGCAGGGAGCAAAACACCTTTTCTCTCTCCCTCTGTGTGTCTATTTATCTATCTATCTGTATATATATATATAACGATATTTGTGAATGCCATAACCACCCTAATTTTACTGAGATATTTGTGTGCAGGGACTTATTGAAATATTGAACCAGATTAATCGCATAAAGAAGGTTCCCGCCCTTTCGCTACGGTCAGGCTTTTTTTTTTTTTTTGCACGAGGGAGATATTTTCGTATCGGAACAAGATGATTGTTAGTGATGATATGAAATTACACATTGAAAGTGAAGTAACTTGTGAAACGTTTTATTTGAAAGAATAAAATAATAAATGTGCTTTCCCTAACACAGAGAACTGTAAATCATGTATTTCGAGTTCGGAAGCGTGAATGGCGAGGAGTGTTATTTGATTTGCTTTTTAGTAACACATTGCATTGCAAATAAAGGTAGGCAACATTAGTGGTAAGTAAAATATTATTACTATTAATAATAATAATAATAATAATAATAATAATAATAATAATAATAATAATAATAATAATAATAATAATAGGTGTTGTTTGTGGCAAGGCAATATCTTCCTCAATTCTTCTTCAAACGTAATAATTGTAACGCCATATCTCCCTTACAAACAAAATATTAGCAACTCATATCGAGAGAACGGGAAATTGTAGAGTGATGGGAGCAACGTTGGACAGTATGCACTCATAGTAATTAGAAAAATAAGCGATTTCAATGCAAAATGAACGAAGAGTCATTGTCATGGGTAGTCATGGAGCCACGGCAGAGCCCTCTTTAGGCAAAATGTCGATAACTTATATCGAGAGAACAGAAGGTGATAGTGAGATGGGACCAACGTTGGACACTGTGGACCCATAAGGCGCATCGAAAAAAATTAGTGGGGTGGGGGCGCCAGCCAGCCTTACTTACTTCCACATAATAATAAAAAATTATATTGACGAAATACACACATAAGTTAGCTAGTAATATTTGACATTATTATTATTATTATTATTATTATTATTATTATTATTATTATTATCGACAGCGTCTTTTCATTACGTGTGCATGTTTGACATGAAGCCAAAGAGAAGATCCTTCATTCGGTGAAAGAATAAGAATAGTCAGTTACTTTAACTGTGAACGACAGCGAAAAATACGAAAAGAGTGATTAGCTGTAGCGAAAAGAAACAATACTTTCTCTCAAATGGATAAAAAAACCAAGCCGAGATAGATTCGAACTCGCATGGACGGCGTGAAAAGTCAGTGCTTTGTCCACTTTTTTTAACTGACTCACCGAACGTGTTTCAGTAACTTACTTATTGCTAATTTTACTTGCTTCACTCGTTTAACTTGCTTTTTCTAATAACTTATAACGACAGAGACACGAACACAGAAACACAAGGAACAGTTAAAAATCATAGATGCTCTCCCGCCGGGAATCGAACCCGGGACACCAGACACCAAAGTCGCACGTGCTAACCACTAGACCAGAGGGGAGGGCACTGTTCACTCTCTGTGTCGTTAGGGATTAGGACCACTGTATTGCCAGCTATCACTTCTGTGGATTGTATACTATGATCACATGTTTCCTCTCTGTTGGAAGAGTTAAACCTACATTCTGTGTAATACATGAGGAATTTAGACCTACATGCTCTTCATATAATGTAATAAAAGGGTCAAGCTGGGAATAAGAAAAAGAACATTCCTTGGACAAAACGGAAACTATTGGCATCAGAAATATTTATCTACGAGGCATGCGCAGTAGTATATTTCAGAATAGTTACTGTTTAGTTCAGAAAACGAAGAAAGGGGTATAAAAAAGCAAATATGTCGCGTCAACGAGATCGACCAGAGTTGACAGAGGCGGAAGCAGATGTGTAGTAATACAACAACTTGGTTAAATTGATAATTGGTTCTTTATTATGTAGTAGATCGTATCACAACTTTACGGAAGAGCAGAGAAAGGCTTACTAACGCTGTCATATAGTAAGCTTTAGTAACACGATCATATAGACACAAATGGATGTAACTGTGAGTACTACAACTTGGATTTAACGAAAGCCGTTTAGATATTCAGTGGTTTGCAGGGTTGCAGGGCAATCCGGATTTTTTCGAAATCCGGAGTTTTTCTCAATTCCGGAATTTTCTAAATTCCGGATTCTTCCCGAGTTCCGGAATTTTTCTGAATTAGGGAGTTTAACTGAATTCCATAATTTTCCGAAATCCGGAAAGTGAAAGTTCCGCTTCCAAAAAATGAATTTAGTTTAGTTAATATGAATCGTGGCGGAAATAAGTCTTTGAGCAGGTAATGGCGACTGCTTTGAAAGAAATGGGGTGTATGAGAATTCAATCTGTCATATTTGTAGTTTCGTGTGGAGAAAAAACAAACTTCTGAACCAACGGTTTAAGAAAAACTGAAGTTATTAATGTAAACTTTTCCGACTTCATAAAAGAAATACGAAAGACATTTTGAATCGAAGAAATATAACACACAAGTTTGCAAGCGGAGACAAAGAAACCTAACGTAACCAGACTAAATACGAATCGTTTACCGCGTAGCGGTCAAGGTCAAGCTGTTTTCGAGGGCAAGTTTCGAGTTGAGTCGAGTTTGATAATGGCTCGCTCGCGCGTTCAGTTCGTTTTAATTCGTTTTGAAATAAAGGCCTGATTAGACTGGAATTGCGAAAGCCATGAGAAATGTAAGCAGTAACGTGGAATACTTTTAGTATTGGTCACGACAGGGGGCGTCTCGTCTCGTAATTTTAGTGCATCTCGTGGGGCAATTTTAGTGTATCTCATCTCGTCTAGATAACGAGAAGACAAGAGTTTTTTTTACGAGACAGCCTCAAATGTCGTAATTACCAATATAAGTATATACTGTAGTTCTTAAAATCAAAGCTGAGACCTGCACTGTCGAATTCTTGAGCCCAAGCAGAAGACCAACTCGGGTAGTGATATCAACCGGCTCGGCTCGTATCAACTGAGCGAACAGCTCGAGTCGGCTCGGTTGGGATGAGCCAATGACCCGAGCCGGCTCGGTTAGAACGACATTTGAGCTGAGTCGATGGCTCGAGCTTTCTCGGTTGGGATGGGTCCCCTACTCGACTCATGTGAACCGGTTCAAGCCAGCTAAGTTGAAACTAGTCCATCGGCAAGTTTCGATTCAGCTGAACTAAGCCGATGGGTCAGATCGGCTCGGTTGGGTGAGCTGTTGGCTCGGCTCACTCCTCGGTTCGGTTCGAGAGTGAATGAGCTGTAAGCTGAGCCGCTCGAGCCGTTGAGAAGCCTAAACCCGGTCCCAGCTGTTTTGAACATGTTTGGCTGAAGCCTATAACTTTTAGTGTTGCCACGAGACGAGACAGACTACTTGTCCCGTTTCGAAAATGAAAACGTTGGCTGGAATGGCCAAGATTGAAATTGCCAGTGGTCATATAGATTGCAAAAGGAAAATCCTCTTTGTGAGAAAACATGTTGAAAAGCCTTCATAGAAATGTGTCCTCTGTCTATTAAATGAAACAATCGTGATACATGAGCCTCCAAGAATATCATCCTTAATGTCGTGTCCCCAATTCCTCTTGCTGTAAACTGAGGAATTCTCATTTTTTTCATTTCTGGCTGGAATGATGCCAAACAAAATCAAAGACAGGGAAGATTTTTACAAGGTCAAGAAACCGAACTACCACCACCACCTATTCAATTTGAAAACTGGGTAAGGTCTACATTCATTACAGGCTGTAGTTGAAAGTTCTGGCTGAGATGGCGGAAGAGAACAGAACAGACTACAATTGTCTTTATACTCTGGTGGCGGTATTCTTTTTCCTATATGAACGGAAAACGGCAATTGAAGTATGTCATCTTGCAACTAAAATCTTGTCTTCTTTCTCTCTCTCTTTCTCTCCCTCTCACACCTACATACACATAAAAACACACTTTTACCATTTTACCAATCGTTCGCTTATTATACAGCAGTCATGTTGTAAAATTCACCTCTTCGTTTGGAAGCCGGGCGAAGGACAAAGAAAGCAAAAATATTGTCGACGAACCCTTCAAATTGTTTGCTTTTAGCAAATTTATGGTACTAACAATACCACTGGAGTTGAAGAGGTTTTACAGGGGCCCTTCCTTTTGTTACGCGGAAATGTTTGATCTGACCAGAGTGCGAAATTGCCCTCTGCTTCTATGTTGAGAGGAGGGGAATACTTCCCTTTCCTAGTGAATAATATTCATTAGAACCTGAATTATCTTAAAAAATTGTTTCTTTCAGGCGCATAAAATCTTTCGAACTTGATAAATGTAAAGAACATTTGGTATAATATTCATGGAACTCCGTTAAAAGCAGAAAATATCATGAGAATGATCAGAAAATATCATGAGAATGAGAATTCGAACATTGAAGAACATAATTAACAGAAAAGAAATAGGATACCCAAACCATATTTTTAAACCTGCTATAAAATGTATATCCTATATGTTTACTAATTCCTTACTCCCATGAAAGTATCCTGGGGAGGATATTCTCCCCAATTTTTTCAGACTGAAATCCTTTTATTCCGTACGATTTCCCCCCCTGACACAATACGAAAAAACAAATGCTGTTAAAATCTATACAGATGACCCTTCCGGGACTAACTCGGGGCCTTCAAGCCGATGGTCTATCGCCGCAGACCGCTCGGCTTGGTATGAAGATGTACGTTGTATGATTGCGAATAGATCACGACAATATAAGAAACTTTAATCCAAATTGGCCACCCAAAAATCAACTTTTTTTTAGACCACTAGCTAATCTGGGTGTACTGTCATGAGTTCGTTACACAAACGGGGCAACCACCACATAGTATCACACACCCCGCGGTTATGGGAACAGATTTGAACCATGGAGGTGAAGACTGGCCGCAAGCATTCTTTCGTCCGATGTGTCGTTCAGCTCCCATTACTATGACACTTTAAGTAGAGCTTACTGTGCAGTAACATAAAATTTCAATCAAATACTTTCCATTACTCAATAAAATTATTTGGCGCCGAGCTTTTTTTGTAAAATAATAATAAGAATAATAAGAATAATAATAAGAATAATAATTGCAACAAATCTAAACATGCTAAAATGGAAAGTAATTTTTGATTGGTATGGGTTAACACTGTGAAACCTAAAGGCTGGAATATATGAAATCAAAGTGTACACACATATCTATCTCTCTATTTATCTATATATCTTTCCATCTCTCTCTCTCTCTCTCTCTCTCATATATACAGACACTATAAAGCAAGTGGGTTGATAGTATACGGTAGTGTCGGGGATGGTGACACCTTTACATCGAACTTTGCTTGTCGTGTAAACATTATTTGACATTGGTGGCTTCATGTTCGACGTACCTATGAGCAATTTACTGTATATTCGTGTATTAAAACTCGTAAAACAAATTTCAATGTTTCGAAATGTAAAAAAAAAAAAAAAAAAAAAGCCAGGGTCGAGAAGCCTCAGACAACTAACAGCAGAGATATATCTTGTAAACTATTTGTCCTTGCCTTGTGAGCTTATTTGAATTTATTTTTAAGACCGTTAGGCAACTTTGGCCGAATGGATGATGATGGGGAAATTAGTGGAATGAAGAAAGTAGTAGGATACTAGACAAATTCGAGAAAACACACACATTCGAAAAATGAAATGAAATTAAATGAAATCTTTGAGTTTTCCGTCACACGGTTAGGGTAGAGGAGACAGTGATGATGAGTAATGAATGAAATGTTGGAATGAAGAAAGTTGGAGGAAACGGGAAAACCCCGAGAAAACCCACGCACTCGGTGTTTGTCTACCACAAAGTTCACTTCGCGGGGCTGGGATCGAACCCGAAACCCCAAGCACCAGAGGTGAACGCTCTATCTACCACTGAGCCACCGCGGTCCCCACACACATTCAATGCTTGTCCACCACAGAGCTCACATGGCACTAACCGAGATCGAACCGACTACCACATACACCAAAGGTGAAGGCTTCAGAGTGTAGCTACCGTGACATTTCTTGTCTTGTGTGTTCTGGGTAATACTTGTAACTTCGTTGTATCTTGATTAACATGGTGCAACCTGCTACATTTTACTTTCGTTCCCATGGTATGCTGCTATATTTTTTACGAGACAAGACGAGACAAAACGAGACGAGACGAGACGGGACAGAACCTCTCGAGACGAGACGAGCTCATTTTTTGAGACGAGACATGTTTTGCACGAGACGAGACGAGACAGCCTGAAGTCTCGTATCGTATCGTCTCGTGGCAACACTAAAAACTTTTAACAATTTTTGGCTCGAGCCCGAATACTTGCCCCTTCGGAACTCAAACCCAGAACGTGACCGATGTCCTTCCCTCCTGAAGACTTCTCGACGACCGAGATCGACAGTCAATTGGCTTTTACTATTCAGATACAAACCGTATATCTTTTAAAGATTATACACGGTGTTGATATAATAATAATAATAATAATAATAATAATAATAATAATAATAATAATAATAATAATAATAATAATAATAATAAAAGTTTAAACTTGCCATTGAAATTTGGCAAAACTTACTTAAAAGTAGAGATTTCGGGGAAAGGGTTCCGTACCTTCAAGACACACCTCTGCAACTACCAACATTTTAAACTACAACGTTCCGTTGAAGTTTCATGTAGAAAGTATTCTACTGTATGTTTTAAGGAAAATAACTGTAATAAATATAACAGAATATCACGCAACAGTAAGGCATATAATAAACTAATTTTTAGGATATGTAGAGGTAAATATAAAAGCTTTGCTACAAAATACCTACACAGAGCGTAATTCAATGAGCTCTGAAATATAATGTAATGAAATAGCCTATGAGATTTAGTCTACAGAGCAATTGTTACTTAAAGAATTGACATACACTATTTCGAGAATCGAGACAAGACGGGAAATGTTTACCATACTTTTCGTCTCTTCTCGATTCTCATCTCCAAAAAGAGACGAAAATTTTGAGTTAACCTTGACCCATCTCGAATGTAAAATGTTAATTCTCATGTTATTTTGTTTGTTTTAGAAAGGAGATATGAAATTCCTCTCCTCGTGGGCAACATTAAACCAAACCGAAATATTCTTTCCAAATGTCATGTTTCTGCTTGTAATGGTATGACCTTAGCGATAATTAGCTCCTAGCTTTTAATCTTCTACGAGATAATAATAATAATTATTAGTGTATATTTATTACTATTATTATTCCTGAAGATTTGATATTTCAAGTATTGAAACATCCGAGTATTCAAATATCTGAATATAATAAAACGTATGTTATCCGATCAATCGCCATCAAAAATCCTAAAGTAAAAAAAATGTGCATTCGCACAAGCATTTTGACCACTGAACCGCGATCGCTACGCGGTAAAAGATTCGTTTTAAGTCTGGTTACGTTAGGTTTCTTTGTCTCTGCTTGCAAACTTGTATGTTATATTTCTTCGATTCATAATGTCTTTCGTATTTCTTTTATGAAGTCGGAAAAGTTTAATTAATAACTTGAGTTGTTCTTAAACCGCTGGTTCACAAGTTTGTTTTTTCTCCACACGAAACTACAAATATGACAGATTGAATTCTCATACACCCCATTTCTTTCAAAGCAGTCGCCATTACCTGCTCAAAGACTTATTTCCGCCACGATTCATATTAACCAAACTAAATTCATTTTTTGGAAGCGGAACTTTCACTTTCCGGATTTCGGAAAATTATGGAATTCAGTTAAACTCCCTAATTCAGAAAAATTCCGGAACTCGGGAAGAATCCGGAATTTAGAAAATTCCGGAATTGAGAAAAACTCCGGATTTCGAAAGAATCCGGATTGCTTCGAATTCCGGAATGTTAACGAAATAAGAAATTTCTAAATTCCGGATTTTTCCGAATTCCGGAATTATTCCAAAATGGGAATTTTCCGAATTCCGGAATTTGTCCGGTTTTACCTTCGGGAGTCCGGAAAGTAATAATTCCGGAATTGGCTATCCCTAGTTTATACACAACCTTTCAGAACACTAAGCTAGTAGCTGTCTACAAACAAACAAGTAATGCAAAGCATTTTGTATCCTGCAATACGTCATGTATTAAAATCCGAAAGCAGTTTCAGTATCTAACCAGAAATTGCATGTATATAGTTACTGGAAGCTGAGGTATGAAGAATTGTATTGTGTCTTATCTTTTTGTGTCTTATACAACCCTGCAAACCACTGAATATCTAAACGGCTTTCGTTAAATCCAAGTTGTAGTACTCACAGTTACATCCATTTGTGTCTATATGATCGTGTTACTAAAGCTTACTATATGACAGCGTTAGTAAGTCTTTCTCTGCTCTTCCGTAAAGTTGTGATACGATCTACTACAGAATAAAGAACCAATTATCAATTTAACCAAGTTGTTGTAATACTACACATCTGCTTCCGCCTCTGTCAACTCTGGTTGATCTCGTTGACGCGACATATTTGCTTTTTTATACCCCTTTCTTCGTTTACTGAACTAAACAGTAACTATTCTGAAATATACTACTGCGCATGCATCGTAGATAAATATTTCTGATGCCAATAGTTTCCGTTTTGTCCAAGGAATGTTCTTTTTCTTATTCCCAGCATGACCCTTTTATTACATTATATGAAGAGCATATAGGTCTAAATACCTCATGTATTACATAGAATGTAGGTTTAACTCTTCCAACAAAGAAGAAACATGTGATCATAGTATACAATCCACAGAAGTGATAGCTGGCAATACAGTGGTCCTAATCCCTAACGACACAGAGTGAGCAGTGCCCTCCCTTCTGGTCTAGTGGTTAGCACGTGCGACTTTGGTGTCTGGTGTCCCGGGTTCGATTCCCGGCGGGAGAGCATCTATGATTTTTAACTGTTCCTTGTGTTTCTGTGTTCGTGTCTCTGTCGTTATAAGTTATTAGAAAAAGCAAGTTAAACGAGTGAAGCAAGTAAAATTAGCAATAAGTAAGTTACTGAAACACGTTCGGTGAGTCAGTTAAAAAAAGTGGACAAAGCACTGACTTTTCACGCCGTCCATGCGAGTTCGAATCTATCTCGGCTTGGTTTTTTTATCCATTTGAGAGAAAGTATTGTTTCTTTTCGCTACAGCTAATCACTCTTTTCGTATTTTTCGCTGTCGTTCACAGTTAAAGTAACTGACTATTCTTATTCTTTCACCGAATGATGGATCTTCTCTTTGGCTTCATGTCAAACATGCACACGTAATGAAAAGACGCTGTCGATAATAATAATAATAATAATAATAATAATAATATCAAATATTACTAGCTAACTCGTGTGTGTATTTCGACAATATAATTTTATATTATTATGTGGAAATAAGTAAGGCTGGCTGGCGCCCCCCCACTAATTTTTTTCGTTGCGCCTTATGGGTCCACAGTGTCCAACCCTGCCGTATCGTGATAAAATGCTGTAACTTTGGCGGAGCAGTTTTGCGAAAAAGAGCCGTAAAGTTTTCATTTGAAAATGTGATCTGTATCGTGTAGAACCAGTGTATCTTGACTTTGGAAACACGTGGTTACATGTAATGTTACGTAAATGCATGTTGTGTGATTAAATTTGGTGAAAATTGATTGGTTGACCATTATTGCCCAGTTACACTTGTTCTACACGATACAGATCACGTTTTCGGATGAAAATTTTACGGCTGATTTTCGCAAAACTGCTCCGCCAAAGTTACAGCCTTTTGTCATGACATGGCAGAACGTTGGTCCCATCTCACTATCACCTCCTGTTCTCTCGATATAAGTTATCGACATTTTGCCTAAAGAGGGCTCTGCCGTGGCTCCATGACTACCCATGACAATGACTTCGTTCATTTTGCATTGAAATCGCTTATTTTTCTGATTACTATGAATGCATACTGTCCAACGTTGCTCCCATCACTCTACAATTTCCCGTTCTGTCGATATGAGTTGCTAATATTTTGTTTGTAAGGGAGATATGGCGTTACAATTATTCCGTTTGAAGAAGAATTGAGGAAGATGTTGCCTTGCCACAAACAACACCTATTATTGTTATTATTATTATTATTATTATTATTATTATTATTATTAACAATAATAATAATAATAATAATATGTTACTTACCACTAATGTTGCCTACCTTTATTTGCAATGCAATGTGTTACTAAAAAGGAAATCAAATAACACTCCTCGCCATTCACGCTCCCGAACTCGAAATACATGATTTACAGTTCTCTGTGTTAGGGGAAAGCACATTTATTATATTATTCTTTCAAATAAAACGTTTCACAAGTTACTTCACTTTCAATGTGTAATTTCATATCATCACTAACAATCATCTTGTTCCGACACAAATAACTCCCTTTTGCAAAAAAAATAAATAAATAAATAAATAAATAAATAAATAAAGCCTGACCGTAGCGAAAGGGCGTGAACCTTCTTTATGCGATTAATCGGGTCCAATATTTCAATAAGTTTCTGCACACAAATATCTCAGTAAAAGAGGAAAAGTTATTCAAACTTTCTGAATGCCTTTTTATGGGCGAAATTTGGTTCCCTTGGAAGGTTTTAAGAGTTTGAAGGGCCGCCATTTTGAACATTTTCATCTGATTATTCTGGTTAACGAACTCATCAAGATATTTCAACAATTAATGTTTGTGCCAAGTTTCGTCTCAATCCGCTGAAAATTAGGGTGGTTATGGCATTCACAAATATCGTTATATATATATATATATATATATATATATATATATATATATATATATATACAGATAGATATATAAATAGACACACAGAGGGAGAGAGAAAAGGTGTTTTGCTCCCTACTCGCACCTGTGGTGCGTCAGAGCTAAACCGGGCCCCTTTGCAAAACGTATTGACCAGCCTAACCTAAACACAAACCTCTTAATTGCTAACATAGAAATTGTATTTTTAATAACCATGAGTATGGATTCGAACACTCCACTTCCATGTTTTTCTTTTTACTTTTTGCAGCTACATCGGAACGTTCAATTTTTATTCTTTACTAATTGCAAATGGCGTTTACATTCAAAATATGAGGAATTTTGGTGGCATTTGTTCGGATATTCTTCTCTTTCAAAATTAAGAAGAGAATAAAAGCAATACGCAAAGACAAAAAGTATTATCAGTACTAAACATTACCAATAATAATTGCTACGAAAGACTAAATACGACCTCTTTTACCATCTCTCATGAGCTGTATGTATTAGTAACAAATTTTTTAAAAAACGTCCTTGACGGGGATTCGAACTCGCGTTCTTTTCATTTGTAAGCCAGCACCTTAACCACTACACCAAGATCATGGCGTGGTGAACGTTTAGTTGTCGGTGTATTTGTTGTATTTGAGATTTATTTTCCCACTTCGACAATTTTTACTCTTTTTTTCTAAGTTTAACAGCTGTTTCTGGCTTTCTCTTTCGGTGTCATCCTTTATTTACACTATGCACTATTCGTATTCACAGCTTGTGCTGCTCTTGCAATGTCTTATTCAGATTAAACTTTTCTTTTTGCCCCTCAGTAAACATTTGATTGATTTAATTCTCATACTCTCCACGGATGGAGCGCAGGAATGCCAGACTCGAAAAATAGGTGTACATTTACTTTCCTGACAGATAATACATAAATGCATTGCAAAAATCCTCGTCAACAGCAAACCTTAGATTAATTGTGGAACAATTAGTTTTGAAGTGAATTAAGAGCTCCGAGTTCTGTTAAAGGCGATTGATTCTATTAAATTATTGTGTTGTGGTATGTAAAACAAGAACTATGCTGGAATATTAACCGAAAAAGTAACGGTTTCAAAAACTTTCAAATGTTTGTTTTCGTAGAAGAATAAAGGAGTTATGTTTAGCAGAAGGGATCCAAAAACACAAAATTTACAGAAGAAATTGATAATGCAAGCTCTCAGACTTAACATAACGTAACCAAATCTAACCTAAGCTAACCTTAACTAACCTAAGCTAACCTGAACTATCCTAAAGTTACCTAATTTAGTAGAAATAAGCGAAATTCTATCATTTTTTTGGAAAATTATGCTGGACCCCTACACTAACATAATGTAACATAAACTAATCTAACCTAACCTAAACTAATCTAAACTCACCTAAACTAAACTAACTTAATCTAATGTGAACATGAATTACCGAAATTGCAACATTTTTCAGAAACAAATGTTGGATCCTTTCTGCTAAACATTAGCCGAATAAAGTTAAACTAAATTACCTTAATTAGATGAGTAACTGGGCAAGTGAACATATTTAACGTGTACACTCTTAAAAATTTCCTTACTCAGAAATGAGAAAAATGCATGTTCAAAACAATATAAGTAATGTTTACTCATATTTGAGGAAAAATGTCTCATTATTTCCAAATATGTTTTCATTTGTGACCTCAAGGCAAATTTTCAGGTTCCCATTTATGAGATTTTCTCACTTCTTAAAAATGAGAATGGAATAGTGCGTGATTTGCAATATCATAGATGATTAAAAAATAACGGTAACAATCTTACCGAAATAATATTAATATGTTTTACTAGGGAGTAATATTGCTAGGGCTTAATTACTATTCAGGAAACGAGATAAAGGATTTCAGTTGTAGCAGAGTGCGAATGGATATGAGGACGCAGTAGGTGATGCAGCTGAGGTGGCGTATGGATATATGTCATGTGATGTCGGCGAAGAGCAGCGTACATATCAACTTTCGAACGTAAGTTTGGGTGAATTGTAAACATACTACCATAGACTAAAAGTTACTGTAGTACATTCGTTAGGGTGTAGAACGGTGACCCCCTTCATACATATTATATAGGCTATAGCAGTTAGATTGACTCCTTAATGTACCAAAGCTCAGTACTCAATTCACATAATAACAAGTGTAGCAATAACAAGTGAAGGCCGGTCAGAGCCCCGTAGGGCACGTTGTTTTCTATATTACAATAGAATGGGGAGGCATGCCAATGTTTTACACCCGTTGCTATTCGTTATAAGGTGCAAAATAGATTATGTACGGAAACAAAGAATAGTCATCAGTGTAGTTAGAAACAGCGTTACAAAACAACGTGCGATTTATTATTACAGAATTGTAATACAAAGGTACTTTGTACTGATCATCGAGCATAGATTGGCGTCTCCGTTTTTCACCACCAGTAATCGTTTTAATGAAACACATTTGCAGGTTATTTGTGGCATAGTACTGTACGCATTTGCTCTTAATTTAACGTAGGGGCTGCGGTAGCACAGTGGTAGAGCGTTCACTTCTGGTGCGATGAGGCCCTTGCTTTGATTCCAGGATTCCCAGCTCGCGACAAGTGGGCTTTCTAGTGGATAAACATAGTGTGCATGGGTTTTCTCGCGGTTCTCCTATTTCTTCCCACTTTCTTTATTCCACTATCTTTTTCATTTTCATCATCATCGTCTCCTTCAGGCTACCCAACACAACTGTGAGAAGTAAAACAGAAAGATTTCATTTATTTTTTAATCCAACGTCCCACGATTGTACTCCAAGACTAAGAGAAACAGTGATAGAGATGGATAATAATGGTGTAATGAAAATGTGGAAGTACGTTTCTTGGCAGTTTTTGCATGGATTTGTGACCTTGTTTCCAATCTGAATTGAATCCTTATCAGTGGAATTTCAGCACATTTATGAGGGGCAGTAACTGTCGCATGGTATTGATCTTGGAGCCCCTCCGAAATAAATTCCTGCTTACGTTTCTTGTAGGAGGAAACTAGAGAATCCTAGAAAAGCTCACGAACACGGTGTTTTCTCATGTAGGCAAGTTTTTATGGTAGAGAAGTAGGCATATTGGACTGCGATGACTCAGTGATAGAACTAGCCTCCGATGCATGGGGTCCCCAGTTTGATTCCACCTCCGTTAAGTGGGTAGTGTGAGTAAATATCTTATGTGTGTTTTCTCGGGATTCCTTAACTTTCTTCATTACCGCATTTTCGTTCATTATCATCATAACGTCTCCCTGAGCTTCATAGCATAATCGTGGGACGTTACACTCCAGCAGAAATTGTTGCCGTTAATCTGAAGTAGATGAACAATTCTTGAATCTGAATTATCAAGAAGTTGGTATAATATTGGAGGAAACGGATGAATCTTGAGTAAAACACGTCGATGAAAAAGAAAAGTCTTGAGAAAGTGGACAGTGATAAAAAGGAAAATGTTCAACTGTCTGATGCACTAGGAATAAGTCATCGTGGTATTCGTGGAAGTTTCTTGAGTTGAAGTGAAGATTTAAATGTGTTATGTTTTAAACAATATCTATAACTGTAGGTGTTTATTTAATATAAATTATGGGTGTACTAATAGTTTGATTTTCTTTGCATGTTTATATTTTGTTTACATCCTTTTCCGTCTTCTCGTGTTTGAGAACCCCGTTTCTGTGCTCCGTTTCTCTCTTTTGAGGAAGATATTTCTCAAATCTTTTGAGAAATGTTTTTCAAAATTGGGGTTATACATCTCATTTCATCAAATGTTACTTTCTCAATATTAAGAAAAAATATTTTTTTCTCAAATTTGAGAAAGCATTTGCACCCTCAGAAATGAAACATAATTCCTCGCATTTCAGTCATTATTTCTCAAAATGATTTGAGAAAATCGAAATCTCACTTTTAAGAATGTATTACTCGGTGCACAGGTAAGAAACGGATGTTCTCAAATACGAGAATTTTTTTGTCGAATTTAAGAAACCATTTTTAACAGTGTAGGTTTAAGGATGAAATTCCGAGTTGTTTAGCCAGGACTAGTAAAAATTTGCAAGATTTAGAGGAGAAATTAAGTAGCAGAATGTTTCGTATTGTACTTGGGGTGGGGAATCCCGTAGAAGTAGCTAGTTTTCATATAAAAATGTTGTAAATTGGAACTATTTCTTAGTCGCTTACGCGTAATAATCTTGTAATTCAACATGAAAGAAGCAGTGATGCTTTTACTCGATACTAGATGAGTGTAGCGTTTTACTTACATTGAGAAAAATCCGTTCTCCGGACAGTGGTATATTGTACAAATATACGGAATCCTCTTGCTTACTACAGAAATCAGTACGGATCATACGTTATCCGTATGCTACATAGGCATTGCCCTTATATGTTACATCATGCTGTTGCAGGATGTCTGATATCTAACAGTCTTCCTTATATTACATACATATATGTATGTTACCTTCGTCAGCTATATGTGATATACGTCCATTTGTATATGAGATCCTGACCGCCCATATTGTTTCGTACGGAAAGTATGCATAGATGGAACACTTATACAGAAAGTATTTTAAAACAAGCGTTTACAGTTATACGCTTCCTGTACGTTAAGTCCAAAAACTACAGGATTTACAAACGTAACATACGATATTACGTACGCCACATACATTTTTTTCTCAGTGTAGCTTTGAATAACATTATAGCACTTTTTTTTTAGCTGTTTTGGTATAGTGTGCAGGTAGTTCATTTATATAAAACGAGTTTAATTTAAGATTTTAAACAAGAACTTACTATAAATATTAAAAAAATACAAATGTAATTGTAAACAAGGGAATTACTTCAAAGTTACCGTCCACCTAATTTTCAACAAAAACCATAATAAAATCTACAATCGTCAATTTCTACTTAAACTTTACTCATTTTATGTTATGTTACGTTACCTCGATGGTGGGAGAATGGGGGGAGGAACCACAATTACATATGGAAATTCATTATTAACCTACAGGTCAGACTATGGCGGGCCGCGCGGAGCACGGGTATGGGTAGTTAATGGGGAGTGCGGAGTCGAGAGGAAAGAACGAGCGAAGCGTGAAGCCGAACTAAGGTGGGATGACGCACTACTACGTTACTTAGGTTAGGTTATGTCTACTTCCCAGTTACCTTAGTACTTAGGTTTGTAGAGCTCTCCTATCTCAAGCAGAAAATCGTGAACGATTGTGGGTTTTCTTTGTTCTTTCATTCATTAGCCCATGAATATTCAAAAGATTAACCTCATTATCAACATCCTGTTTAACAAATGTTAGTACTGTCAATTCACATCCAGCGCAAAGACCCTGTACACTTGCAGGCATGTTTACTCGAAAATTATCCACAATCCAACCGTCCTGAATTTAGAGACAAGTAGTTCCCTCTACTTGCGAATTAGTCCTGTCTTTATAATCGCTTATCAAAATACATTACACATAAATTACGCTTTATTTACATGTTATCAAGCACACAAGCAATCAAATTATCAATTTCTTCTAGGTAAATTTTCAAAATTTTGATAAAAACAGACTGGCAACTTCGCAAATTAACCCTAAACAAGAGCCTATAAGTGAAGTTGAATTTCCTAATTTCACAGTAGATCATCTCTCGTTCTTGATCTTAATGTTAGTATTACATGTGGGACTATTAAAATATATATATATTTATTCTAATTCGTGTAGTTAGTAATACCTATTCAATAAAATTTACGTTTTTCCATGTAGATTACAGAATGTTAATGTGTGTGTGAAGAGAGAGATAATAGAATTATGTAGAAGTAAAATACTTAAACATTCAAGAGCAGATATGATTAAGTGCTGATCTTACTATTTGATAAACTATAATATGGTTGGCTCGGGCCCCCCTAACTTCTACCTGGTCCCCTCTACATTTTTAAGCTGGCTACGGGCATAGGCCTTACCTGTCCCCCCCCCCAATGTTGAAGACAGATTTGCGCCACTACTCCTTACGTGAATATTATTTTGCCCAATTACACACGGACTAGTTGTAGATTTTTCGTTTCATGTAAGATTACTTGTTTAATGTAAATTTTGTAAGACTTCTACTTATTATTGTAAGAATGTAAGATTGTATACTTTTTATTAAATTTGTATATATTTAGTTATTTTATCAATATGGAACTGAAGAATGGAATAAAAACTATAAATTGGCTGAATATTTTCATAAGTATAGAAATCGGCATTAAGATGACAGAAATCGAGCATATAGTTCAAATTTTATGACATAAATTAACTTTTTAAGGTCGATTTGGCAGCCATCTTGAAAAATGGACGCCATCTTTAATTTTCAGGTGGCCAATCCGACAGATGTGATCAATAACCTTAAGAAAATTAGCCCACCAAATTTGGTGCTTCTATCACCATTTGCACGATTCTCCTAAAAATTGCTTTTTATCTGCTCCACTAAAGAGGGTTAAGTAGCAAATCTTTTGAAAGCTATTGTCGAATGAAAGAAGATGGAGCAAGTATCCTCTCTCTCTATGACAACTCTGTTCAAAATTGCGGCGGGTCAAAATTAAAAAAAAAAAAAACAATTGAAAAGTCCATGGTCACCCCTATAAATCGGAAACGGTTGAGACAAATGTGAAAACAAGAAAGCACGTGTAGCATTATTTTCAAAGTACAACAACATAAATTAAGAACGTCTTGTTCCAGGGCCCCCGCATGTTCCCAGGTAGGGTCAAACTCAAAAGTTTCAAATGGCAAGGGAGTTAAGTAGTACATCATTTGAAAGCTGTTGTGAAACGCAAAAAAAGATGGAGCAAGTCTCAACTCTCTACGACAACTCTGTGTAAAATGGCGACGGGTCAAAATGTAAACAAAAACTTAATTGAAAAGTCCATGGCCATCTTGAATCCAAGATGGCCGCAAAAAACCTATGTCGAAACAATTGGCACTCTGAACTGCGAAGCTAGGAAAACCATATTTGGCATGATTGTTGATCAAGCGTAGGTGATGAAAAGATACGAAATGTTCAAAATCATGACATCTTGAGTTCAAAATACCGCACTATGTACAGAACGCATGTCCAGTTCACTGGAGATGGATAAGCGAAATGTGGTATTTACGTTTGTCAATAGTAGATATCCAAAAAAAAAAAAAAAAAAAAAAAAAAAAGTATCACCTGTAATCCAATATGGATGCCAGCGTGAAAAATGAGTTTGTTCATAAAGGTGCTATTTTTTGGAATATTGTGACCAAACCAACAAAGTTTGACGCAGTTCGATGTGCTGAAATGATTTACATGTGGTTTTAGTACTGCTCGCCAACCTTGTAAATGAACATTTCTTGTGTATTCGGTATTGCTTGAAATATTGTGACCAAACCAACGAATGGCATACAAATGTAAACATCACGAATACTTTACAATAGAGCCCCAAACCAGACTGGTGCAGCAAGTCCTTTATATATGAACTACGTATAATAAAATTAGAGAATTACCTGAAGGTATTCAACTTCTATTAAGCAGTATGAATAGGAAGTCAGAGTTGTGTGCTCATCGCATATTCGTTATATTCATGCAAATAGTATCGAGAGAACCGTTGCAAACTTGCATTGGGAACAGAACATACATATATGTGTTGTTACGGAATGAAATAATAGTTGAACTGAATCGAAATTCAGTTGTTCTTTAGTCTTCTTATTGTTCCTACATAATCGAGAAAGTTAGAGATTTAGATTTGTATTGTTATGAATGATTATAATAACAACATACGTGTGATACATAGTGCGGCATTTTGAACTCAAGATGTCACGTTTTTGAACATTTCATATTTTTTTCGTCACCCACGTTTACTGATCAAAATTCATGCCAAATTTGTCTTTCTAGCTTCAGCAGTTTGGACTGCCTATCCTTTCTATATAGGCTTTTACCGGCCATTTTGGATTCAAAAAGACCATGAACTTTTCAATTAAGTTTTGTGTTCATTTTGACCCGCCGCGCCGCCATTTTGCACAGGGTTGTTGTAGAGAGTCGAGTCTTGTTCAGTTTTCTTTCACTTGACAACAGTTTTTTGAACGATGTGCTACTTCAGCCTCTTTGCCATTTGAAACTTTCGAGTTGGACCGTGTCTAGGACACTGCGGGGAACCCTGGGGAAAACTTTTTTTACCCCAAAATGTGTGATACGTGTTCACTAGTAATGAGCGCAAGAACCTTGGTCTTGCAGTTTGTGCAAGAGTCTTGCATGCAAGACCAAGACCAAGACTCTTGCACAAGTACCGGCTCAGTGGTAGAACGTTCACCTATGGTGCATGGGGTCCCTGGTTCGATCCCAGCTTGCGCCATGTGAGCTTTTTTGGTGGGCAAACACCGTATTCGTGAGTTTTCTCGGGTTTTCCTGTTTCCTTCTACTTTCTTCATTCCAAAATTTCATTCATTACTCATCATCACCGTCTCTCTTAGCCTTAGCGTGGAACGTTAAACTAGATATTTCATTTCACTTCAAAACATATTAAAGGTGGTGTTCTTCCAAAACTAAAGA
Organism: Thermobia domestica; assembly: GCF_964235325.1. NCBI lineage: Eukaryota > Metazoa > Arthropoda > Insecta > Zygentoma > Lepismatidae > Thermobia > Thermobia domestica. The sequence goes on from NC_137464.1 coordinate 78,227,800, forward strand.
GAAATGTAGTATTGAACATCAGTAATTCCATACAATATAGATGCCGACTCCATGGGTATGACGTTGACTCCGAGGCTCAAGCATCCGTTCGAAATTTTTAATGTTCTCAGAATATCAATATCGAGAAGGTATTTTCATGACATTTACAAAAACTTAGTGCATGTGACCGCAAGCTTGATTTCATGGTCGGATGCTTATACGTTGAATAATTGTTTATCAATATGACTGTTAGCCTTCTTAGATATACGGCACATCGAGGATTGAACGATATAACATTATACAACAATAAATAATCCATATTCGCAAGTGAGAGTGACTTTGTACAGTTATTTCAAATAACTTGGAGTTTGATGCCGTTATTTTGTATTTTTAATATAGGTCACAAGTATTCGTACAAGGTGTTTCAAAACAACACCGACGTTTGGGACGTGATTTCTGACACAAAGATAAGATGAAAAGTATAGACCAACCTGGGTGCACAAATGCTTATTTTTGGAGTTATAGGGTGCCGAAAACATGAAAAAATGAACTTTAAAGCTCTATAACTCCGAAACTATGGGACCTACTGTAGTCGGATCAGATCTTCACTTAGGAACCAGTTTGTGCCCTCCCGCGGTTCTTCCGAAACAATTTTTATAGAGGTAGTTGGTGAGTACTTCAAATTATGCGCGTAGTCAAACTACCTCTATAAAATTGTTAAGTGAGTACCGTAGGATTCTGAAGCATGCATGTGGTGTCTTAGCTCACATCAGGGGTGTAGCCAAGGGGGGGGGGGCATCGGGGCCAGGCCCCCAAATGGTTTCCTGCCCCCCCCAAATGACCAGCTTTTAAAACATCATAGTAATATTATCTCGCTTTATTCATTTAAAAGTAACAAAGTTTATTGACAATTAACAAATTACGATAAAATAGTATGGAGGAATATTGTTTTTCCATACCGATCGAAAAATAGTATAGTATCTCTACCTTATACCGATCGAAAAATAGGATACTTTTTTGTGACAACAGATTACACAATTTACTGCGATTTATATTTGACAGTTTGAAGACAAACGTTTTAACAAGGTACTACAAATACAGCCATAAGACAAAGGTACTAAACTGATTTGTAAGTACAGTATATTTTTACATGCTTTAACAAGTGTTTTAAAAGACATAGAGGATGGAAAATTTGATGAGAAACAATGTTTTTATTCAATTTGGATTTCATTCGCTCTCTTTTATTTCTACTCTGTGTGGTAAAATAATCGTTTTTTTTTTTTTTTTTTTAGTCACGAATAATAAATTAATATTTTTTTGTAAGGAAACCGTAAAGAAATTAAGTGAAATTTCAAAGAAAATCAATCTTGTGTAGATAGGTTCTGTATACAAGGTCTTAAATTTAAATATATAAAGATAACCAAGAAAAGTTTTGTTGCTTTTTCACCCACCACCTTCGAACATCGATATGTCACCTAACCTGGAAGATCAAAAATAGTCCCCATCAACATCGACGACCTTCTGAAAACGTTCTAGAAGGTCATGGAATCCATCGCGGTAGAACTTGGTGGGCCGTGAAACGAAGAAGGTAACAGGTGCATTTTGGACTTTTAATAGGGATTTGAACTGGCGTCCTCTAAGGTGATTGTCCAAAGAATGGAACAGGTGATAATCGGACGGTGCAATACCCGGGGAATATAGTGGTTGCAATATTGTTTCCCATCCAAGGCGGAGAATGGTGTCCTGAGTCATCCTACCCACGTGGGACTCAGCGTTGTCCCGTAAACGAGGACCCATTTGCAATTCAGAAGTGATGGCTCCAGAGTTTTGAGTTTTTCTTAAGCACAGCTCAACTGCTGACACTACACAGTTGCATTGATACTCTGACCAGCTGGTAGCAGTTCCCGATGCACGATACACCAAACACATAGAAGGATCTTCTTCTGGTACAGTGCTGGTTTCGGCTGTTTTGAAATCGGTTCATGGGATGCTAAACAATGATGACGGCGCCGTAGAGCTTCGTATAGGACCCACTTTTTATCACATGTCAACGCCCTGTATACAAATGGCTCCGAAACAGTAAATAAACACAGGTGACTGCCGCGTTGCCTTCTGGCCCGGAGTCAAAACATGTGAGACCCAACGACCCAACTTGTAGTGCTTCCCAAGTTGATGGATGTGCTGCCGAATGATTTCTCCACACACTGAATTGTAGTCCCAGTTCCTCTTTGTACATGTGTTGGTCTTCTGGCATGTGGTGTTTTCGGGTTTTTCGTCATCGTCCTTAAACTTGTTAAACCATCGCTGCACTGTCCGCGTCGTAACGACACCCTCAACAAAGGCCTGGCATATCTTCTGTCCCGCTACAGCGGCGTTTGACCTCCATTAGAACTCGTTCAGCATACATGCTCTTATGACGCTCTGTGGATGTCCCAAGTTCCCTGTGTCTTTACGCAAGTTCACTGTGTATCTGAATTGCCACAACCGGGTAGTATTTTGGATATACCCACACCAACAACTTACGTTCGCCTTATCTCCACTCGCATTCAACTCACGGTGTGAAGTCCAATTGAACACAGACCTCCACGAAAAGGGACAGAACTTTCTTGGTTACCTTTATAGTTATACACAAAAGTATAGCGTTTGGTCCCGGGCAGTAGTTCTTGATTAAGCATAATAAAAACCATCTTGAATATAATTTATGGATAATAATAATAATAATAATAATAATAATAATAATAATAATAATAATAATAATAATAATAATAATAATAATAATAATCTAAAATAGTGTTTTTAGTTTTCCAGAAGGAAACCAAAATTTTCCTTTCTTTCAGGCTTCAAAAACACTAGCAGCAACACATTCTTTTTGGCTTTGTACATTGTAGCTGGCACCCCCTCAAAAACGACGGGCCCCTCCTACACAAACCTGCTGGCTACACCCCTGGCTCACATATTAGTTCTTAAGTGAAGTCTTGACCCAACTACGGTAGGTCCCACAGTTTTGAAGCTATGACCTTTAAAGTTCATTTTTTTCATGTTTTAGGTTGCCTATAACTCCGAAAGAAAGCATTTGTGCACCTAAGTTGGTCTATACTTTTTGTCTTACATTGGTGTCAGAAATCATCTCCGAAATGTTGTAGGTGTTGTTTTGAAACACGCTGTATAAATTGAGTTTACATAAAAGACATAGGCAGTTGAGTCACTTTCAGTTCTCATTCAAATTATTCTAAAATATTAAAAGGTTTACTTATATTCATTATTATTTTTTATCTCTTTTTGACCAATATTGCTAAACATATCATCATCATAATCATTATAGCTATTCTGCCATTATTAGCAGGTCACTTGCTGCAACTGAGAAGCTTCGATGTACGGTGGTTCTCAGATAGTTTCTTTGTCTTGCAGCAATTTCCTGTTTTGGTACCTGGGGCCGCGGTGGCTCAGTGGTAGAGCGTTCACCTCTGGTGCTTAAGGTTCCGGGTTCGATCCGAGTCCCCGCCAAGTGAACTTTGTGGTGGACAAACACCGTGTGCGTGGGTTTTCTCGGGGTTCTCCCGTTTCCTCCCACTTTCTTCATTCCACCATTTCATTCATTTCTCATAATCACCGTCTCCTTTAGACTAACCGGCATAACCGTGGGACGTAAAACTCAAAGATTTTTTTGTTTTGGTACCTTCCTTCCACTAAGTCTCCTTCGTTCCCTCCCTCTCTTTAATTCCACCATACGCGCTAGCACTTCCCTCAAAATATAGTTCCTCCTCATCCAATGTTCCAATCAGTACTTCTTCCTCCTCTTAATTACATCTAAAATTATTCTTTTCTCCTCTACTGCTACTATTTCTAACACCTCATTCGTTTCCCGTTCAACCCAGCTAATTCTCTCCTTTTTCTCCATGCCCATGTTTCCAAGGCATCCAATTTTTAAAATCACTTTTGCGTAATGTCCATGTTTCTGCCCCATATAGTACATATTGGAATCAGTAAAACAAAATCTGAATACTTAATTGGAAGTTTGTTCAGTACAAAGATTAGCTAATCGTGATTGAAAAGATAAAAAATCTGACCACTTTAGAGAGTAAAAATAATTTTGCAAGAATCATGGTATTTCAGTAATCTGTGCCACCTTGATTTTCTTTTATGCGTCTAAGGGATAGACTCGCCAGTGATAGCGTTTGGGAACCAGTGGAGTGTTGAATCTGTATATATATATATATATATATATATATATATATATATATATATATATATATATATATATATATATATATATATATATATGTATGTATGTATGTATGTATATAAAGAGTACAAGATGATTTATCACATAAGTAGTGATTCGTGGGCACCCATTGGAAAAAGTAAAGGTCATCGCCTATGTTCTACACTATCATCACACTTACACGTAGGTAAACTATATTATATTTAGAAACATGCATTGTATTTCCGTTACTATTGGTGCATTGTAAAATTTATTATCCCTTTTAAGCAGAGTGAAATTTACCTATGAAAAGCATAAGATTTCTTAAAAGCAAGTCTTTCAAGAGTCTTGCAAGCAAGACCAAGACTGGGTGTGCAAGACCAAGGCCAACGGTTCCAGTTCAAGACTAAGACCAAGACCACCCGGGTTTTGGTCTTGGTCTTGCATTTACTCATCACTAGTGTTCGCCGAGTTTTCCAACTATCCATCCGTTTCCGAACAAATGACCCGGTTCAAATTATTCTGCCAGCCATTTTTTTTAAAAAGCTTTTACATTACAAAATATGTTCTAACTGACGATATCCCGACAGGTGGCACGTATAATTTTGGAATTCGTCTAGTTATAACATATCAAATGGAAGCACAATTGTCTTGTTCGGATCTCAGCGGAGTCAGTTCATGACCTTCCCCTGTGAGTAGAATAAGTAACGAAAATCATCGCTTTAGACGTTTTCCCTGTCACAAAATAAGGAAGTGAGTGTAATCAATAACGAAATAGCGACTTCGGCGTTGCCTTTATCATAAAGCAAAGTATATACTCTCGTATATTTCCGAGCAGATGACATGCCCATTCTTGCCTGAGCTTGGGTTTCAATGTCATCGGGTATGGCCCCCAACAGCTAAGCGACCCCGAAAACACAGTAATCGAGGATGGACTCTGATGGATTCAATAATAATCTCGGTCATATTAGACATTTTATCTTTCATAGTTTCTCACCCACAAAACCGCTACGGACGGAATTTGGACTTTTAATGGATTAAAGTAAAGATTACACATTAATATTAATCATGATTTATAATTTTAACATGCTCCCCATTCCCACACCCCATTTAGGGGATAGGGAGTCTTATCCTCACTGGGAGCTTAAATGGTATATGGACCGTAACCAATTAACTTAGCGATCCCAAAAAACTATTGATTCGATACTAATATCAGTCTTTTTCATTCATTTTGTTACCTTTCCCCATCTTCAAACATAATGATGGAGACTGAACTTGTACCTAAGTAGCATCCGGGATGTCACGATTCACCTCAGCGACCTCAAACACTGTGAATTCTACATTAATATCGATCACTTTTTATTACTGTTATGTCTCCCCTCCCACTCGTCACTAGAAATGTTAGGAGCTCTTAACCTCGCTGGGAGCAAAACTTGCGCTTAAAGGGCACCGGAACACTCACCATTCAACTTCTAACTCCAGAAATTATAGATTCGGCACTGTAATACCGATTGTTTTAGATTTTTACATGTCACCATTTTCCCCCCTTCCCCCCGAAGGTTCTAATGGGGGTTGAATTTTGACTTACGGGGATAAATTAAGGATGAGATTTTTGAACTTTCGGTATCAGTGGCCGTGTTAGTCCGTCACACACATATGAGGGATAGCGTCCCTCGGTGATCACAGTACCCGGGGAATCGAAGAGGAAGAAAGAAATGGAGGAGGAAGGAAGCAGCCTGGGACCATCATGTTAGGTACTATCTCAGTATTTTCTTGGTGTGAATGAGAAAAAACCTCGCTCGGGATGACTGGCCTGAAAAAGCTGTTACACCGTTTTGACCAAGTGTCCCCATCGGCACCAGGAATCGAAACCGGGGCCGCTCGCTGAACTTGGATTTAAGCTGTATCTGGAGTGTCATTGTTTATTTAAGTGATCTCGAAAACTATGAATTCGACACTATTATCATTTTATGTCTCCACTTCACACTCCCTTAAGGAACGCTAGAGGAATCTTAACCGTTTAACTTGCACTTAAATAACATCAAACCTGCCACCAATTAAATTAGCAATACTGAAAACTATTGATTCGACAGTAATAGCAGTCAATTTTTATTATATTATGTTTACATGTCACGATTCATCCCCGGCTGCTACTGGGAACTGAAATTGAACTTAGATCTAAACGGTATGTTAGGGCATGTCAGGATTTATCTCAGCGACCCCGAAAACTGAATTCAACACTAATGTCCGTCGTTTTTTATCTATTTATATGTGCTAGTAGGACTTATCCCCATAATACTGTTTTCGAGACTGTAAGTAATATGCATACCATACCAAGTTTGGTTCAAATTGCTTTAGGCATTCCACAGTTATGTTGAAACCAGAGGCAATTCCAGAGAGAAATCATACGGCAAAAAAGTTTTATCGCTTGAAACTAAGTTAATAAGTTTATCTTATGTATTATTTGTTATATAAATTAATTTTTGCATTATGCAAGTTTTCTTCTTTTAGTTTCAAGCGAAAAATAACTAATCTTTACAGGTATGACTTCCCTGAAGAGCCGCCTCTGGTTGGAACATACACAAACAAATATATCCATTTTCCTTGTGACTAATCCACTGTATATTATAAAATTGAAAGTGACTATGTTTGTGACTCTTAATCTCTTGAACTACCTGGTCGATCTCGATCAAATTTTCAACATAGACGAGGTTCGGGTCTGAGAGTGTTTTTATTATTTCGCTTTGATGGTAGAACTTCGGGTAGGGGGAGGAGGAGGAGTTATAAAGAATAAATAAAACCTGATAACTCTTAAACCAAATGACTAATCCAGGGGCGTCATTTCAGACTTTGCTTGGGGGGGGGGGGGGGAAAGAGCACCACTGACATAAGAATTTCACGTTTTGTACTTATATATTAGTAGATAATTGATTAAAGTATATGCATACCTGAAACTCTTGGAGGGGGCAATTGCCCCCTCCTGCCCTCCCTAAATGACGCCCCTGGACTAATCTCGATAAAATTTTCTACATAGATGTGGTTCGCACCTGAGATGTTTTTTGTTGTTTTACTTTGACGGTAGAAATTAGGGGAGGGGGAGAGGGAGGATGAGAGATATACAAAAATCAATATATATAAAAATAAAAGTGACTATGTTCGTGAGTTAATAACTCTTGAATCACCCGAATGATCTCAATCAAATTTTCAACATAGATAAGGTTAGGACCTGGGATGTTACTGTCATTTCACTTTTAAGGTAGAATTTAGGGGATGGGGAGAGATGAGATATACGTAAAAAATAAATAAATAAAAATGAGAGTAATTGTCTTTGTAACTTCACCATTCTTAAACCTCCAACCGATCTTAATCGAATTTTCAATATAGATGAGGTTCTTACCTGAGTTGTTTTCTATCATTTCACTTTGAGGTAGAAACTAGGGGGTTTGGGAATGGAAATGGGGGATATATTAAAATAAATAAAGCTTAAAAACTCTTGAACCACCTGACCGATCTCGATCAATTTTTTAACCTAGATGATGTTCGAACCTGAGATGGTTTCTGTCATATCACTTTGACGATGTAACTTAATGGAGGGGGAGAGACATTTAAAAATGATCGAAAATGACCCATATTAATGTTGAATCTATATAGAATAGTCAAATTAGGGCTGGAGACGGAAAAAAATATTAGAAAGCTAATTTTCATTTTAACAAGTTCGATGGAATCCCCTGATACTCCACAGAAAAGTCCCCAAAAATCCCACGTGGGCAACCACCTGAAATTACGTCATCAATATGGCGGTCACGCAACTACAACTACTTATGCTTATGCGTAATATCTCATCACAGAACTGAGATATAAACTTCGTTCTGGTGCAAATTAAAGATAAAGAATTGTTTAAGTGATTTCAGCCAATATCATTCTTAAGTGTTGCCGCCATTTTTAATATGGCGGTTATTGTCTTAAAAAATAATTTTCTTTGTTTCATTTTATTTGTTGTATAGTAGATTACTATGAAACTATCAGATATACGGAAAAACACCTCGAAGTAAATGTTATAGAGTAGAGCCTTACCTTTCCAAAGATACCAATTTTATTTCTGTATCCTAACAATTAAGCAAACTAGTCCATTTTGTGTAGCGCAAGGTGTTGAATTTCCAGCACTTAGATTACGCTAAACATGTGAGAATATTTTTACAATTAAAGGTGGAAAAACGTTTGGAAAACAAACTTTTAACACTTTTTTAAACTGCTGAGACTCCTAAGAAAATCGTCACAAATAGCACATGAGCAACCACCTGGAATGACGTCATCAATATGGCAGCCATGCGAATACATTTATTTATGCTTATAGGATAATATCTTATAACAGAACTGAGATAACAATGTTAATCTGGTGCCAAGTTAAAGGTACATGATTCAAATGATTTCAGTTAATATCGTTTACCGCCATTTTTAAATATGCCGGATATTATCTTAAAAATTAATTTACTCCGTTTCATTTTAGTTTCTCAAATCAGATTACTATGAAACTACCAAATACATACATACGAAATACTTTTAGCATTTTCAAGTAATATTGATATCGCTAATTTTCTTGACTTTGTAATGGCAAAAAGTCTGCACTTTTCATTATGATATTATCAAACAAAATTATTATTTAAAATAGCAAATATTAAACATTTTACTGTTACAAAATAACACATATTTAAAATTTTGTTTAACAACATAACACATATATTTAATCAAAATTTAGAAATCATTTACTGCATTACAAATTACATAACCTAGCTTTCTACAATTGCCTTTTAACTGTTTCATTCATTAATGTTTCTGAATCATTTAGAAGATGGTCTTGAAGTTTATTCAATATCATCACAAATATAATTGTCGTCTTCTAATGAATATTTATTTGTGACGATTGTCCAGCACATTCTCGACACATTGATGTGCAGTGGAATCCACACCGTACGAGATGCAGTAGATTATCTTTCGCTGGTGGCAAAGGCGATGTAACGGGTGGGATTTTTGGGGACTTTTCTGTGGAGTATCAGGAGAGTCCATAGAAGTGTTAAAATAAAAATTTGCTTTCTAATATTTTTTCCGTCTCCAACCCTAATTTGCCTGTACTAATCGGGGACTGGAGGTGAGGAAGTGTACGTTCCAAACCTTTGGTATTTAAAAGAACATTGAAGTGCACTTCACAGAACATCTGATGAAACTGTAGCAACTGACTGAAGGACTGAACTCGATTTACTTACGGTACTCCACACACTATCAGTTCAGTGCATCGTACGATCGGTTAAGTCAGTTTCTAGCTCAGTTAGACTGATCAGTTAAAACTGATAGTGTATGGGCCCCATAAGTAGTTGAAATGCGCGTTCTTCGCGCGGGGATAATAGGCTTGTACACAGTATTTGAATCCTTTTCCCCCTTAGAATACCCACTTCAATGAAAGTGTAATGATGGAAACCCATAATCTATTGTATTTTTGACATAATATTTGAATCCTTATAGTGGAGTAGGGTAACGTCACGAGATAGGGGAATCTTGCAAATCATGATACAAACATGCCACTTGGTAATGTAGTAGATATATACCTAGGAATGAAATTTGGATGTAGACCCCAAAATCAAACCCTTTATTCGCCCCTGTGACGTCATCATACAACATGGCCGACATGGGCATTACAGAAACACAGTAAAGGCACATAAATCGTTGATTACAAACGATATATTCTATATTTTGAGGTGATGAACTGAATTATGTCTTGATTAAAGTCTTCCACATTGCCACAATAGAAAAAAATGTATCACTATATAACGAGTATTAAGCAGAGGCGGGTCGCGAGGGAAGTCACACAGGTAAGACTTGGATTTTTCTATTAAAACTAAAAGATAGAAACTTTCCTAATTTACTGATTGTTATATATAACAATTATTATATAATTAACTCTTTTTACTTAATTTGAAGAGAAAAAATATTAATTTTTACCGGTGCAACTTCCCTCACAAGCCGCTTCTCGTATCAAGATTATCAAGAGTGTGCAGATTACACGATATTTCTTTCCTAACATTAGCATACCTCCATTACTCACAGATCACTAATTTCCATTGGAAGCATTTGTTTTACACTGACCATCGCCCACACACAAAGGTGTGCAAGGAAGAGATAATTTAGCACATTTACATGCACGCGAACACAGTGATTTACACCCACAGTGAACAAGCTCTTGGCAGTGTTCAGACATTTGTTTCAGTAAAGAACATAAAGGTGAGTATGAAGCACCAGCTTTCTTCCAGCCCCATTGCTGAGTATCGGGTATATTAGGTTTTAACTTAAGTCACTGAGACCAAATATGTCCACCTTGACATACTGCTCGTTTCACATGCTGAAGAAGTGCTCCCTCAGTTGGAGGCACACTTTCCAGTGAACGACCTTTCTTGGCGACAAGCATTTTCCGACATTCGTTAACACTCTCTGCGTTCCTGCTGCGATCATACAAGTACACAGTAAAGCGCTGCACTTCCCTGAAAGAAGTGTATGCAATTTCCGAAGGACACTGTGAAAGCTCCATAAATGCATCGGTAACATACGAGTTTGCTTGCCAAGCTTCCCAGGCTGTTTTCTTCCCACGTCCTGCAAAGGCTGATACCGTATCGCAGCCAGTGAATGCGTGTCAGAATGGAATTGCTTTGCAAATCTTGGTTCCAAGCTTTTTTGCATACTCATGGACAGGAAGGTATCTTAGATTCCTTCCAACTCCGTAATCAATCCATAAATGAGACAAGGTTAGGTTGGGAAAGCCATGTACAGCTAGCACCACCACATCAGAATCAACTGTTCTGATGATAATCGATTTGTGACCAGAGTCACTGGCCTGTTTGGCATGCAGAAGTAGTCGCGTATCGGCTTCTTCATATGTACAGGGTGCGAGTTTGGAAACATCAACATTGGGCGTGCTCCATATGCCAGTGTCTTTAGTGCAGACCACAGTCTTGCCTTCTGGTGTGTCAATATTTGACAAGAAGTCTGCAATGAGTTGGAATAACCCTTGTTTGTTGTTTTCATTATGCAGAAACATGGTCCAATATTTAGGAATTCGCGTAGAGTCCCCAACTCGTACTAGTGGCGAAATCCCTCGTTTCCGACGTTCTTCACTTTTCAATCTGCCTGGTAAATAGCGGTCAAAAACAAAGTCCACTCTAGTTTTGTCCGTGAGGATTGATAATACATTCGGTTTCACTTTCGTATCAAAGTAATCTCGAAAGGTTTCTGTAGGAGATGGTTTCAACACGTGTATGACAGCAGAACCATCAAGTATCACACATGTGTCCTGGGGAGCATTATGCTGGGAATCTCTGAACTTTTCCAGACACGTAACAACATCTGACTTAGTTCCCTTGCGAATTAAACCATCGTTAGAAAGTGATGGAGAAAACTCCAAATTTTCATGAGCGAAAATGTCAGAAAGATCACCTTGTTGGCTCTGACAAGCAATAAACATTCGGTTGAATAGAGAACAATCATTTTTTGTGATAATAACCTTGCGGTGTGCGGCAGTGGTCTTTGCGATTTGTTTGCGGTGGAGGGCTAGATTATTTCAATGAATTGGTTCCAAAATTGATTTATTGCACTGCATTAAGCGTTCTTTTTTGAAGCTGTCGTACTGGTCTCTACCGAGTTTTTCAGCATTGTACACTGATGCAACTGCATCTTCGCTCATAATGACGTTAGACACTATGCTTACAAGGTCAGTGCCGTCTTGCGTGAAAGGATTCTGTCGTCTTCTGAAAATGTACACACCAGTCTTAAGACGTCTTTTACAAATCGTTTATTGATAGCCACAGTGTCTTCGTAATGAGTCTGACAATCACCTTCATCAAGTAACAATCTATATTCTTCTTCAAAATTGGAAATGAGATTGGCAAAGCTGGACCAGACATCATCCACTTCAAGAGCGCTGAAAGATTGTCAATTATTCCAACTGCTCCGCCTTCAGACTTGACGACTTTGTTGCATTGTTCATACATTTGATCATGACTCATACAAGAATGAGGACGACTTGCCTTAGTACCAACGAAACCTCCTCGCACAAACTCTTCATAAATGGTAGGATGTCTGCAACTGAGCTCCTGCAATGACTTAACAAACATTGGCATCCAACGTGCGTAGTGCGTGTGGTAAAGGGGAACATCCAAGGACACAACTCTGATAGGGAACTGATGTAGAGTTCAAAATCTGCAGAATGCAAGCTGTGTAAGAGCCTAAAGAGAAGCATTTCAAGTTCCAATACTGTGTACCAGTATTTAAACTAAACTAATTCATTCTGTTAAATTTTAACCCACTCTTCAATTCTTTGGGGACATTCAGGCGATGCACTCTCTGAGTATGCTTTCTTCAGCATTATGTACAGGGCTGCAGATGTCACTTCGTGAGCATATCTCGCTCGCTTCACGTGGAATCCATGTAAGCAATTATCTGCTTTTCCAGCAGTGGTTACGCCTGCTTCCACTAGAAGATTAGTCCATCCACTCTCAGTCAACCAGTTACCCAATTTTTCTAAGGTTGCCATTTCAATATGAAGTGGACCCATCATAACTACCATCTTGTCTTCCCCATACTGAAGAGGCTGGGACCACTGAACTTGCTTCGCTATAGCACAACGGGTTGAACATATAGTCAGGTTCCTTAACGTGTCCCGTGTGCAGTGTAATGGTTAAGTATTGCGGGTGGTTTCACCTTTTCAGACGCATGTTGGAGAACACGAAAAGCGATGGTGGAGGTCTGAGGTCTGCGACTGGCCAATATGGCGGCCAATTCAAGATGGCGCCCAAGCTATGTTTAAAAACCGCTGTATCTCGTTTACCTCTCATCCGATTTTGATGCTCTTTTTTCAAATTGCAGGTCTATATTAAAACTATATTTAATGTTATTACACATTTTACGCTAAATACAATAGTTTTCTAGGTATTTCGCAAAAGCCGATTTTTGAAAAAAAGTTTTATGTTTATTACAACAACAACAAAAATGTTTTCTGTTTATCAGAAAAAAATAGTATTGCGGATGGTTTCATCTTTTCAAGTACTTCTTCGAGAACACGAAAAGCGATGGTGGAAGTCTGAGGTACGCGACTGGCTAATATGGCAGCGAATTCAAGATGGCGGTCAAGCTAGGTTTAAAAACCGCTGTATCTCGGCTACCTCTCGTCCGACTTTGATGATCTTCTTTTAATTGTCTTAGGTCATTATTAAAGCTATATTTGATGTTCTTACTCAGTTTACGCTAAATACAATGTTTTTAAGGATATTATAACATTAATAGAATTGTGTGACATTTTTATATTGTTTGTGTGTAGTAAATTTGAGTGTATTTTAAAAAATGTTCTAGGTATCTCTGTTAGGAAGGAAAATAGAGAGTTACCAAACTCAGTATACTCAATTCAGCCCTTGCTCATTCCTAAGTTGTTGAAACCTAATAGTCCATTATCTCTATAGACCCCCCACCAGAAAAAAGCCTGAACTTTTAATTTCTGCTGCAACTAAAGATTTTGTGTGGATGTTAACTGGTTGCATTGGTATTGAAAGTAGTGCCAGCAATCAGTCTGGGCTACCTCTAACATGGTTTGCACATAATTTAATGGTAGGTAAAAGCAATGCAAAAACGAACAACATAATGTCAATACTTCCAGAAACACAAACCAATGTTACTGTGTTGTACTCTGTGATGAGTCATTTGGAGAAAGTAAATAAAAAAGTTCAAAGTCAGTCGAAGAAATTGGTTGTCACAGCTGGCCTGGGCATATATCGACCACTACTTCATTTAAAAATGACTATTGCGAAGGAAAATTGGGTTTTGATACCTGGGGTCTTGCATATTTTAATGGCAGAATTAAGAGCTATAGGTAACTATATTGACGAAAGTGGTACTCCTGAGATTTGGGTTGAAAGTGGGATATATAGCGAAAATATTGTCAAGAGAATGTTAGAAGGGAAACCTGTACGGCGATCACTTCGAGCTCATATACTGACACTTCATGCATTGTTCAGTCAGCTAGTGGAATGGCACTCCAGGGACGAAAAAGACCTTAAACAAACAATGTCTCCACATGCAACAAATCTATGGAAAGCGTGGCAAAAAGGAGACAGTGAAGAAGTATCCTTAAAGAATCATCAATTCAACACTGCCTTGGTTGAAGAAAACACGCTTGAAAAGCTTGATGAATTCTGTGAAAAAGCATGTTCAGGGAATCAACTTCCAACTGGCTGGCTTTTCTAAGAGCAATTTGAAGTCGTGACTGGGATCTAAGGCTAGTAGCTTTGGAGTTCACAAAGTTTTTTTTTTTTTTTTTTTGCCAAGATTATGCGAAACTACAATGCATTATGTGCTTGGCATACAGCTGAAATGAAATTTTTAAAGACGTCAGATACAGAAACTTGGACCAATATTAGGAACGTACGGGCTCCAAATAAATCTGAAGTCTTATTTTGTAATATTGGATCTGATGAAGCTCTTGAACAGGAAATCCGAAAAATGAAGGTAGCAGGTGGAGTAGTAGGCATAACACAAAGCCCACAGATCCTCACCAAATTCTATTTGGTAACACCTGAACTAGCTAAGATTTGTTTAGAAGTAACAGAACGTGTTCCAGGTGTTCAGAAGGGAAGACTCATCATGAGGTAAGCCGATCGAAGTCATCTCGCTACCAAAATAATTTGACCAAGATGACTCTGTGTGCCCATAATTTTGTAAACCTTTTCAAACATGAAGGTAATGACCTGATCAACCTTGTAACAATGACTGTCGCACCATCTGAAGTTGTCAATGATGTCACTTCCATGCCAGTCCAGGGATTAGCACAGGACAAGTCTTTTGCAGAAGAGCTGATAATGCTACGGACAAGAAAGTTTTGGGGTAGTCTTCCCCAGAAGAAACATAAACTGTTTAGTTCGATGGGAAAGAAAGTAAAAGTGTAAACTAAAGAGGGGGTAGTGGAGATTAAGGAGGACAGGAAGTTGTTTGCTAGACTTGTCCTTTTGTGTCGAGCACGAACAGATTTAAAATTAGATGACTGTATCGGTATATATGAGCTGAGTGTCGTTCCAAGATCTATGTTTTACAGTGATGGGTCCATGCATCGTATACAAGTTAAGAGCAAGCTCCTTCATCATTTAGAATAGCTTCAAGACAAGGAAACATGCGAAAATCCTGATGAATCACAAGTTGCAGCTTCTGACAGTCCAGTAATGCCAGTTGCAATCGTAGATGGAATGGAAGAGCTCAATTCTCTGAAGTTGGACAATAATGCAAAGAATGTGTTAGACTTAGCAAATCAGTTCTGCAGAAAAATCTTTCGGAAATATGGGCATTACTCTGAAGTTCATGTTGTTTGACACATATCTCGAAACTTCATTGAAATATGCTTGTCGTGACCGTCGTCAACATAGAAAACTACCTGTTCAATATAAAATTGAGGCTCACACCAGCATCAAATCAGTTCCCATTAAGAAACTGCTTTCACATATATAAACTAAGGCATCCCTGATGGAGTATTTAAGTAAAGAACTAATCAAAAAGACTAATGACGACAATAAAATCATCATTGTGTCCTACAAGGATACTGCAGAAGCTTCAAAGTTAGTTGTATCAGATTTGAAAACTACTCAAGAAGAGGCTGACACGAAAATTACCTTGCATGCCCTACGTGCCACTGGAAGAGGTGCAAAAGTCATAAATGTGTTCTCCCCTGACACTGATGTACTAGTATTGCTCATCAGTTGGTATCCACAGCCCCCAACGAAAACATTCTTTTTTCTCATTGGAACTAAACCTCAGAAAATTGAGGTAGAGAAAATGTATGCGAAACTGGGACCACAGCGAACAAATGCACTGACTGGGATGCATGCTATATCTGGTACTGACGTAACTGGTGCTTTCTCTGGAAAAAACAAAAACTACTTTTTGCAACCACTTCATGGAAGCAAATGAAAGAGTGCTTCACGCACTTTCATCTCTTGGCAGAACTTTGCATATTTCAGATTAAATCTACAATGGTTTGGAAGAGTATCTTTGTTCAGTGTACTTACAAGAGCCGAATCTTTAAAAGTTAAGTGAAGTAAGATGGTGGTTATTTTCAAAAAACAAGTTGAAGGGACCAGTCTTTCTCCAACTTTATTTTCTTTTCGTCCTGAAGTTAGAAGAGCACATTTGCAAGCAATGATTTGAAATACATCAGATATTGCTACACCTTGCCTCCCATCTGCATTAGAATGTGGTTGGAAGTTGGAAAATGGTCAGTTTGTTACAGAGATGAGTGAGCTTCCCTGTGGACCTCTAGAAATTCCGTCATCCATACAATGTTCGTGTGTGCAATCACGTTGTGCGCCCCCCTGTAAGTGTTTCAGGCGGAATTCCATGTACAGAGATGTGCAGCTATTCTGGAAATCCTTCAAATGAGGAATGTGAACAATTTGATGACAGTGATGAAGAAGAAAATGAAATCTTTAAGTTTTACGTCCCACGGTTATGCCGGTTAGGCTAAAGGAGACGGTGATGATGAGAGATGAGTGAAATGGTGGAATGAAGAAAGTGGGAGGAAACGGGAGAACCCCGAGAAAACCCACGAGCACGGTGTTTGTCCACCACAAAGTTCACTTGGCGGGGGCTGGGATCGAACCCGGGACCCCAAGCACCAGAGGTGAACGCTCTACCACTGAGCCACCGCGAGTGATGAAGAAGAGTTTGACGAAAATGACAATGAGTAAAGGGCTCAGAAAATGGAAACTATTAGTCTTAAATACTGTAAATTATGGTATAATTATTTAGTAGTATAATTAACAATTCATAAATTATTCATTTCAACTTATAACTTATATATTTTACATATCGTATTGACTCATCAGAATAGAAGTTTTTAATGAACACCTGAATTTTTCGAACACAATACAAATTTCCTCATGGATGTACAATTTCTAATTTCATGTTATAGTCAGGTTCATTAACGTGTTCCATGTGCAGTTTGATGATTAAATATTGGGGGTGTTTTCATCTTTTCAAGTACTTCTTGGAGAACACGAAAAGCAATGGTGGAAGTCTGAGGTCCCAGACCGGTCTGCGATCTTAAATTCGCCGCCATATTAGCCAGTCGCGGACCTCAGACTTCCACCATCGCTTTTCGTGTTCTCGAAGAAGTACTTGAAAAGATGAAAACACCCGCAATACTATTTTTTTTTCTGATAAACAGAAAACATTTTTTTTTGTTTTAATAAACATAAAACATTTTTTTTTTTCAAAAATTGGCTTTTGCGAAATACCTAGGAAACTATTGTATTTAGCGTAAAATGTGTAATAACATTAAATATAGCTTTAATATAGACCTACAATTTAAAAAAAGGGAGCATCAAAATCGGATGAGAGGTAAACAAGATACAGCGGTTTTTAAACCTAGCTTGGTCGCCATCTTGAATTGGCCGCCATATTGGCCAGTCGCGGACCTCAGACCTCCACCATCGCTTTTCGTGTTCTTCAATATGCACCTGAAAAGATGAAATCACTCGCAATACTTAACCATCAAACTGCACACGGGACACCATGATTGGCCCCTAAGGAACCTGACTAATAGGTAACCACGGGGACTTGGGAAGGATTAAGTGGTGACACAGTCTGAATGATTATGTCAAAGCAATGACGGATTATGGCAGGCGAGTTTATGGAGTCTGGCAACAAGGGTAGTAGAACACACCGACTTGTAGGTAGAATCTGACCACGAAGTTGCTGGGAATGGAAAGCTGCCCAGGCAATATTTGTTCAGAAATACTGCCATTCTCTGTGTCAATAATCTCGATTGCTTTCAACCACATATTTGATAAAATATCTTCCTGTAGCGGTAATTCAACACTGTTAACGGTAGAAAGAGGCACATATAATTTGAGCATTGACATCTGAGGAACATCTGTGAACCATGCAGGCAAGTCACCTTTGCATTTGCGGGACCACTTGTTGATTATAACCCCAGTATCGCTGCGAGGATAAGATGGCTGAATTATATATATCCCTGTGCCGTGAAATGCTTACGTAGAAGTTGCTTACGACGGGTTGTAATGGATATTGTCTATGGCAGCACAAGTAAAAAAGCCTGTTTGAAGGTTATCTTGATGTACTCTCTTCTTAGTTTCGAATTGTTCACACAGTGCATTGGTCATGGTGGCCGATACCTCCCGAATTCGATAATATGATACACTCACACCTACTTTATTCAGTCTATCTATGATCTCTCTGTTCCGCGTTTTTGAATGGATCATTAATCCAATGTACAGGGGCAGCGGAGCCTCCCTAGATAGTGGATGGCGTACATTTCCCTGTCCTTGCTTTCTTTCTCGCGTCACTGCGTTAAACCGGAGTAACTGAGATACTGAGAGCGCAGCACGGCTTACATAAACAGTTTCTTCATTTGAAATATTAGGACTTTCAAGAATCATCCGTACAAGTGTTACTAGTGATTGTGGAACTGAATGCTCCTGGCAAGCAGTGGTAAAATGACCATTGAATTATGGGAAATCTTTAACCATGTGCTTCCGCACGATGGATGCAGCCCTAGACAAACACATTCCATCATCTTCTGTATTCTGTAAGCAAGCACCGTAAATCAATTCTGCAAGGTCTCTCTCACTCACTAAAAACACGTCCCTTCCCCGCTTTTGTGCAGTCAGTTCAGGTACGTATGCTAGAGTAGTTTCCTTCAATCTGGAGCTGTGAACCATTTTATCAGCATCTCTAACTTCTAATTCTGTCATACGTCGAGTTACGAGACGAACAAGCTCTGGCAGCTTAAATACTGGTGAAGATTCATTGCACTGCAAAGTTTCTTGAATGAATGTAATCACTTCAGATAACACAATACCATAAGTAAGTCTAGAGTTACTATCTTTTGGACACTTTATTTTCGCTTTTGCTTGGCGCACCCGATTATAAAATTGGACCAAGCACTTCCGGTTATATTTTGCTTCCGTTGCCACCATATCACCACTGCTCAACTTTGCCTATAGCTTCGTGTCGCAAAGCGTCACAGCTGCTTCATGAACACTATTGCTTACTTGTAAAGTGCGAGCATTACTTAAATCTTCATCAGCTGATACACTGTCACAAAAGAAACACTTTTCTTTCACGTCACCAACATGCAATGATGAACGAATAGAGGGACCTCCTTGCTCATTTTCCCCCTGCTGCTTACTAGAGATGGCCAGATCCGGATATTTTTGGATCCGGATTCGAAATTTCGAATCTTCGATCCGGATCTGAAAATCAGGATCTTGGATCCGGATCCGAAATTTCGGATATTGTATACGGATCCGAAATTCCGTGTCAGAAACTTCGGGTGTTCCGAATCAGGAAAGTTTTCGAAATTATTGACAAAGAGATTTTCAATCCTATGCTTCAAATGAGATTTTAAGACACTTGTGGTATGTGATCGTGTGACGGCCTTGCGTTCTCTTCATTCTGTTGATATTCGGTTTTAGTGCCTTAATATGTCACAATTACTTCAAATTTGATTCATTAAAACTGTCGACTTTGGTGAGAGCAATCTCACTGTCAGATTCGATTCTAGTGGAAATGCTCGATCGAGAAGGTAGTGAATCTTTTTGATGCGGTCGTCCTGATGGAAATTTGTCCTTTGTTTTCTGTAACACTAGTCAAATGCTGGGATGAAACCTTAGTCGCAAGGCCAAACTTTTTCATTATGCTCAGGCTGCTTTCTTTACTAATTCTTTCTGAGTTATTGTGGTTACTGAATGAGGCCATTTCCTAGTCGTGATGGACTAGGCCATAGCTAATAGAACAGCCCATAAAATATAGATCAAATCAAATTAAGGAGCAACTTCCTTTTCTTGCTCTTGATGAGCTTTTTTTTTTTTTTCTTTCTTCAACAATACGTTTCTCTGTGACCGTGCCACCCCAGTTAGTGTTAAGAATTGTAGTAGAGATAGTTCTAAATATCAATTAATGTAGCTGTGTGTGTGTACAAAATACCATATGCAGCCTCGAGCAGTAACACGTATCTTTATAATTAGTAATCCACTACAATTAAGTCTGCATAAATTGTATAAGGAGCTATATCACTCACGCAAACACATAGACGGATTCAGGGGGAGGGCGAAAGGTCGTTCGCCCCTACTCAGCGGCACCATTAACAGTGTACTTTAGTAGTAATTTGTGGCAATTTCAGATTATCTAAGTAATTTTTCACTGCTACAGTAGCATCCCCAACCACCCCCCTAAGAATCCATCCGCCCCCGCCAGGAGCCCGTTCTGGATCCGCCCCTACGCTAACATAATATACAACTCATTCAAGAGTACATTTTGTTGGCTTTTTAAAATTTTTATTTTAAAGGATTGTCATTTATAGTGGCTACTTATGCAATTTTGTCCATAGGCATACAAGCAATTTCCAGTCATTACGCAAATACCTTTATACACTTACTAGACTGTAGCTAGTTACGGGCTTCGCCACTAGACCCCCGTTAATACGGCCTCGCACCACAAAAGCCTCTAATCATAATCAATTTAAAAAGAAATGTTTTGGGATTCACCCTTAGACCCTCTGATATCTCATTTGATCGGCCTACGGCCTCGCACCTCGTAAACCTACAACCATAACGAATCTCAGTTCAAATATCAAGTTGTATGTAATAACATTCTGGTGTTCCGAGAAACACCGAATTTCAGTGCGAGTACGTGGGGGCTTTTCCCCCAGCCCACACATTTGCTCGGTCTACGGCCTCGCACATCATACGCCTGCAAACATAACGAATTTTTGTTCAAATAAGTTTCATTTCTCTAACATTCCAGGATTCCGAGATATAAAAATATTTTCTTCCCTCGCCTTTTCTTCTTTTCTAAGACACAGATCAAAAAACGCTTAAGTAAATATCTAATTATTTCAAATGAAAAGTCTAAATACCAAATTCCAAGCTCCTAACCTTCAGAGGTTCCCAGATATCGACATGTTATTATAATAATTACAATCCCCACCCTTTTTCCTTTCTCTCTCTTTTCTTTTCATTTTTACTAAAACATAAAAAAAAAACACTGAAACACGTGTCAAATTATTTACATTGAGAAATGCAAGTACCAAATTTCAAGTCTCTAACTTTAAAGGGTTGAACATATTAATAGAATAATTGTAAACCCCACTTAATTTTCTTTCCGCCCTTTTTCTTCCCTTTCGGGCCATATATCAAAAAAGTTGAAAAATACGTATCTAATTATTTTAAGTGAGGAGTCCAAATACCAAATTCCATGTTTCTAACCCTTTAAGTTTCCGAGATATAGGCATATTATTATACTAATTGCAATAATTGCAATTTCCACCCCTTTCTTACTTTCTACATCTTTCCTGTCCCTTCTAATTTAAATATCAAAAAACATTTAAACAAGTATCAAATTATTTTCAATGAGAAACCCAAATACCAAATTTGAAGTATCTAACGTCAAGGATTTCGGAGATATGGCCATTTTATTGAAATATTTCCCACTCCATTTCCCCCTTCCTCGTCGAATTTCCCAAAGTCCTTCCTTAGTGATATCCTACGTCACAAATCCTATATACTGTACAAATTTCAAGTTTCTAGCTTAAGCTATTTGTCCTGTACGGTGATCTGTCACTCACTTACTGTCACCCAGAACTTTTCCCTTTCTATATAGAGAGATTTAAGATTTTATGGGAAAGCCACGGATTTTGTTCTAAGACCTCCAGTGTCTTAGAGATGTAATAGCTTTGCGGTAAACTTGAAGCAATCAACTGACTGATCTGCGTCTATATGTATTATGTAAAATACCGCTTATGATATTTATTTTGCTCGTAATAAAAAAAAAAAAAGATAGAAATTATGAAAATTCAAATACACCCATCATTTTAGCGTAATGCTGCAGGAGTTCAGATCATTGGATTAATCATAAGAGGCGACTGTATAAGATAGACTACATTAATTTCCAACGTGGCTCAAAGAAAATATGCAGCATTACTATGCAGTTTTTCAACGTTAAAACTCAATCTGAAAATATTATCATAGGTCTCACAAACAATCGAATTTTAATCCTAACTCAATTAATATATAACAAAAGGCAGATCTATACAACTACTGACTTGAGATGAAAGTGGCATACTTGTAGTACTTTAAAGATATACTAAAGTCTAAATGGTGGGGTGTGCGCAATAGTGTTCTAACCCCGAAAAATGTGATAATGAGATTTTGATGTCATCTGTTGTCATTTAAATTGAATTGTCTTTCCACTATCTGTTAGATAAAATTCACCTAGTAAATTTTATATATATTTTATACATATGAATATTTTAGTTCTGGTTCTGAATCTAAGGCCTAAAATATTCAAAACAGGAGTCCGAACTTCGAAATTTCGGATCTGGACCCAAGATCCAGATGGCCGGATCCTGATTCAAGATCCGAAAATTCGGATCCGGATCCAAGAACGGATATCCGGATCAGGATCCAAGATCCGAAATTTCGGATCCGGATCCAAGAACGGATATCCGGATCAGGATCCAAGATCCGAAATTTCGGACCCGGATCCAGAAACCGGATATCCGGATCTTATAGGATCCGGATCCGTCTGGCCATCCCTACTGCTTACGTTTAACAGCAGTAGCTCTGGCCAGTTTGGATTTATTATATTTATTACGGCATGTTTTATGGAACTTCGCTTCTTTGTTATGAAAGGTCTCTTCCATTCCCGAACCATCATCAAAAAGATGAATTTGAACGTTTGTTGGAAGTCCATCATCTTCTTGAAATTTGTTCAGATCCCTGCACAAGGATTTATATCCTATTCCTTTGTCTGCACGAGTGCTTCTCGCAGGAAACACCAAAGTTTCACTGGAATTTTGCTGACACTTTACGCACAATGCCCAGTCTATATCGCGAGACGCGTTAACACCAGTACGGAAATCATCCGTAACATTTATGATTTCACATTTCCTCTTCTTGGACATGGTGATGATTGGTAATGGTATGACTTCAAGAAACTAGTTTATGTCTTCTAAATCTTTAAAACAAAACAAAAAAAACATTATTTTAGAAAAAGGTGTATAGGTACATAGTGATCAGGCAATAAACTAAACAAATACATATTATGTCACGTACATTGGTGCAACAAATGTCCGTTGCAATAGGTAATCTCAATTACATTTACATTTAACATTGGGGTTCATAACATTGTACGGTCGCCCAGATATGTACTCCCATGCGCAAAAAAAATTGCGCGTATACTGTAACTGAAGATTTTTCGCATTTATTCCATTTTCCTTACGTTTATGGGTAAAATTCAGTTATTAGTATGTGGAGGTAATAGAAAGCAAACCATCTAAGGAGGTATTTTCAAAAAATATAATAAAATAATAAAAATATAAGCAAAAAACATTATGCTCGGTTTTGTGTATACTGGCAACGATGATTTCTAGGGATTTTTTTAGTAGCAGAGCATGATTACGGAGGGAATTCAGTAGGGGAGTCGAGGAGTTGAACCAAGGAATTGGATAGTGGAGTAAAATGTTGCATTTATTGGTTAAAACCTAGTGTGCAGATTGCCTGCCAAATATAAATTAGCTTCTGTAATTAAGATGTCATACGAAAATATAGAATTAAACAGAAAAACTCTTATCTTAAGGTTCGAAGCGATACGCACCATGGTTATGAAGATTATTTCTTTTTAAAAAAGAAGAGCCAACACAACGTAACCTCCGTGGTTAGGTGGATAGAGTGACAGACTCGTAGTTTTTTTTTATTATTTTGACACCACATCGAATCCCATCCCATCCCATTCCATTTTTTTTTTTGTTTTTTACAAAACAATTTTCATGTTAATAAGAACCGAAGCAATATAATAAGGACAACTTATTGATATTTTGCTGTAATGACGTATTTATCCAGGATTAGAGTACTATTGTAAAAGCTATTGTTTTCAGTTCATGCTGTTGTATAGCTTCTCTCATCCTGTTTTCTTGGGGAAAGAACAATTTTGTCTCCAACAAAGTGTGGAGGATATATACGGACAGAAAAAGACATCTTAGTACCAAACGTGATTTATCGTGATGAAATGGACTAGTTTGCCATTATATATATATATATATATATATATATATATATATATATATATATATATATATATATATATATATATATATATATATAACTAAATTATTGAAGTTGGCTTTTCTTTAGGTTTTAGCTAAAAAAAATATTTTTTCTTTATAAGATTATACTTTATGAGGCAAGGTGTGTGATCATACCCACAAATTTATCTAGGGAGTGAAAGATGATTGTTTATACAAACATTTTACAGGTTTAGGTGCGTGAAACAACAATACACCATGGTCTCGCTTATCCGACCATCCTTTGTTCCACATACCGTATGATCCGATATATCATTGCAAATAGCACCAATCGGCAAGAAGAACTGCAAGTTGTGGTCTTAATCTATTTTTCATGCTCTGGAGTCTATCGCCTAGCGCGCCCGTCTACACCTTGACTCATACGTTTATCATTCAGTGCAGACACGTATCCAGCTTTTCTATTCGGAGGGGGCCCAACACGAATCCTCGTAAGTACGTAATTCTAATGTTTTAAAAATATCAATAATAATAATAATAATAATAATAATAATAATAATAATAATAATAATAATGCAACAGTTCTGTACTTAAACTTTTTACTTTTCATTTATAAACCGGTTTACTTTGGAAACTGCATTATAGCACAAACAAAATGAAACATATTTTCGAGAGAAATGTCACTAAAGAAAACTGTCTGCTACGTATATCGCATAACAAAAATAGCAAGAAGACATTGAGTGTATCGTTCTAATATATTAAAGTTAAAAACAGAACGGAAACGAAATGTTAATCCTTTTTAAAACTGTTCTTTAATTCCACCTGGTATAATGGCATTATGGTATGTTCTTAGAATTATAACAAGACAACAGCACATTGCCCAAAGTTTGGACACTGATTACTAGTAAGCTGATATAAAAGAACCTCAAAAGGGTAAAAGCAAGTTTATTAAAAAGTGTTTGAGTTTCGGAGAGGGACAGCCCTCAGGCCCTCACGCTGGATACGTCCCTGATTCAGTGCAGTGCAGTTATTTGTTATAAAATATTATTATTATATGCGTAATATGTAAAATTATATCATAAGTTTTACTTTTAATAGATCTTTTCTTAACACATCCATATTATCCAGCGTTCTTCCTGCCTGTTTATGTCGGATAAGCGAAACTCTAGTGTATTTCCAAAGCTAGCATATACATGAGCTAGAATTGTATCGTCCTAGAAGAGACAATAGTGTGAAATGCTTATATTAAAAGGCTGGAATAAAAAAAAATCATAAGTACTGTTTTGGTAGAGTGAGAACAAATTAAGTACAATTCAATATATTTCCTAGGTATCAGATTATCATCTTATTGTATCGATGTGTATTCTTTTTTAAACATAGTTTTAAAAGTCATACCATTCGTAATATTTCTAAAGAAATCGAAAGAAAAACCCCTATGTGCCTCTTGTGGCAAAGCGGCTTAAGTGCATGGTCCGAAACCGATTCCCACGTTAAGGTATAGATAGAGTTCCCATTAGGGATGGCCAAAATTTTCCGGAATCCGGATTCCGGAAATTTTGTTTTCCGGAATCGGAAAATTTACTTTCCGGAATTCGGAAAAATTCCGGATTTCGGAAAAAATCCGGAATTCGGAAAAATTCCGGAATTCAGAAAAATTCCGGAATTCGGAAAAATTCCGGAATTCAGAAAAATTCCGGAATTCGGAAAAATTCCGGAATTCAGAAAAAATCCGGAATTCGGAAAAAATCCGGAATTCGGAAAAAATCCGGATTTCGGAAAAATTCCGGAATTCAGAAAAAATCCGGAATTCGGAAAAATTCCGACGTTCGGAAAAAATCCGGAATTTAGAAAAAATCGGAATTTTTCCGAGATCCGGAATTTTTCCGATTTTACTTTCCGGATTCCGGAAAGTAAAAATTCTGGAATTATCCATCCTTAGCTAATAGCTGTTAAAAGAGAAACACAATAATGAATAGGCTATATATACTGTATTAATTTCTTGTAGTTGGATATGTCTTTATCATTTACGTAGACAATTGCTACTGCAGTTATTTACTACTTTATGAGAAAGGTCTTTTTTTCACACACAAAAAAGTCGCCGGTATGTCTCAAACATTATCGCGTTCCCACCTGCAGCTGCTCCAAAGCACTGCAAACTACTTTCTAACCAGGCGAAAGGCAGTGAAGGAAAATAAATCTCAACAAATATTCTAATAACATTCGCTTATTGTCAACATACCTACAGTGAGCGCAGAAAGTGTTCGTACACCGTGCATACTTTATATTGAAAACACCTAGCATGAGAACGGGAGGTGGAAAATATATATATATAAGCAGAATTAAGACTACACATTCATACATTTTATTTCTATATACAAGAGAAAGGCCAAACAAACACAATCACTGTTTTGTTCAGAAGAAAAGAGAGAATTCCTTTTTTGTAAACGCAAAAAGTCACCGTACACTTATGCTTGAATTAATGCTTATAAAGTATATTACGTTATTTAATATTTTGTGGGATTACCCTGTGCGTTAATGATTGTCTGTAGTCTTCGTGGCATTGATTTCACCTGTAGTAGTTCGTAGTTCTGTAGCTTCGGGACTGATTATGTCCCATTCTTCTTGAATAGCTTTTCTTAGGCCTTCTTTAGTAGACAAGCTGTGCCTTCTGATTCCTGTCTCCAGAACAGATCATAGATGTTCTATGGGGTTCATGTCTGGGGATTGGGGAGGTGTGCGAAGCTGTTTCAAGGTATTATAGAGTCAGGGGCGGATCCAGAGGGGGGCGATCGCCCCGATCGCCCCCCCCCCACAAGAGGAAACTCTTATTTTATATATAAATAAACCCATCCATAACAAGTTTGGAGCTCTTAAAAGTAGCAGTATTACCGCCGACCGCCCCTCCCCCCCAGAAGTCCGTCCTGGATCCGCCCCTGGCAAACCTTGCAGACAGGCCTCGTTCAACAGTACAAACAATAATTGCGATGTATAATGTTTCTATCACTGTGCGAAACCATAAAAAAATAATTTAAAAAAATAATAATAATAATAAAAAAAGAACTGGAAGACCAAGAGTGTTGAGTGAACAAGTTAAACGTTACATTATTAGGGAAAGAAAAAAGGTTCCAAAAAGTAGTGCTGTGCAATTGGCAACGGATCTGGAAACACGCGGTGTTAAAGTATCAGCCAGTACAGTGCGGAATATTTGCAGGGTATCATGGTCGGATAGCCAGGAAAATGTTCTGGGTGAACAAGACAAATCGTATAAAGAGACTAAAGTTTGAAAAAGAGTATAAAGATAAGGGATCAGGCTTCTTTCTGGAATAGGGTCATATTTTCGGACGAAAGTAAATTTAATTTTATCGAGTCCAATGGGAGGCGTATGGTATGGCGCAAGGTGAATACAGAGATGAATCCTCAAAATCTCGTCCCTAAAGTAAGACACGGAGGAGGGTCCGTGCTCGTCTGGGGTTGTATGAGTGCCTCAGGAGTGGGTCGTCTTCACCTTATCGATGGAGTGATGATCCACAAAGTGTATATTAACATATTAAAGGAATATCTCCATACTAGTGCGCAGAAGATGGTTCTTGAAAACAATTTATTGCTCAGCAAGACGACTCCAAACATACAGCGGAAAATACTCGATTGTGGCTACTCTATACAGGGGCGGATCTAGGACGGACTTCTGGGGAAGGGGCGGTCGGCAGTAATACTGCTACTTTTAAGAGCTCCAAACTTGTTATGGATGGGTTTATTTATATATAAAATAAGAAAGTTTCCTCTTGTGGGGGGGGGCGATGGCCCCGATCGCCCCCCTCTGGATCTGCCCCTGAGGTTTGCTATCTTTCTCAAAGACTTACCCTTCTTATGCACTTTAATAATTACTTTTCTTGTCTCCTCATTTGTTTCTGTTCGGTTGCTTCCCATTTCGACAGCCCACCGTGCAGTTTTTTCACTCCTATTCACAACTAAACTCATTCTGTTACTCGTCATGCTATACAGAGGTGTATACTCAGGTGAACACTAGTGAACCCCAGTTGTGGTATCTTTGTTTCGTATTCGTACGTCAGGTCTACCGTGTCGTGACAAAACGCTGTAACTTTGGCGAAGAAGTTTTGCGAAAATGAGCCTTAAAGTTTTCATCCGAAAATGTGATCTGTATCGTGTAGAACCAGTGTATCTTGACTTTGGAAACACGTGGTTACATGTAATGTTACGTAAATGCATGTTGTGTGATTAAATTTGGTGAAAATTGATTGGTTGACCATTATTGCCTAGTTACACTGGTTCTACACGAAACAGATCACATTTTCGGATGAAAACTTTAAGGCTCATTTTCGCAAAACTTCTTCGCCAAAGTTACAGCGTTTTGTCACGACACGGCAGAGGTGTACGATCACTTTTTGCGTCTACTCTATACATTTTCTACGGAATTTATTTACTTTCTGACCATTAAACTTGTCTTTGTGGTTCTTTATTGATATATTCATAAAGCTTAGTTTTCATTATTCATATTGTGTGTGTTATTACACTTCTTAAATTTTCTGTTTCTTTTTCGCAGGCATTCTCGTTTCAATAGCATAGGTGTACGAACACTTTCTGCGCTCATTGTATGTACAGTAAATACAAATTTATAATTTTTGACTTTACGAAGTATACAATGTAATTGTTCAATAATTAACATAAGCAGGCATTCATTCATTTATATTAATATAATAATTAACAAAACTAATAAGCGGGTGATTGATGACTCAGTGGTAGAGTTTTCATGGTATTCTAACCCAGGACATGTGGGTTTTCGATGGCTAATTTTGTGTTCGAAAATTTTCCCGGTGGTACTCTTGGTTCCCTTTCTTATATTTGTTCCATCATCACTCATTAACGAATTTAGTTTATCAAAACTCTATAGCCATATATTCATTCTGTCCGTCAGTGAAACAAACAGTCTCAAGAACTAGGCTATCTGATGGATTACCAATCAATTTTGGCCATGATGTACAGAGTCAATAGTTAAGAATCGAGTTCCCTGATGAATGTAATATTCAAACCGGAAGCGGTACAAATCAACCATTTCCGGTTTTAACGTTAATCATTATATAGTAAATATGGTAATAGATAGCGAGAAGCGGTTTCCAGTAATCGACATATATAACATTCTTGTAGATAGAATGTTACCCAGTTTGTGCATCTGCTGAAAATAATGAGCTTAGGTATTTAGAGAGCATTTTCCGCTTTAGAAAATGTGTGCTTGGTAAAGAATGTAGAGAATTAGCTGAGTCAGGCACGTAGCTAGAATATGGTAATAGGAAGGGGGGGTCTGTCACGAAATACTGTGGTTATTTACCAGGAGCTCAATCATTCTAAACTATTTTATTGGCAATATATATTGGTTCGTTTAGCCAAGATTTCTAATGAGGGCATGATATGAAATACTGTGGTTACACACCAGAGGCTCGATCAATCTAAATATTTTACTGACAACATACCCATATTGATTGGTTAGGACAATAAAATGAGGATATATTAGTAAGTATTTTAATAAGAAGCTATGAAGAAATCTCGAGTAAAAGAATATAAAAAAAGTATTGAAAAAGATATCGTCTTCCGAGGTCATTCGAACGGTGTCGAGAATTTTGCGTCTGGGAAATTTGCGCCCTACCTCAAGAACAGGGAAAATTACGCCTGCGATGTACCTCCACCGGGAAGTTTGAGCCCTGGGAAATAAAAGAACCTACTGGAGCTTACGCATTTCCTCGGAGGGGCTGACATTACAGCATAAACAATCCTCCCCCCACAACCATGCCATTTGTGATTTATTTTCATTGTGGCTATATAAGGGGAGAATAAACTTCAATATAAGCCAAAAGAACACAACGGATCAACGGAATCACTGCTTCTTCCAGAGATGATTTTGGGGGAACACTGGCCTCCCCAGAGCTCTCAGAGTGCCCCCTCGGAGGAGACCAAAATAATACGTCTATAATATAATAATAAATAGAATAGTACCAGCAGTGACCCCCCTCCGGAATACTAAATGTGCCCCCCGGAACATTTTTCCTGAAAGAACGACTGAACGCAATTGTGTGTTTGAAGTGTAATTCCAGCAAGTAAACACACTGTACATAGTTTTCTTGATAATATTACTGAACTGATTTTACATTCACTTTACATTTTCTTTTCTATATTTTGTGTCCTGAAAAGCCAAACAACTCGCAAGGATTGTGAACAGAAATATCTGGGTAGAGCCAAACAGCCTTTTGTAGATTAAATTATACTCTTTGATTATATTAATAAATAATTATATATCACTCATTTATACGTTTATTGTAAATTTTGTAGTATAATGAAAAATTGTATTTGTATGGATTGCCCTTTAGTGAACGAAAATTGTATTTTTTTTCATTTGTTCGGAATATTATAACGGATGGAGTAACTCACTGAGACGATAAGAGGCAAGCCTAGTTCAAGTGCGAGTGGAAGTTACTTTACACAATACAATAAGAAGTTGAATTGTAGGGCGCTAACATCCCAGTGCAAATATATAGCCGGCGCATTTTTCCCTCTTTTTGGGGTAGGGCGCAAACATCCTAGTGCAAATATATTGCGAGCGCATTTTTTCCTATTTTTGTGGTAGGGCGCAAATTTCCCGGGCGCAAAATTCTCGCATTCAAGGAAAATATAATGCCCGTGAAGTTGACAAGCCACTTATGTCAGACTCCAATTTCGACTTTAAACGTCGCTAGTGCTACGTTAGTGTTCGATAGTGACGCAAATCGTTAGTACTCCAACTGCATGCCAACACGCCCACTTCTAAGAATCATCTCAAAAATGAGGTTAACCGTTAGAGCAAGTAAGTGCTCATTGGTGCCATTAACATTAACGTTAAAGCCTCCATCGTACGGCCCTTTGAGTAATAATAACACCACGTTTTTTGCTAGTCTCAATGCGTCCCTATATTCTCGCGAACATTCTGACGTGCCCAAGTTAGTTACTTTTTTTTTTTGGGGGGGGGACTATTGTTTATCTGTTATTGTTTATTGTTTATTGCTAGTCTGCAGAGTAGTCCTTACATTAATATGCCATTGTCCTTGATAATCATTGCGTATTTACAAGCAATTTGTTATTACTGTTAGAAGATATCAAAAAACAACAGATAAAATCTACTACTTAACGGTTCATATTTTTCTTTTACAGTACATAAACGATTAATAATAATAATAATAATAATAATAATAATAATAATAATAATAATAATAATAATAATAATAATAATAATAATAATAATAATAATAATAATAATAATAAGACTCTTCCAGCATAAAAGTTATCAATTGCATCACACTGGCAACAAGCGACGCATATTTTAACTTCATAAAAAATCGTTTCTCACGATTTTCTGGAAAACTACGTATGATAACATCTTCATTATGTCAAGTTGTTTATCTCAGTGTGATATATGTCTTACCTCTGGACAATATCACAGTAAAACAAAAATTAAATATTAGGAGTACATCGTACTTTTGGACTACATCTCATTAACCATGGGAAGATTGAGTAGTGTATACTTTAGGATGTAAGTTTCAGCTTAACTTGCATCATACATTCTTAGGATTACAAAAAGGAAATTTGTTCGTTTGCATTTGAACAAAATTCTTAGGATTACAAAAAGAAAAAAATATTTTTTCCGAAATCCGGATTTTTTCCGAATTCCGGAATTTTTCCGAATTCCGGATTTTTTCCGAAATCCGGAATTTTCCCGAATTCCGGAATTTTTCCGAATTCCGGATTTTTTCTGAATTCCGGATTTTTTCCGAATTCCGGATTTTTTCCGAAATCCGGAATTTTTCCGAAATCCGGAATTTTCCCTAATTCCGCAATTTTTCCGAATTCCGGAATTTTTCCGAATTCCGGATTTTTTCTGAATTCCGGATTTTTTCCGAATTCCGGAATTTTTCCGAAATCCGGAATTTTCCCGAATTCCGGAATTTTTCCGAATTCCGGATTTTTTCTGAATTCCGGATTTTTTCCGAAATCCGGAATTTTTCCGAATTCCGGAATTTTTCCGAAATCCGGAATTTTTCCGAATTCCGGAATTTTCCGATTTTACTTTCCGGATTCCGGAAAGTAAAAATTCCGGAATTGGCCATCCCTAGTTCCCATATTTAAAAAATGCAAATCCGGGACGCTACTAAATTACGAGAATCTTTGAAATGCTTAAAATTGAAAGAAGTGTTGAATACTAATTTACTTTCCTCCATTAGATAGAGTTGTTCAAGTATTACGTTATCACATTTTTATTCATTTCACTAGACCTTCCAAGGACGCCAATTTCTCTGTAAATTTGGGGGGGGGGTGCATTCAAATGCAGAAGATATATATATGAGGATTTTAAGACAAATTACACTCAAATTAGCCAAATATTGTATATTCATAAATACAAAGGAGGCCTACATGAGCTTTGGGCGGCCCGGCCCCCAGGATCGGCGCCCTTGCCTTCTTCCTAGTTAAGAAAACGTATGCAGATGATTTACTCCCTCCCCCTGGTAAGCAAAATTGTTTTTTTTTTTTTAATCCTCAAGATCTGTTGTGTTTCGTGAAATAACAGCAGGAATTTCCTGATTACTTAACCATCTGAATGAATGTTTTCACTTAGAGCCATTCCGTCGATTCACGTTGCCTAGGACTAAAATAAATTAAGGGTCAATAATGAAGATGAGACTTCCATATCAAACATGATGATACATGTGGATTGGAGATCTTTCTTTGTTCCAACTTCGATTTTTTTCAAATCCATGATGGGAAATTATATTATGAGTACAATTTTCGAAATTAATACTATACAGAGGCCCGGGTTCGATTCCCGGCGGGAGCTCATGTGGTTCGGATTCCACGTTAATCAGTAGGTCCACGTCTCATCTAGCCTCGCTGCTGAACGGGACGTTAAACTCAAAATCAACTCAACTCAATAGTATACAATCGTAAAAATATCTTACAAAACCATAGTTTATTGCAAAATACTTTGACTCAAAGAATAAATTACAAGTAATAAACTTGTTACTTTTCCTGAAGAGTCTAAGTCTTGAATGAGATGAAAGCTCTCGAGCGTAGTGCTTGGAACGATTGCCTCACTTGTTCTACTTTCCCGTGGCGCAGCCTTGATTTGACTTGATCCTAAAGTATTATTCAGAAGTCGAAGTCGGAAGATGTTTCCCATTTTTCCAAAACACTCTTGGTCGATTACAATCTGCCTCACTCGTGAGGGGACAATCCCATGCCGTAAGCGTCGGTGGACCACCGATAGGCAACTAGTGACATGTCCCCAAAAATTGGAGGTCCCGCAGCCAAAAATTGGTCCCACTTCCGTTTTGAAAATTATACCACCACCGGCAGAGAAGCGACGGGACGCCAACGAACCACAAAATTATTCTCCTAAAATACGTTAAATCGCCTATATGCGTAATTTCTTTGCATCAAGGTGAGTCTAAAAACATTTTTAAAAAAATAAAACAAAAGTGCCCTGAGCTAGGCGTGAACCATCAACCTTAGGGTTACTAGTTGCGTAATCTTCCGAATTCGCCACGGAGGCGATTATGAAGACACAGCTTGTAGAGTGATAAATCGTTGAAGTCTTTTTAATATTTCTAATCAGAGTGCTCCTTTAACCGTGTATATTTGAAGATAACTGTCTGGAATCAGATCAAATGCACTCGTCATGTAATTTTATAACAAAATGGCAAGCGTCTATTTACTTTTTTCATAGTTCTCCCATATTCACTTGCTAGTGATCGGCGACAGTTGCCAACTAAATTCATACAATTATACGCACCCATCTCAAGATTTTTCACTTCATGATGTAAAGGCAGGAGTTACTCTTGATCCCCGGAGCTCAAGTATTGTCCTTATAATAACAATTCGTCAGCGAAAAATAATATATAATAATAACCGCATGCATATGACTGGTGATAGTTCATGTTGGTCCCTTTACGATTCTCCGTGACAAATCAAACGAGCGCGGACCAAAATGAAGTCCTCGTTCTTACGTGGTGGTAACTTCAATACCCCCGATTCTAGATAGCTGCTTCGACTCGACGAATCCCTGCCACTAGTGGCAGACTAGCGGCAATCCTTCGACGCGTCACTATATCGACGATCGCCATTTACCGGCAAGTGGTCCACTAGGAGTTGGCGACGTTTACGGCATGGGGAAGCTAATAAACAAAAAATAAATAAATCTAAAGCCTTATAAAAAAAAAGTTTTCCGAAAATTTACATCTAGCAAAATCATTTGTTGGTATTCCAGAACTGTGAATCCACCTTTATTCATAATTTACTTCTATCGTAGATTTGATATGAGAATGATATGTCTGAAACTGTAACACAGGTCATTAATACCTGTTTTTTGCTTTACTCAGATTTAGCAGTTTTACTTAACAGTCAGTCAATTTGGATCTGTGATATCAGAGTTTTAGAGATTTCCTTAAATTTTTCATTCCTAAAACAGTTTGCAACTAATACCATTAACGTATCTCTTTCGATATTTCCATATGTAATGGCTTGGTCACTCCCAGTATATTTCAAACAATAAACTATTTACGGCGTCTTACTCCATTAATCCGAACTACATTTTATATCCAACAACTCTGTGCATTTTCCCTTAAATCTGCAAACTTTCTATTAGGTTAAAACTCAGTATTTTCTATTTTCTTTTTTTCTTGCTAAAACGAAAGTGTTCTTTAGGCAACCTGAAATGATGACTCTATACTACATTATGTTGCATAGGGCATTTTATGTAGCATATCATTTGACAGTTGGACACTTTCTTCGTATATTGAAAGCAACAGGGATTAAGTCCTTCTACACTTACATGAGAAGTAAACACATTCTTTATAGTTCGTGGAATGTGCCAATGCACTAGGTCCAGAGAGTTTTTAATTTAAGCTAATTAATAATAATAATAATAATAATAATAATAATAATAATAATAATAATAATAATAATTATTATTATTATTATTATTATTATTATTATTATTATTATTATTATTATTATTATTATTATTATTATTATTATTATTTTATTGATTTAGGTTTTTCTGAATATTAAGCAATATTTCACAAAAAGCTGGTATTTTTAAACAAATGTGTTCGATATCAAGTTTTCATAAAGTAGTCACTCTCTCCTATAAATAATTTCAGAGGGGCCGCGGTGGCTCAGTGATAAAGCGTTCCCCTTTGGTGCATGGGATCCTTGGTTCGACCCCAGCTCGCACGAGGTGATTTTTGTGGTGGAGAAACACCATGTGCATGGGTTTTCTCGGGGTTCTCCCGTTTTCTCCCACTTTTTCATTCCACCATTGCATTCATTTCTCATCATCACCGTGTCCTTTAGCCTAGCCGGTATAACCGTGGGTCGTAAAACTTAAAGATTTCACTTCAAATAATTCCAACCCAAACAGTTGCAGGAAGTATGTCATTTCGAATAAAACAAACTACTCTATAAAATTCTAAGTATTATTATTTTTATATATACAATTTTAGCGGACCTTATTTCTAAATCTATGGGTAAGAAGATTAAATTCATTCTCTTACTATTATAAATTCATTTCAATTGAAGCAGTTAAAACAGTTGGGAAAAATTAGAAAGCCATACCCTATATTCCAGTGTGCCACAACCGAATAACGGGGCACACTGGCGTGCCCAGCAAAATG
This sequence comes from Thermobia domestica, assembly GCF_964235325.1. NCBI lineage: Eukaryota > Metazoa > Arthropoda > Insecta > Zygentoma > Lepismatidae > Thermobia > Thermobia domestica. The sequence continues at coordinate 78,263,807 of NC_137464.1, forward strand.
AAAAGTGTGACGCAAACTTTTACCTATTATTTACAAGAATATTTGTCGAGTTTATTTTATTTATTATTATGAACGATTCTTCCACGGATCAGCTGTCTGTATACAGTTAAACAAACAATTGTCACATTGAGGGAATGAGTGTAATTATTTACTTTAATAGTAATAGAAATGTATATTTTCTTGTATTTTCTACCGGGAATAACTGCATCCGGTCTAGAAAGCTGAGACTAACAACAAAGGAACCCGATGTGGCAAACAAACATCACCTACGCACTTCAATACACCAACGAAGGTGCAGACTATTCATGAGTTAAAGTCTCTCACCCAATGTATTCTCCTAACATGTCTCCCAGCGATTACAACATTTTTTGGTATCTCAATCACTTCCTAGTAGGATAGCTTTACCTAGAGACCACTGATTAACCTGGTATTGGATGTTTCACTTCTTTATCTTTGGAGTTGACAGTCATCGGTTGGACATTTCACACCCAAATATCTAATATTAACAACGTTTCTTCTATAATTTCGTAATATTGTATTATTTCTTTGTATTATTAGCTTGGTTAGGCTTGTTTAAACACTTTTCTCTTTGCACCTACTTATTACCTATACCTTAACGTTGAATAAAAATACACTAGCTCTCACCGGGAATCAAATCCAGAACCAATGCACTTGAACCATTTGGCCACAACAAGGCACATTTAAAAAGAAGTTTCGATTTTGTTAGGAAAATTGTGATTAGGTGTAACATTTAAAAATATATTTAAGAATGGGTACGGATGAAACGCACTGAATTTTCTCGCTCGAATTTCTTAAACTGACTCGTGTTAGGCTGCAGCTATTACTGAAACATTTATTTGGGAAATGCGAATAAAATAATGTGTTTTGGAAAACTTTGTTCGAAGCAACTTATGTCCAAAAGTAAAGTACCCATTGGTCATATTTCTGTTTGAAATAACTTATGCCATATATTAGAATTATTAAGAAAATAATTGTATGTGAACTATGAGCAAAAGCGTGTGAGTACTTTCTGAGAAATCGTCAAAAAAGTCATCCCCAAGAATAAAATATCCCTTGTGTATCTTTTCAGGACAAACGAGTTATGCTATTTATGAAATACAAACAAAGTTGCCAGAGTCATTCTCGACAAAATCGTAGGGTAAAACTTGCTCCGAAAAGTAATATACCACTTCTAGCTTTTTAGGATGATGGAATTATACCATTACGTTAGGTTATTTATGTAACATTTATTTATGAAATATGAACAAAATTGCCTGAGGCGTTAATGGGAAAATCGTCGGAAAAGAGTAAACTATCCCTTCTGAATGTTTACCCGAGGAACGAGTTGTGTCATATTGTTAGGTTATTAATGATACAATTATTTATGAAATGTGATTGAGAAAATTGTTCGAAAAAACGCATCCCATACAGTAAATTACACCTTATGTATTTTTTTCAGAGCAATGATTTAAAACTGAAAAAGGGGGGGCCGTTGCCATAGAAACCACCGTTTCCATAACAACGAATCCTGTCACCGCTCGTCAATCTAAAACTGATAAGGGGCATGAAAGAAGAAAATAAAGAAATCTCTGTAACAAATGCGATGCATGGAATAAGTCGTGAGTGGGAACCCTTCACCCCTGGTGGGGATGTTCATGAAGCTATCAGCTTATGTCTAATTATATTGGAATATAATATCCATTTCTTAATTTCGAACATACAAGGTTCGATCGAAATGAGAAAACTTTTTATCGGACTTCTAAAGAAAATAAAATAAATACATGACCGTGTTTATTACATATAGAATTCCCAGTCATGACCCCCTTTTCAGTTTTATTAAAAATAGAAGAAGAAGAAGATGAAGAAACGAAAAGGAAGATAGAAGAGGAAAGAGGTAAAGTAAGAAGGTGATAAAGAGGAAACTATTACTGGATATTTTGAGAAATATGGTAAAGGGAAAGTGAATAATTATCGAATTGGGATTATTTCCGATAGCTATTGGGTGAATGTTTGGTATTAAGGTGATCAAAGGTAGACACATGTTAACCCATACATCCCAGATCTAGATCCATTTAACCCAAACTACCGAATTATCCCAATCTAGCTCTGAGATAGATGAGAAAGTTTAATTTAACCGTTTATTCAATATTTCCAGAAAGTTCTAGACTAATATCCAATATTTGAAAAATAAACGACGAAGTTGATGGCATGCTAGAATCGACCACAGAAAAAAAAAATCAGAGTATCACATATTTGTCGAAGATTTTGACTTTCACAGTTCTCCCATGATGATCATTCGTTCAGGCTATTTCCGTCCTTTTTACTTCCTTCATAGAGCCAACTTAAATTAAGTTAGTATTGACATTCAATGACTTTAATTGCTAACTACCATTAATTATAGTAAGTCACACATATATGTCAAAATAATTGGTGCACTTAATACTAAACCTACATTTCACTCACACACACATTCATACAGGACAATGTATACTCCAGGTTGTATTTAGTTGAATTAAACTAACCTAACTACATTTCTATAGACATTTATTACATTTCAATAAAAGAAAACAGCTTGACATAACAGGAAAAATTTAATACATGAAAAGAATGTTTCATAAGCATGCACAGAAATCTGCTACTTTCAACAAGATCAAATAACACATTTCTCTTTCTAAAGATATTAAAAGTTGGATTACATTAAAAAAAATAATATTCGACAAAAGACGAAAGACAAAAAAATAAAGGAAAAAAAAGAAAATTCAAAGGTCAACATATTTAGGATTCAGTGCAATGAATACATATCATTGCGGAAAAAAAAGAAAAAAATATAATTGGTTAATCATTCTTTAAAAAAAAAAGCACTTTAGTAGCATTTTATTAAGTCTCTGTCCCAAGAGGAGACATTTCGACAATTTTATATGTCTTTGTTCTCACGTCGATAATAACTCCCTTTTTAACTCTCTTTTTTCACTATGATTTGTGTCCATGAGAGTATTTAATTGTTTTTGTTTTAACTATAGACAAATAGTTGCTTCATATTATATATATATATATATATATATATATATATATATATATATATATATATATATATATATATATATATATAAATTTCTCATTTCGTCACTTGACGCACTTGATATAAAATTTCAAAGTTTATCAAGATTTAAAATATCGAGTCCAGTCCCAAACATTGGGAACATATTTCCATATTCCTGTATTCACATTACTAAATTATTGACCAAATTTCAGTTCATTGAATTTAAGATCACTATTTTTTTTTTTTTTTTTTTTTTTTTTTTAGTATAGATCGTGGAGTCAAAGATTGTAGTCACTGAACTGACGAAAGCCAAATAGTTATGTTTCCGGTCGTAGGGGAGGATTTGTTTTATAGTTTTCTGATAGAAGGATTCGTTGGTGGGGCGCACTGTTTCGACGTTTACTGAGTTCACTATGATCTCGCAAAATAAATTTGGATAAGGATTAGGGTTAATTTTACTTTTCTTACGACCTGCTACTTTTTTTATTTACATGCAGTATTTAACATGATATTCAACTTTAATAGTCACAAACATCAATAACAACTCAACAAAATGTCATTTATTACAATTTACGCGGTAATACTATATATCACAAATAGTTGGTCAATATCGGGTGTCAAAAATCTATGGCAACCTAAAACAACCAGGGTAAATACCGAGCCCTTTACATACATACTCGCATATATATATATTCATATTACTCAATATAATAAATTTCACTTTAATATCCATCTTAATATTTCGTCGACATTTAAATTCTACATAACCTTTTTATATTCGTATTTTATAAATATTCATATTTTATTGGCTCAAAGACAAAACAAAAACCCTGACTAACAAAATTATTTTTTCCCTCATAAGGTTGCAACATTGTACTTTATATGTAAACCCGATAATCAATAATCATTCTCAATTTACTAAAGATCCGCATATAAAGAAATAGTTGGCGTTATTTAATAAGTTGACATAAGAGGTGGAAATACAACAAATAGAGCAGGCACGTAACTTTTCAAACTATGTAAGTACATATATATAGATGTATATACAGAAAAAGAAAAAAATCAAGGTTATTCGAAACTAGTGGGCCCAAACTGCTAATACATACACACTATATGACCAATCAATGGAAAGAAAAACCAGAAATCAGTAATCAATGGATATAATTTGTTCGATCAATGAATAACAAATAAGTTTCTAGGAATCTGAAAGCATAGTGTACCTTCTCGTCAGTTTCTCCCGTGGTGGATTGAATATCGCAAAAATGGTCCTGAGTTGTGCTGCAATACCTCCACGAATTGCATCCCTCGATGTCTCAGTTAGTACATACGATCGAAATAAGTTATATGAATATTGTATGTTTTCAATGAGTTTCAGAAACCGGGGGGAAGGTTGAAAAATTAAAAAATAACTCTAGAGGAGAAGTAGAAGAAGAATAGGTAAAGAGAGAGAAGACAGAACACTACAACTACGAAAGATAAGTGGTCGAATTTACGTATACAACATATTATAACCAAATATTCTCTTTTATGCCAAAAGGGGTTCGGCTTACTCAATTACGTAACCTAGGGGGCGCCCTGCTGCCAAGGATGCAAGTCTGTGTCCATCAGATCCCAATCCCACAAGAATTTGCTTGTAAGATTGAAATCTGAGCCCCGTATCCGGCCCAAACCAGCAGGATAAAAGGAAAGGGGGAAGGGACCAGATAACTGCGTCCCCAATTTTGAAATCTCTAAGTAAGTAAAAAAAAAATATTCGACCCCCTCAGAAGAACTAAGAAGGTTCAAGGACAGTAAAGAAACTAGAGTAAAAGTAATTGCTAAGATATCCCTAATGATACTTTGCCAAAATAAAAAAAATTAAATAAACTGAATTTTGGATCGGTGATTTCTATTGCCAAACTTCACCGATAGCTCCCCTTCGCAGAATGCGCTAAATTCTGAGGCATCGATTAATTTCCATCACTATCTAGTTTGACTAAGAGAAAAGAAAACGAAAATATTCAAGGTGGGATGGGGTCGATGCCCGGGTACGGGAATGACATAAATATTAATTTAGTAGCGGTTGATTTAATCGGATAGTCCGAACTGAGTTATATGAGCACTGCATAATAAATACATAAGGTAAGCAACGAAAAAAAAAAATCTCGGAGAGACAATGAATGTTAAAGGTACAAATGACCGAACCTGTACTTTTCGAAGATCACAGAATATAGCAGTTATCTTTTCTTAGTTATCATTTTTGTCAGCCTTTAGAAGTAATTCCCACATGATGCTACCCTATCTATTGAAAGGCTTAAGATCCGGGGCTGTTATTATGAGGTACTTTAATGCAAAGTAACACACAATTCCCAACTACAATTTACTATTCAAGTAGCAAACTCGGTTGGATGAATGTACTGGTGTAGAAGTCAAAACGCGAGAGATTTTTTTTTTCGTAAACGTATTCATATTTTCACTATATAACATACACTAGGCCTATCCATTTAAATGTAGGTGTCATATCATCTCATTCATATTATTTTATATCATATTATTAATATATCATTACATTCATTCATTATCTACTAATTTTTGCGCGAAGTAATATTTTATAGACACCCTATTTCATACATTTTACACGCAGGCCATACACATATTTATATTACACACTAATAAATATATAATTATCACAATCTATCACGCTCAAACTACCACAGATAACATTCATCGAACCACGTACTCTTTGTTTCGAAACACCCAAATTGTATCACTGTTGCCAGACCGATCAGTTAGAAAAGCAGAAGACTCGAAGATAAAAAACAGGAGAAAGCAGTAGACACATAAAGTGGCGTAATTTGAGTGCAAATCCAGGGGAAACAAAAAAAAATGTCATTCTTAATGAGACGGTGGACAAGCAAGTAGTCCAAAAGTCATTAATACTTTCATTTCAAAATAAAACAATACATACTAAATATAAATTTGAATTTTAATTATTTCAAGATAAGTTTCATAAAGAAAATTTTATTCGACGATTAGGTAATCTTTTGGAGGTAGACAGACCCTCATGCCCTCTTTACATTAATAATGTTTGATACATACGTGTGTGAAGTAAGACGGGAAAATGTATTATCATGAACCTAGCGATAGTATAGCTATATGATACACTCGCAGCTGATCGTGACGTAAGACGACTTTTCGCTTACGATCGTGGAGAGGTGATCCAAGCTACTCTTCCAACCCAAGTCACAATCTAAAACAACACATACTCGTAAATCTTACAGTAAGTCATAAAGATCGCCAACCATCATACATTTACAAAATGACGTATAGTGTATCCTTGTTTTCATATTATACACATCAAACCTCTAGAACTATATGCTCTACGAAGCTTTGTGTATGCATACAGAGAAATTTCTTTTTTTTTATGTAAGGAAAAATATGAAAATTCAATATTAATAATAATATATTTCTTTAAATTCTTGAAGTAGAGAAAAAGCAGGAGATTGTTCACTTTTCATTTTCTTTCGCAGTAGATCAGTAGAACGTAGAAAAAGCAGGAGATCTCCTGCAAAATCAGTAGCTCTGGCAACTCTGAATTGTATTTACTTCGCAGTTTTAAAAAAATCATATGTGCATTTACTGAAAGTTAAATTGTCAACGATTAATCTATTTCTGATTTGTTGATAAAACTAAAGCAACAATGGAATTCTTCTACAGCCACGGGAAAAGAGAATTTAATACTACATTTTGAAACAAACAGTAACAGCATATGGGCTTTACTTCTATTAAGAAAATAGGTATTCTTTATTTCAGCGGATATTTCAATTACTACTGGACCTAGCAAGCTGAAATTTTCAGTACAGTAAGATCTCATGCTATCTTATATGAATGTATACTCATCTGAACCGAAAACCATGTCCACGGGATGTAATTTAGAAATAAATGGCCAAAATCAAACAACTTAAATCACTAAGTCATGCGATGTCGTAATGTCAACAAACAACTGATTACCGAAAACGAGCACTATGGCGCTGTAGTGGAGGTATAATTTACCGTGTACTGAAATATATACTTGTACTCATTAATCAGAAATCTAATATTTACTCTGGTTTATTTATGTTAGAAAAATGGTACTAAATTAACGCATATTTATACACTGTCCTAACCGAAAATTCACACACTCACACAAAACTACTAACTACATACACCACTGTTAGTACTATACATAAAGACAACTAACTAAACCAAACATGCACCATTTAATTACATGCATGTTGAGGAAAAATACTCCCTTGTTGGTATATACAGTTGGCTCTATTTAATTTAGGGGGGCAAAATGAGAAAGGTAACCCTAGGTCCAATTGACCTGACCAATTGTTTGAAACAGGTTTACAAAATAATTATTAAAGATCGATGCCCTGGGGGCACCTTAACGAGGTTTATTAAGGGACCCTTCCCCTGAAAGGGGAAAAGGCCCTAAAACAAATAATAACTAACCCATCCCCCCGCTAGAATTGGTTCAATTTGGAAAAGGGGATAGGAGCCCTTTTACGCTAGCTTAAGCTGCCATTCTGAGAGTTAACATTGCAAAACCTACTACATACAGACACTTAATAAAAAAAAATCACATTTAAAATATACACTATAGAATATACGAAAACAGGTCGTATTTCCCCTAATCCCTAACTGAATTTGGAAGAAAAAGAAATAAAGTCACTATTTCACTCTGTCTATTCTAGCTGGGCAGCAAACATGGCTTCCTAGTAAACAGAATTGGATGTTTCACTAACTTATTGTTTCTTTACGAAAAATGTAGATTTTTTCCCTTTTTTTGGGGCTCCTACACAGCCTTCAATGTTCAACTATGAAATTAAATCAGATTTTTACCTGAATTCTATTAAAATCCTAGTCCTTTTACCGCAGATATGTAGGAGAAATTATAAGCTGCGCCTCGTAAGGTGTCTTCGATTATTCTGATAACATTGCGCCGAAAAAGCCAGAGGTAGGAGAATTCCTCCAATCAGAACGAAAACTTTAGCCGCGGAAATTACAAAACAAATAGAAATTTGGCAAATCCAGATATAACCGGATCTGAAAGTGACTATGGACTAGTGAGAGGGGGTGAGGGAAAGATTAGGTACCTGACTAAATTCTACATTGGTCTGAAATTAAGAAAATTTATATCCAATGACGGAACTATGTTTCGGTATGACGTCAGAATGGTAAACCTTATAACTATTCGACTTGTATATGCGAAAATGGGATTTACACTTAATCAAAATATAAATAAAATATATTATTCAGTGGGAATATGGTTACTAATGAAACCTTTCGATTCATTATATTTAATTCGAAATAAAGAGAGTAAATAAATTGTGTAACTAAACCGAAATTGAATAAAAAAAAATTACTAGGTACAGGGTGCGTAAAGAAAAGTTGCCATTACTTTCAACTTAATGGTACATTACAGATTCATACTATATTTGTAAAAAAAAAAAAGAAAAAAAGCAAAATCTTTACAGCTGTTTTTGAGACAAATTAATTGCCGGTATTTTAAATTTTCATCCTTCAGTAAACTACCCTTATTTTTAGGTGTCGGAGGATATAGAATTCGAAACGATAAAGTGTTATAAAACTTCATGTCTAGAATTCGGTCCAGATACGTCGAACAGTATGGCCTCTATTTGAATGCATGTAAAAGCGTGACGAACCGACAAACGAACAGATGGACAGACATCAAAATCACTTTTTCGATATGTGGGGGCGTGAAACTTGAATTCATTGAAATCTCGAATTCGATTTTTATCACTATTACTACAATTTCTTCTTTCGTCGCTTGAACGTGAAAAAAAATAGGAATACAACGACACGTAAGGTGATAATTTGTAATTCCCAAAATTTAATGAGTTACGTTTAATGTGTTGCCATGCTAGAAAAAAAGCTTATGCCTGTTTGTTATATCATTTTAATATCAGTTTTTCACGCTACTATATAATGTAGAAATATGGTATGATTATCGTTCATATTCATGCTATCTTTTGGAAATATTCGTGTTCCGCATACATAGATCTGTATAATTTAGTTACGTTCAACGAGAGCATTCTTGCACTTGTGGATATAAAAAAAAGAGAGAGGAAGTCAATACTCTAAAAAGCAAAAAACACAAGCACACACACACATAAACAATTTAACATCAAGTCGATGTAACAAGGGATAAGACTTGATAGATTGTCAAGGTCGCGTATGTTCTTTTTCCTGTTCCAGACACACAAACCCGAAGTGAGTTAGTTGTCTGCTGTTCAAGAACGGGAAGTAACATACAAGACTATAAACTGAAAACAATAACTGTTTCCAATAGTACACGTATTCTAATACTGAATAAATACGTCGATTAAAGGATACTATCAATAAATTATTTCCTTATTATATTGTTTCGGTTCTTATTAACATCAAAAGTATACACTTCCTATAATGTTTTGTAAAAAAAAATGGGATGGGATGGGATTCGATGTGGTGTCAAAATAATAAAATAACCACGACTCCGCCACTCTATCCACCTAACCACGCAGGCTACGTTGTGTTGGCTCTTTTTTTTTTTTTAAGAAATAATCTTCATAACCATGGTGCGTATCGCTTCGAACCTTAAGATAAGAGTTTTTCTGTTTAATTCTATATTTTTGTACATCTTAGTTACAGAAGCTAATTTATATTTGGCAGGCAATCTACACACTAGGTTTTAACCAATAAATGCAACATTTTAGTCCACTATCCAGTTCCTTGATCCAACTCCTCGACTCCCCTACTGAATTCCCTCCACAATTGTGATATGCTACTGAAAAAATCCCTAGAAATCATCGTTGCCAGTATACACAAAACCGAGCATAATTTTGTTTTTTGCTTATATTTTTATTATTTTATTATATTTTTTGAAAATACCTCCTTAGATGGATTGCTTTCTATTATCTCCACATACTAATAACTGAATTTTACCCATAAACGTAAGGAAAATGGAATAAATGCGAAAAATCTTCAGTTACAGTATACGCGCAATTTTTTTGCGCATGGGAGTACCTGTACTTTTGACTATTATATTCCATTACTTGAGGTACAGGTACTTATGTGGGTGACTGTACAGCACAAAGTCCGCCCAGTTTTAAAAGTTGCAACACATTAAATTGAAGACATATTTCGAACAATCTTGCTCTCTTTACATTTCTTTATTTGTGTAATAATAACGGAGTTGGCCGACTTCAGCGGACTTTTGTTTCAGTCTGTATGATACTAATTACAGCATTCAGTGACAAAAAATGTACCTTTTATTAGCAAATATGAGTAATAGGAATTCAAAATTTGATGTGAATCGTTTGTAATCACCACTTTATGAGCCTTTACTGTGAGAAACGGTGTTTCTGTAATGTCCGGGAGGCTATGTTGTATGATGGCGTCACAGGGGCAAATAAAGGGTTTGATGTTTGTGTTTCTAGGGGCTTCGATATTCGGTTGATTGCGCCAAAGACTCGCGCGAGGTCATAAGCTATTGTCTTTCTCTACAGTAGACACACGTTTGTGGTTTGACAAAGAAGCGCTAGAAGACCGTCTTCTAATTCCCATTTCTCAGGCTACCAAACGTGCAAGTGTAATTGCGAAAGTTTCAGAGTCAACTGTGAAAAGAATTCGTAGAGAAGCGAAAGGTGAAGAAGATGTGCCGAAATTTCAATTGCCAAAAACTCGCCAGAAAAAGGCCACTATCGAGAACATAACTTTGGACGATTTTGATAGAAACGTTGATTACGTTACAAGGAGAGTTATACATGAATTTTATGCAAACGAGAAAAAAAGTTCCTACTATCCCCAAATTGCTTCCTGTGTTGCAAACACGTATTAATTTTCGTTGGCAACTCGAAACTTTAAGGAGAGTTTTACATGAAAACGGTTTTAGTTTCAAAAAGTGTCAGAACAAGCGAAAGTTTATAAGGGAGCGGAGTGATATAGTGTTAGCTAGAACTCAATATTTGAGAACAGTACGTTACAGGAACTAAAAAAGACCGATCGTATTTTTGGATGAATCCTGGATAGACAGCAACTTAACCTTCAGCAAATGTTGGCAAAGTGATCAAGAACATGAAGTTGTGGAAACCGGAAATAACTCGCGACGCATAATTATTTTATGCGCGGGGGGAGAAATAGGTTTCATACAGAATGCCAATTTAATGTCAAAGCCAACTCGACATCTGGAGATTATCATGGTCAGATGAATTCCACAATCTTCGAAAAGTGGACAAGGGAAAAGCTTATTCCAAACCTTCCTGAACATGCTGTGGTCGTTATTGACAATGCGCCATATCACTCAATACAATTAAACAAACCCCCAACATCATCTAACAAAAAGCAAGAGATCATGGATTGGATTTCTGTAAACAACGTTCCTCATTCCCCAGACATGCGTAAAATTGAACTGCTAGACCTGTTGAAAAAGAACGCACCCACAACGAAGATATTCAAATTCGACATGATGCTCCAAGAGCATGGATTCATAACTTTGAGATTACCCCCATACCATTGCGACATTAATGCCATTGAGTACGTTAGGGTAGATGTGAAAAGGTTTATCCGTGACCGAAATGTAACTGGAGATCTAGATATGATGACTCTGTTTAAGTACACTGAACAGGCGATTAACAGTGTTACCGTGGAAGAGTGGAAGAAGCATTACTCTCATGTGGTGTCATTGGAAAATACGTATTGGGAGAGAGATGGAATCATTGAAGAAGTATATGATCCTATAGTGGTTAGTGTAAGTGCTTGTAATGATGATGATGATGACACTGATTATTATGATGACAGTGATGAATGAGCGGATCTAACCTAAGGTAAGTTGTTTAGTTTTATTTACTTATTTTGTTTAAAATGTTATTTCTTTATTGTTGTTTAACATTTTATTACTTATTTATTTATTTAGTTTACTTATTTTATTGCCTTCAGTTGTTACTACTGCACACTGGAATGTGGGACAATGATAGCTAAAGGAATCTGCTATAGCCTATTATTAAAGTACTATCACCGGTGAATGAATTGTTAGGCTCGTTACCTTCCAATTAAGAGGTCTCAGGTTCGATTCCCGGTGGAGACTCAATATTTGAGAACAGTACGTTACAGGAACGAAAAAAGACCGATCGTATTTTTGGATGAATCGTGGATAGACAGCAACTTAACCTTCAGCAAATGTTGGCAAAGTGATCAAGAACATGAAGTTGTGGAAACCGGAAATGCCTCGCGACGCATAATTATTTTAACGCGGGGGGAGAAATGGGTTTCATACAGAATGCCAATTTAATGTACAAAGCCAACTCGACATCTGGAGATTATCATGGTCAGATGAATTCCACAATCTTCGAAAAGTGGACAAGGGAAAAGCTTATTCCAAACCTTCCTGAACATGCTGTGGTCGTTATTGACAATGCGCCATATCACTCAATACAATTAAACAAACCCCCAACATCATCTAACAAAAAGCAAGAGATCATGGATTGGATTTCTGTAAACAACGTTCCTCATTCCCCAGACATGCGTAAAATTGAACTGCTAGACCTGTTGAAAAAGAACGCACCCGCAACGAAGATATTCAAATTCGACATGATGCTCCAAGAGCATGGATTCATAACTTTGAGATTACCCCCATACCATTGCGACATTAATGCCATTGAGTACGTTTGGGTAGATGTGAAAAGGTTTATCCGTGACCGAAATGTAACTGGAGATCTAGATATGATGACTCTGTTTAAGTACACTGAACAGGCGATTAACAGTGTTACCGTGGAAGAGTGGAAGAAGCATTACTCTCATGTGGTGTCATTGGAAAATACGTATTGGGAGAGAGATGGAATCATTGAAGAAGTATATGATCCTATAGTGATTAGTGTAAGTGCGTGTAATGATGATGATGATGACACTGATTATTATGCTGACAGTGATGAATGAGCGGATCTAACCTAAGGTAAGTTGTTTAGTTTTATTTACTTATTTTGTTTAAAATGTTATTTCTTTATTTTGTTGTTTAACATTTTATTACTTATTTATTTATTTAGTTTACTTATTTTATTGCCTTCAGTTGTTACTACTGCACACTGGAATGTGGGACAATGATAGCTAAAGGAATCTGCTATAGCCTATTATTAAAGTACTATCACCGGTGAATGAATTGTTAGGCTCGTTACCTTCCAATTAAGGGGTCTCAGGTTCGATTCCCGGTGGAGACTCAGGTGGCTCGGATTCCACGTTAAACTGTGAAATTTCATCTTGGGAGGATATCGCCAACACATAGACATGAACAACAAACTAGCATCAGTTCTTCTTACCATGGCTCTTGGGCTCTCTTTTAGCAATTTAATGCGCGAATTAGTTGTTAGAAACCATTATATCCCCCTCTCCCATTGATGCAGCCAAACAAAAATCATTCTACCACACACTGCACTACTACGTGAATTTTAGGGGCATTTTACAGGAATTTTAGTGTGATTTTATAGGTCACTTTCTAGAAAATTTTAGGTCAACAAGATCCGGGCCCTGGTTATGAGATATTATCGTATAAGCATAAATGAATGTGTTCGCATGGCCGCCATATTGATGACGCCATTCCAGGTGGTTGCTCATGTGCTATTTTTGACGATTTTCTCAGGAGCCTCAGCAGTTTTCTTCTTAAAAAAAAAGTGTTAAAAGTTTGTTTTCCAAACATATTCCACCTTTAATTGTAAAAATATTCTCACATGTTTAGCGTAATCTAAGTGCTGAAAATTCAACAAACTTGCGCTATATAAAATGGACTACTTCGCTTAATTATTAAGATACAGAAATAATATTGGTATCTTAATAATTATAGAGTAAAAAGGTAAGACTACTCTATAACATTTACTTCGAGGTGTTTTTCCGTATATCTGACTAGCAGCGTTCACCCCGCTTCGCTGCGGTCACCCCGGAACGCAATAAACTTTGTTACTTAGATAATTTTTACTTTTTCGCTTTCAAGTGATATGATAAAAACCATAGAAGATTGCAGTAAATGTTAACATTATATCGCCTGTCATTTATGTTAACCCGCCCCGCTTCGCTGCGGTCACCCCCGAACGCAATAAACTTTGTTACTTAGATAATTTTTACTTTTTCGCTTTCAAGTGATATGATAAAAACCATTATAACGCCTGTCATTTATGTTAACCCGCCGAGTGACACGGTCATGCGGGTTGCATATGCATACGTTTATTTTTATACCTATGATGAACTAACAAAGGATTTGTACGTAATGGACACCTGAATGGTCAATTATCTCAAGACACTGGTAATTAAAAATTAAAGTGATATGATAAAAACCATCTAGGGTCCAAATCCTAATAACCCCCCAAAAATGAAAGAAATTGGTTCAGCCGTATTAGCGTGATGAGCGGACAAAGGATTTGTACGTTCTCTTTTATATATATAGATAGTTTCACAGTAATCTACTATAAAACAAATAAAATGAAAGGAGAAAATTATTTTTTAAGATAATAACCGCCATATTAAAAATGGCGGCAACACTTAAGAATGATATTGGCTGAAATCACTTAAACAATTCTTTATCTTTTATTTTGCACCAAAACGAAGTTTATATCTCAGTTCTGTGATGAGATATTACGCATAAGCATAAGTAGTTGTAGTTGCGTGGCCGCCATATTGATGACGTAATTTCAGGTGGTTGCCCACGTGGGATTTTTGGGGACTTTTCTGTGGAGTATCAGGGGATTCCATGGAACTTGTTAAAATGAAAATTTGCTTTCTAATATTTTTTTTTCATTTAGTTATATTTGGCTTAATTTTTCTATGTTAATAGTTATCTGTGTCGCTGAGATTAATAGTGACACTTTTGATGCCGTTTAAATTCAAATTTAGTCAAGTAGTTTGGGAGAAGGAGAGGAGGAGATATATAAAACTGATCTAAAATGACCAATATTATATAGTGCCGAATCCATAGTTTTCGGCGTCGCTGAGATGAACAATGCCACTTCCGATGCCGTGCTTCGCAACATGGAGAGGAGGGCTATATATAAATTAGCAAAAATGACCGATATCAAAGAGTGCTTTAGTAATGGTGACTGACAAACGGAACACATTATTATATTTTCTTAATTTAACCCAGCGAACCGGGTTTTTGATGCTACTGTACTTTTAAAAAATAATTCCAATGGTTTCCTTGTCGTCAACGTAATTTATCGAAGTGTGGCATGAGCGTTAGTGCTTATGAAAAGTACTAGTGCGAGACAAGCACTATAGATGGCAGCAGATTCATACCGTAAAATCTTTCGTAATTGTTCTAAAACAACCAACAGCATTGTTAGAAGCTTTCATTTAAGGAAGCAGAAAAATAGAGTTTGTTCCCAAGTATTTCTTATAATCCATTATGTAAAATCACTCATTGATACTTATTATTAATCACAACTTCTCGCATAAGATTATGGAAATTATCAAAATGCCACGAAGAAATTTTGTATTTTGTAAATAGGTGGATTCACTAAGTGTAGAACATGATTATTATGTAATTTTTTAAAGGGCAAAATATGAGCAAACTAAGCTCTTGTCCCTGCAATACGGGTGTAACTAAACGCGGAAGCGGAACCTCTTTTCCTGTTAAAAGAACAACACGAAATACTGGCTGATTATACCCTGGTGAAATCGTCTGCTGTGAATTTTACTGGGCGCAGAAACGATCTGTTTTCAGGGTGGTTGCTAAGGCAGTTTCAATAGCTTTGTATGTAGCGCCTGTGAGTCTTGCGAAAGACGAACTTAAAATTATTAAGAAAAGGCGAAATTTTTCACTAATAGCAGGGGATATATTTACTCTATGCGTATAGGAAGCCTATATTTACCATAATATGAAAAAAATACTCTACATTTAAACAGGGGCGGATCCAGGACCGACTTCTGGGGGGGCGGTGGGTTATCATAATGCTACTTTTAAGGGCTCCAAAGCTTGGGATGGATTGTATTTATATATATAAAATAAGAAAGTTTCCTGTTCTGGGGGGGCGATCGCCCCCCCCTGGATCCGCCCCTGCATTTAAATTACTGCAATCGCCAATAACTTGCTATACAAGTGAGTGACAATCCCAAGCATGTACACTCATGTCCAAAATGATTGTCGCATATCTATAACTATTTTCTTGTAAGAATATAATTTGATAATGGTTTTGCAGAGTACTTTTAATGCTGATATTATGTGTACAATCGAGATATGTATATTTGTGTTAAATTTCATAGGAAAAGAATTATAAATACGAAAATTAGAATGAGTAAAACAAAATGTTTCTAAATGAATAAGGAAGTTTTATTTTCGTTTTATTGCTCTTATTCACTGCTCTTTTGACATGAAATTTGCCACATACATGTCTTTGACGGTTATAAAGATACCAACATTATAAGAAATGCCAGGCGAATTCGTTATCAAATTATATTTCTACAGCAACATATTTATAGACGTGCGACAATAATTTTGGACATGAGTGTACATGAGTGCGTCTTAATAATAATTTTAGATTGAGTTTAATTAATATTTATTGAAAATTGTTATGCTATATACTTTTGTTATAGTGTTTGTTTAGCTTCAGTGAAAATGTTTAATATGGAAGGAACTTGATTTTTTTTTTAAATTAGTGATAAGATATTCGGAGCAAAGGAGTATAACGCTAGAGAATAACGAGTGCATTTCAGAAAACACAGTTACGAATATTTGATCTTAAAAACGTATCATCTCTTCGTGGCAATAATTTCTTAATTTATTCATCATTCTTTTGTTAGCGGGTGTCCATTCCCTGCTTGGCACTGGTAAAGTTGAAATGCGTCACCAGAAATAATTATTTAAAAGGTATAACTCTCTAACTATTCTCTATAATAACCTAATGTTATCTGAATTATTTTCTTTGCGTCTGCCACAAACAGCGTACAGATTTGCAACATACCAGTATATACAGTACATGTATTAAAACTAGAGATGCAAGGGCTCGAAAAAAAAAACCGGCTTTTTTTGGAAAAAAACTCGTTTTTTTCTGCTTTGCTTTTTTGCTTGGGAAATTTTGGGCTTTTTCGAAAATTTTGCTTTAAACTGATAAAGCAGACTTTGTTTCGCTTCTGTACAACAAAAAAACTCATTGAAGTAGTGGTTGATGCAAAGAATAATATGAAACCTCGAAAATGAAGCATGAATTTTAAAGAGTTTTTAAAATTCTTAAACATATTTACATTATGAATTCTAAAGGATTAACCAATATATGTATTAATATTTTAACCTTTTATATACAATAAGTACTTTAAAAAGTGATACACAAATAACTAGCAAAATTGTATGTAGGCCTAGTATTTTTACTTCAAAATATCACACACCCTCTTTTTGAAGCAAAATAAAGAAAAACATGAGAGAAATCTGCTCATCAAGAGCTTCGTTTCGGGTGATTCTGTACATTCTTGAAATTTTTCAGTTAAGTTTTAACTTCCATATACATTGTATGAATATTTTGAACAAATTTTTCACTGATTGATCACATACGTAATAATCTGTTACCACTTATCAGGTGCTTCGGATCTGCAAAATCGGTAAAGCTCCAAATTCTGTAATGCACTGACTGTTCCTTAAGCTTGTTCAGAATCGGGAAAGTATCGAATTTTCTGTTCATGGATCATATACGTAATAGACGGTTTATCTGAGCGTATGGTTTCCTAGGCTGTAGAATATATAACCACCATCACGGTTTACCCAGTCCTGAAATTTTCTCTGAGTTCCTCCGTGGCTAAGCGGTTAACGTACGCGCCCTTGGCGCGGGAGACCCGGGTTCGATTCGCAGCGGGAGCTCATGTGGTTCGATTCCACGTTAATCAGTAGGTCCACGTCTCACATAGCCTCGCTGCTGAAAGGGACGCTAAACTGAAATTCAACTCAACTGAAGGTTTCTGAACTTTTAACAAGAAAATTCAACATATCGTTACGAAACTTTTTTTCTTCCAAAAAAGAAAAACTATGGAATACATTTAAAAAGAGTGGAAGAATCAATCACTGTTCCAATTCACAAAAAAGACGACAAAATTGATTGTAATAATTATCGAGGCATTTCTCTTAACTTTCTATTTATAAGATTGACCCCATACGCAGATAAAATTATTGGAGATTATCAGTGTGGATTTAGTCGAAATCGAGGACGCGGTGGCTCAGTGGTAGAGCGTTCACCTCTGGTGCTTGGTGTTCCGGGTTCGATCCCAGCCAAGTGAACTTTGTGGTAGACAAACACCGTGTGTGCAGTGTTGGGTAAGTTACTTGTAAAAATGTAACGCGTTACAAGTTACTTTACTTTCTCTTAAAATGTAACGCGTTACTTGCCTCAAAAAAGTAACTGTTACTTTACTTCAAAAGTAACGCGTTACTTTTAGGTCCGAAACTTTGAATATGTGAAAAAAATCTTATTACTTCAGTTTCCGATAGGGATGGCCACAAAGTTCCGGTTCCGCCGGAACCGGCTCCACGAGGAACCGGTTCTCGGAGATCCGGTTTTCAGAACCGGTTCTGGAACCGGTTCCGTACCTGGATCCGAAAACCCGGTTTCAGAACCGGATCTTAAGAACCGGTTCCAGACCTGGATCCGAAAACCCGGTTCCAGATATGGATCTGAAAACCCGGTTCTAGAACCGGATCTTAGGAACCGGTTCCAGATCTGGATCTGAAAACCCGGTTCCAGAACCGGATCTTAGGAACCGGTTCCAGACCTGGATCCGAAATCCCCAAAGACCCGTAAAGGAGGCATAAATTTCACCTTCAAAAATAATGCAAAGAGGACCATGCGCTTGTGCCTTCCCCGCCCAGACCCGCTTGTGCCCCCAGAAAAAAAATTTGGTCCACCAGTGGGTGTTTAGCCAAATGAGTTGGCCAGTTTGCCTGTTTAACCAATGAGTTTGCCAGTTACTCAGTTTATTTAGCCAAATGAGACAAGCTGCCGCCGCCTGGGCGCCTGCCTGTCGCTTCCACCATTTCATTTAGCATACTGTTTACAGCTTGCCAGCAGCTCGGGTTTAGCGTAGGGATGTTCACAAAGTTTTGGTTCCAGCGGAACCGGTTCTGTTTTCAGAACCGGTTCCAGACCTGAATCCGAAGAACCGGTTCCAGACCTGGATCCGAAAAACCGGTTCCGGAACCGGATCTCCTAGAACCGGTTCCGGAACCGGATCTCCTAGAACCGGATCCGTTAGACCCGAAAACCGGTTCCACCAGGAACCGGTTCTGGCGATCCCTAGTTTCCGTACTGCTATTACTACCGCTATTATTATTATTATTATTATTATTATTATTATTATTATTATTATTATTATTATTATTATTATTGCACGTTCTGATTCGATTTATGTACATGCAAGGACAAATTTTTACTTGACAACTATATGAACATTTTAATGTAATGGAACATTGACTAAAATGCCATACTGCGTTACTCGTAGGGATGAGCACGAGTGAATTCGAACAAGTTTTCCTTGAAACTCGATTCGACTAGAAACAGACATCTTTGAGCTCGACCCAAGAACTCGGCTTAAAAAATTTCCTCCAACTCGACTCGAATTCGAGTCGAGTTTCGAGTCGAGTCGAGTCAAATCTGGTGTATAGTTTCGAGTACTCTCTTCAAGTATCTTACATAGACAATATAATTATTATCAATGGTACTACTACTACTACAACTTCTTTTCTTCTTCTTCTATTATTATTATTATTATTATTATTATTATTATTATTATTATTATTATTATTATTATTGCTATTACTATTATTATTATTATTATTATTATTATTATTATTATTATTATTATTATTATTATTATTATTATTATTATTATTATTATTATTATTATTATTATAACACTGTGTATAAACATGAAAGATAGGCGGTTTATATATGAATACTAAAAAAGTAGTTGATTGCCAACCTCGGTAGTCGTGGAGTCTAAGAGTAAAGGACATTGTTCACGAGCTTCTGAATTTGGGCTGAGGGTCTAGGTTGAGTATTCGGGCTAGAGCCAAACGTTGTTAAAAGTTATAGGGCACTGGCCAAATATCTTCAAAACTGCTCGGCCCGGGTTTAGAATTGTCAACGACTCGAGCAGATCGGGTCACAGCTCATTCACTATCGACTCAAACCGAGAAGTGAGCTGAGCCAACAACTCACCCAACCGAGTCGGCTAGAGCCCTTCGCTCAGTTGAGTCGAACCGAGCAAATGGCTTATCCCAACCAAGCCAGCTCGAGCCGATGGTTCACCCCAAGCGAACCGGCTCGAGCCATCGGCTTAGTTAAGCCGAGCCGAGCTAAGCTTGTTATAAAAAAATCTCTTGTAGTCTTGCTATCGAGACGAGACGCGAGCAGTGTCCCCTCTCGTGAGCAACACTAAAAGTATTCCATATTTCTCATGGCTTTCGCTTTCCAGTGTAATCAGCCCATGATTTCAAAACGAGTTAAAACGAGCGAGCCACTTATCAAACTCGACTCGACTCGAAACTCGACGCCAAACACAGTGAATCGATTCGGAACTCGACTCGAGAATATTACTTTTGACTCGACTCGAAACTCAACTTGGATTCGAGTCAAGTTTTAGCTTGACTCGTGCCCATCCCTATACGTTAGAAAAAATGGTTGCTTATTATTATTCTGCTAAACTAATAATATAATAATAACAATGTTGCTATGTAAAATTAAAAATACAGAATATAGAGAAACATTACACTACAACTGACGAAATGATAACACATGAACTGGGGGTGAATCAAAATTGCCAATAACTCTAAAATCGATACATGCTTTTTAAATCTAGTTGTTCCAAACTCTATAATCAACGGGACTTTAGGATATGCAAACTGATCTAAAAGAATCCTAATATTACATACCATCAACATTACATCAATAAAGTAGGCCTGCTCATCAGAACACCGTTTATTCATATTAAACCCTTACTGAATGTCGTTTATTATGGCACCATAATTGTTGATAAATATTTCCCGCCGGGGCACCACTTTACTTTTAAATTCTGTTCAGCAGTGGCGTACTTACGATTTTGTTTCGGTGGGGCTTTGCCTGAAAATGTGAAAATTCTGCAAGATATTTTATATACTTTACTATAGTAAGTAAGATTTCGGGGGGGGGGGGACTTAAGCCCGGAAACCCCCACCCCTAAATACACCACTGCTGTTCACCATCATCTTCAGCTTTTAAGAAAATGTATTCTTTCAAATGTTCGAACGATAAAATATTTTCGTTCTCCATCTTTATAAAAACAACACCATTCAAAGTAAAATAGACTACCAGTACCATTGCACTCGTAGTTCACTCACTGAATATATTGATTTGGAGCTGTCAAAATCTAACACAAAATCTTCCAGTTGCTTGCAATCAGTACACGTGATTTCCCTGAGGCTGTCCTCATCTTCCAAAAGCAGCAAGTGGCACTTGGTAGTGGCAAGCCTACCAACGTAAAGTTCGTAAGGCGAAACGGGAAAATGCACATCGAGATTTCCCGTTCCGCCTTGCATTAAGATGAAAAGTGATAACAGGTTTTACATGCTAATTTCATTGCTAGAGGTCATAAGGCGAAACGGGAAAAGGCGAACAGTGCAGGAATTGTCGGTCACTGACATCGTTCATGCTCCATTGTTCCATTCTGAGAAATTCACTTACAGAAAAGAAACATTTGTTTCCGAAAAAAAATATACATATATTGTAGTTACTCATCCGAAATGTAACGCGAAAAAGTAACGCAAACTAGGTACGTTACTTAAAAATTTGTAACGCGTTACCGTTACAGTTACTTTGGAAAAAATGTAACGCGTTACTAGGAAACGTTACTTAAAAAGTAACGCGTTACAAGTAACGCGTTACTTGCGTTACGTTACTTCCCAAGACTGCGTGTGTGTGGGTTTCCTCGGGGTTCTCCCACTTTCTTCATTACACCATTTCATTCATTACTCATCATCACCGTCTACTTTACCCTAACCGGCATAACCGTGGAACGTAAAACTCAAAGATTTCATTTTTTCATTTCATTTAGTCGAAATCGACCAGATATTTACCATTCGACAAATACTCGAAAAGAAATGGGAATATACGTATTACCCAGTACATCAACAGTTTATTGATTTTAGAAAGGCTTACAACTCGGTTAGGAGGGAAACATTGTACAACATTCTTACAGAATTTGGAATACCGAAAAAACTAGATTTATTAAGTGTTTAAAAGAATCTCAGAGTAAAGTCCGAGTAGAAAAATGCGAGCTTCCACGTCGAGATTGACCTGAAACAAGAATATGCGTTATCGCCGTTATTATTTACCTTTGTTCCGGAGTACCCTATAAGAAAAATTAAAGATAAGAACCAGGGCCTAGAGTTGAATGGTATTCACCAGATTATGGTGTATGCTGATGATGTAAATCTGATAGGAGAACAATCGAAAGAAATGCAGAGGCCTTATTAAACGCTTGCCGGGACATGAGTAAATGCACAGAAATCTAAATACAAGGAAGTTCACAAGGATCGTAATACGGCAAATCAGGGTTGGCTGGTTTAAACCAAGGTGGTTTAAACCATGGTTTAAACCTTGGTTTAAACCAACTTTAAAAAAAAAAAAAAAAAAAACTCATTTAAACCAAAAAAACAAAAAATGTTCGTAAAAGTGTAAGTGTTCGTAAAATCTTGATGAACACACATTTGTGGGTTATCACATTTCACTCCCGTATATTATTCGTATTATATTCAGACCTAAATTCCCCATTCATTACTCAAAGAGATTATACTACAAAAGCAACTTTTTTCAATATATAAGTTTATGAATGTTTCTTTTGTGATTTTTTTTATAGTTTGCTATTATTGTTATGCAATTGCAATCAAAGAAATTCTAAATATTGTTTCTTTTTAATAATGTTTACTATTGACAAAATACATGGAAATGTCGTACTTTGGGGGGGGGGAGGATTACAAGTGGCATTTATTGAAATCAGAAGTATCTTTTGTAACTATTTATGTATAAATGGGTAGGAGCCAAAGTGAACTCAAATAATTCGTATCTTTATTCACTTTTCTTACTGATATGCAAATTAAGTCGTTGTATTTCTTTAACTTGGACTAATAAAAGTCGTAGTGAACTAACTTCGACTAAATTAGTTCTTCTGTACTCTGCAGTACTTTGAAATTGTCCATATGTAATTCTGTATAATGGTTTCACTTGTGCAACTGATTATCTTTTTTCCTTCCGAAATGACTCTTGGCAATTATATTAACAAGTATGTAAAGATTAGTACAACGTATTTTTTTTTATCAGGAGTCCTTCAGAGTGAGTCGGCAGACATGTCGCATTTGTGGTCAGTTAGTCCTGGTTTCGAGTTCAAACGGAAGACAATTTCTCTCGGATGTAAGCAGAGAAGCGGTTTGGATTCCATTTTGGGCTATGTGACCCCTTCTAGCATAACCTGGTTGTTGCATAATAACACCAAGGCGAAAAACTTGTTTCTGTCCATATGAGGTATAAGTACATAAAGCAAATTATTTAAACCCCCCAAAAAACCTGGTTTAAACCCCCCAAAAAAGGGTTTAAACCAAAAACCGTTTTTTTTTTTCAACAAAAAACATGGTTTTTGCCAACCCTGCTGCAAATTATGAATGCGTTAAAATATCAATTAATACTTTCGACACAGTGGATACTTTCAAATATTTTGACTCAGTATTACCAGATCAAAACCATACCCACAAAGAAATTAAATGTTGACTGAAATAAGGAAATTCTTGTTATTATTCAGCTCAAAATATTTTGCCGTCGCAAATTCTGTCAAGGAATTTAAAGCTTAAAATATATAAAATGATAATCATGCCTGTTATGCTTTATGGTTGTGAAATATGGTCGCTTACGCTGTGGAAAGAACGCAGACTGAAATTATTTATGAATAAAATTCTGAGACGAATATTTGGACCCAAGAGGAACGGGAGTGGGGAATGACGGAAACCATACGGAGGAGCTACATAATTTATACGGTTTACCAAACATCGTTAGAGTCAAGTCCAGGAGGCTCAGGTGGGCAGGTCATGTAGCCAGAATGGAAGTAAGTAGGAACGCTTTCAAAGTTTTAACTGGAAATCCAATCGGGAAACGTCCATTGGGAAAACCTAGGCCCAGATGGGAGGACAATATTAAGATGGATCTAGCAGAAATAGGAATACAGAGTAGAAACTGGATTGAATTGGATAAGGACAGAAGTGAATGGAGAGCTTTTGTGGCCATAGAGAAAGAAAGAGAGAATACATTTAAGTTAAGCACAACTGCACAACAAACATGAGTGAATGGTTAGCTTTCGCGCTTCTATCGTGAAGTCCGGGATTCAACCCCGCATTCAACCATTTTCACAAAAGTTTTTCTTAATTCCATCTGTGAATGTAGAGATAGTGCGTGTACTGTGAGTCCTGGCCGACTTCCTTTCTAATCGTTTTTAAATCTTTGTTATTGCTAATTACCAGCAGTGATCGATTTGCGAAGAGGGTTAGGGTGGGGATGTCTTTCGGATTGAAGCCTCTACCCCGAAATTACGGAATTTCTAAAGCAAACTAAATATTAGTTTTGCTTTTACTCATAAACTTCAAGCTGTCCTCAAATAAAAAATTAGGAATTTTTAGAAAAACTAAGCATTAATAAGAAAAGCCCCTCCCAAAACAATTTTTCTAAATCCGCCAGCTCCTCTTAAATAAAAGTTAGGATTTTTTAGAAAAAAAACAAACATTATTCAGAAAAAAACCCTCCCAAATATTTTTCTAAATTCGATACTGATTATTTCTATCAAATGGTATTCAAGGTTGTGTCCGGAAGATTATTGTTAAATCATTGCACAGCTACAGCATAACGGATATGTAGAAGTATGCTCTGACAGATATATTGAAAAACGTACGTTCTGATGGATATATTGAAAAACTTAAGTTTAATTATGTGCTAGAAGCTAGAGTACTAAGCCCTAAGAAATGAAACACGGATGACTAAAATGAAATGATCTAGATAAGAAAAATGTCGATAATTCAGAAGTTAAAATAAAGTTAAATAAGTTCTAAAATTGCCCTCAAATTCTACGTACTTTGTTTACTTTAATTCATAAAACATGTGCTCCATCCATCATGATGGTGAATTCCAGAGCGAAATATGGTATTTAGGTCATGAAATCTTATTTAACTTTAGAGTGTACTATAAGAAAGCTATTTAAACAGAAAAATCATGAAAATGAAAAAAGCCAAAATTTCCAAAATTCTCGTTTTTTCCCAAAAAAGCCGGCTTTTTATGTGCAAAAAACCATCGATTCAAAAAAGCCGGCTTTTTTGCATCTCTAATTAAAACACGTAAGGAATACACGTACCAACTTACGCTCCGTGGTCACTTCACGTTAACACTACATCTGTGATAATTAAGTGCAGCTTGAAGCTCGAGCGCATGTAAGGTTTCATCTGGAGGGAGCAGGCTGATCAGTGAAGGTGGGTATGCGTGGAAAGAAAGACAAGTACGAAAAGCGCATACTAGCCTGGGCTAGTAATCACTACAAGTGGATTTGCATTTTAATTTCTTAGTAACCATGACACATTTTTAACGCAGTTTCTATGTTCTCCCTCTACATAAATAATTTTCTTGTACAGAACTGTTTTCGTAGATTAGAAATAAATATAAAAAATATATCTCGTATTTTCATGCGTACTTTGCGTAGATCGATAGGATGGAGCAATTATAGTTTATGTCAAATGAGATGAGACAAATTAACAAGTCCGGTTTAAACTTTACTATATTGCCTGTACTATATTCTTACCAACATTGATATGCGGTAAAGTATGGTTAGATTAGCTTGTGTTTACTTAAATGCGGCTGTCTTACATATATGTGTAACGCCGATTTGCCAATTTTAAAATCATCCATTGTCTATAAATCTCAATTGTATCAAGAGTTTCAAATTTTTACACATATGACATATATGTAACTACAAGGGTAAAATTGTTATCGAACTTACGCTGGTGAGGATCGGAAAGAGCGAAGGCAGGCGAGAATCATACTCCATGCTGGAGCAGGCATTGTTCGAAGATTATTATATGCCTTTAAATGTGTGATTTAATTATCAGTTTACTTAGAAACGATTTTACAGTCTTCTGAGTATTAATATACGTATATTAGCCTAAAAATCTCACAAACAAACAAAAAGGTAGAGCAAGGGAGCTTTTGCTAGAAATATGTGTATTTTAATTTCTTTCTGGCAGAATATGCAAGGAGAGAAAATGTCCTTCAAAAAGATTGAGATATATCTGTTCGCCCAATAAATAATTAATAATTATATCGGTTGTTATACAGTGCGGCTTTGTTATTGTTTCTCTTTAGTATATTATGTAGTACAATATTTCTAATTTCATTCTTGGGAATACAAAACAAAACAAACAAACAAACAAACAAAAAACATTGCATGTACCTCTTAAAGTGCTATGGTTATATCCGGAAACGAAAGCAATCAGAGTACCATGTAAACTTCTTCATATAACCCGCTCAAAGCTGGTTTGTTTGTAACCAGCTAGCTGAACAGGAAGCGAAAATGATGTTTTCTTCACTGGCGTATTGCAATTGCACAGTGGCTCAGTGGTAGAGCGTTCACCGCCGGTGCTTGGGATCCCTGGTTCGATCCCAGCTCGCGCCGTGTGGACTTTGTGGTGGACAAACACTGTGCTTGTGGGTTTTCTCGGAGTTCTCCCGTTTCCTCCCACTTTCTTCATTCCACCATTTCATTCATTTCTCATAATCACCGTCTCCTTTATCCTAACCGGCATAAGCGTGGGACGTAAAACTAAAGATTTCATTTTCGAAATTACGAAATGTTTTTCTAAAATTAATTTTCACTTAGAAAACCCGATTTTTTCTTCTGAAGCTCAGAAATAAGGAAAAAGAAAAATTGCTAAATGAGTAGGACTTTCACACGTTCAATATTTTTAAAATCACCTTTGTTCCACAGTTAGAAATCTTTTGATTACATCGTCTAAGTCGTTCTTTGACACGCTCCAGTTTCAAAACTTAACAATGCTAGCGCACTTAATCTTCAGTCATGGAGTATCTGTAAAATGTTTTGATTAATTTCAACTTTGAAAAAGACCTCATTGCAGTTGCTATTACCGGTAGTGTTAAATACACCTGACTGAAGTACTTAAGTCAGGTAGACTGCTCGCTAAGCAGGTGTTTTCAACAAACAGAAATCGTGCGAGAACTCTCACTGATACAATTTGTGCATTCATATGTGGATGTAAAGCAGAGTGGCTCTGGAACAGTTCATGAATCTAATCTGTAATGTCAGCAATATTAATACGTAATAGATTAGTATGTTACTCCAAATGGTGCTGAGATCCTCTGGTAAATAGTTTATTTTTAAGAAAAATTTATTAAATCAACTCACATTTTTTTTTTTTTGACGATTTGGGTACCCCCTAATGGCTTGTCGCCTTTCCCCGAAATTGTAGGGTCTGCGGATCCGTTATTTACGCCTCGGCCCTACAAAACTATCAAGAAAGTTCATTGAAAAGAATAAATAAAAAATTTTGGCCACTACGCTCAACTTTATCACTCCAATTTCTGAAACTCGTGTTACTACAATTATTAGTGAAACATTTGTGAAATACAAATTAAATTATAAGTCGTTTTCGAAAAACATCGTCCGAAGACAATTTACCCCCAAAAGTAATCTATCCCTTGTAGATTTTTCATTAGAGATGACTTTTGTTCTATATTAAAGTTATTAATGACATATTTGTTTCTGAAATGTCAACAAAATCCCCCGAAAAAAAATCACTCCAAAGAGTAAGCTAGTCTTTGAATTTTTTTCAAGGCAAAGAGTTATGCCATATAGTCAGGTTTGGATATAACTATATCATTTTTGAAATATGAACAAAATTACCGGAGACGTGTTTACAATATAAATAAAATCGTTAGAGGCATTTTCGAAAAAAAAAAAGTTATTTTCACCCTTCAGTAAGCTTCCCTTATTTTTGGTGGTAGGAAGAAAATTCGAAAAGCCCCTAGAGAAACTTATAAAAACATAAAATTTAAAACTTATGTGGATACGTTGAAGGGTATGTCATTTTGTGTGTACATACGTTGAGGCGAACTAATGGACGGACACACATAGGGTTACTAGACGTTCTCTTTTACCTGGATATGTTCTCTTTTACAAGCCTTCAAATCAGGCACGTAGCCAAGCGGGGGATTCGAACCCCCTTTCGAAACCAGAAATGAAAAAAATAAGGAAGGATGAAGAAAAAAAGAAACGAGAAAAAGAAGAATCAGCGTTAAAAATATGAAGCTACAGCAAGCGTTTGGTTACGTTTTATTTGACAAGCTTTGTGTGGAGGAAACAGTGAGGTGTCAAGTTAAAAATGGATATTATTGTAACGGGGTTATTATTGTAACCGAGTATTTCGGATTCCATCTAGTTCCATGCTTATCCTATGGACTAACAATGAAGATCTATAAACTTGTTATATCAGATATAACTTAAGAAATGCCCACAATCACCAATAATATGGGCCTGGCAACATAGGTTTTAGTTACACTTGTTAAAGAAATTTTCAATTTCGAACATTTCTCACCACTCCAGCCTTACAAGGAACGCATTAGCCGAATTACTTGCAATACATGGTGGCGAATGAGCGGGATATCATTGAAAGGTCAGAGAATTTGAAATTTCTAGAAAAGTTACGGAATTCTCAGAATTTTTGCTGGTACAGTGGTCTATTTAGGGAGGGGCTTCCGGACTTAAGCCCCCCGAAATGTTACTTACTACAGTAAAGTACATGAAATATCTTGCAAAATTTTCATATTTTCAGGCAAAGCCCCCGAAAGTTAGCAAAGCCCCCCGAAACAAAATGGTAAATACGCCACTGGTTGCTAGTCAGGGAAATTTCAAGTTTTCGAAAACATAGTGCCATTCTGTAATAGTGTGGACATTTTTTAATTATAATTTTTCGCCGTCGTTTCTCTGCAGTGTCAAATATGTTATTTCAGAAACAGTTTTCTACTGGTCCTTTAACTTGTCATTTGGAACAGACAGTAGTTGACGGAATAATAAAAGCAAAATAATGTGGAAAGCAAATTCCGCTAACATTTGATTCAACAGAGAAAGGAACGCAGATATTGTAAAATATTTTAAAAGACATTATTGAATATGTAATTTTTATAATAGTTGAGGTCATAATGAAAGAAGAATTGTTATATTCGAATAAACAGAGGAAGGAACGTAGATATTGAAAAATCTTTTTCAATATATTTTAATACTCTTTTACTCGAGATTTCTTCATAGTTTGTTATTAAAATACTTACTAACATATCCTCATTTGATTCTCCTAACAAACCAATATATGTTGCCAGTAAAATAGTTTAGATTAATCAAGGCCCTGGTGTGATAACTACAGTATTTCATGTCACGCTCCCCCCCCCCCTTCGATTACGAAATCATGGCAAAACGAACCAATATATGTTGCCAGTAAAATAGTTTAAAATGACCGAGCCCCTGGTGTGATAGCCACAGTATTTCAGGTCATGGACCCGCTCCCCCTTTACGAAATCCTGGCTACGTGCCTGCCTCAAATAGTTCGGAAAGGTTTTTCGGGAAATACAGAAATGTCCTACTTTTTGGGATACAATAAACTGCTTCAACTTCAAGATGCATATTATCTTCGTCCGCTATATAAATCAGCAGTACTAAAGTTAAACTGCATGTACCCTCGGGGTATGCGGTGACTTGTTAGGGATACGTATTAATATATCACATTAGTAGTCTAGTAATGCATGTTGATTTTTTTATTACTATTTGCTTATACACATCGATTCTATTACAACATATTCCAAATGGCTCTATTACGTTTTGGTGCAGAACGTTTCGGTGTGAGCACGTTTGGTAGTAAGGGATGTTTTGGTGTAACATATATATATATATATATATATATATATATATATATATATATATATATATATATATATATATATATATATATATATATATATTGTAATATCCCATGTGAACTTGTAAACAAACATTCCACATGTCAATGTTTAAAACACCACCACATAGTTCGGCAAGAAGACTTCACACCAGATGGATCTACAATCACTTGCAGACGACTGCTTCTAGCCTCTCCCACGGAACAGAAGACGACATCGGAGCAACAGCACCACCACCACACAAGGAACCCTATAAATTGGATGAACAGCAGCACCACCACCACACAAGGAACCCTATAAATTGGATAAACAAAGTCAATTCAGTACCAGTTTTCTGATGACCCTCCTACTATCTGCTTCGGAACTTTAGGAGTAACCTAACCGCAGGGCCTCTAGTCTGCTTCGGGACTACGCCTATCCTTTCTCCTGGCTTAGCCTGCTCGGGGCTCTGACTGGGAATCCCAACCTCAGCCCCTTAGCCTGCTTCGGGGCTCTGTTAGCCAACTAACCTACTCATTCCTTACTCGGAGCTTTGGGCCCCTAATACCACTCTGCCTAGCCTGCTTCGGGGCTCTGCAGAGATCCTGTCTGCGACCTTACGGTCAAAGACCACCTATAACTAATCTTTGATATTAGAGAGATTAATTTGTACAATATTTTGTGAAAATACTTTTATACAGAAATTTTATAATAAAATTGGTAGTGAGAGATCGATTCCGGACACTCTTTTTATTAATGCTTTACCTATACCTATATGGGACAAAGTTTTACATGGTAGAGACTTTGAACGGCTCAGCATTAATCTGAATACTCCCCTACCGGACAGTACTTTTATTAACTTGAAAGTGAACTCTTTTTTAAGGTATTGATTTTCTGAAGTGCATACAATTAGTGAAATTAGTGACTCAGACTTAACTTTATTTTAGTGCTTGCTTCATAGTAGAGCAGGAAAGAACACTTTCCCGGAGGACGGTGCAAATATGGAGCAGTATTCGCGCCCTTCTTTTAATATACCGCACCTCACTAAATATTCGGGACACGTTACGGAGGACCCCGATAGATTTTTTATGCTTTTTGACCATCAATTAAAGGATAAATTAGTGGTCGGCAAGTTTTACCTCAAGTTTCAATTCGGCAAGTTTTACCTCAAGCCCTGAAGAACAGAAAATAAATTATTTATCAATAGGACTAAAGAAAAACTTTTTACAAAAGATTGCGTTAGAAACATTTACAACTGTTCAGGCCTTACAAACACATTTACATAATCTGGAGAAAGCAAATGACCTAATGAAGAAGCGTGATTACGTGGAGTTACAACAGGCAATATATTCACTCTGTGATCATAATTCACTAGTCGGCAATTTAAACTTATCAGCAATCGCTGGCGCTTCCTTCCCTGTGCATCAACAACAACTCACTTATCCATTATGTAACCCAACACCTAATTGGAATCACTACCAACATCCGACCCCAGTCTTTCCTACACCTTCAGCATCACACCTACAGGGTACATCACAAAATCAGGTTCCTCCAAATCCCCCCTCCCAATCTACCATTTCAAATCCCCCTCGAACCCCCCGCACCTAGCACGTCTAGTACTTCTAGTGCAAATAATTCAATAGACTTCACTAAATTAGCAAATCAAATGGATGAACTATCTCTTCTGGTAGCTCAAAATGCTATAAGCACTCGCAATTCAGACGAGATGGCCGTAACAATTACAGATCGAAAAATAATAGTAATCAAAACAGCAGGAAAACGGAAAGAAAAACAATTCCAAAAATAATAATATAAATAATAACGGTAATCCTAGGCCGGAAACAATTACCGTATGCGGCACATGCAATAAAAAAGGTCATTCTTCCAGTATATGTTATAAGAACAACCAACAGGGAAACGCCTAGAGGGGCTCCAGGACAAACCCTCTCAAGAACATGTTCTGAGGACCGAAATTCAGGAACTTAATGAACAACAAAAACTTGCAAGTACATCACTTTATACGGTGGCTCCGTTATCAGATAGAAGGGAGAACATTAAAATGCTAAATCAGGAACATAAATTATTAATTAATGTAACAATTAACAGAGAAGTATCCTGTCATCGTTGATACAGGCAGCTCGTTGAGTTTATGGCTCAAAAATTGGCTTCCTCCAAACACAAAATTGATTCCTTTTAGCACTAATCTACGAGGAATTAAGAATTCCGTTGTAAATTTACGTTATATAGCTTTAATTAACTTCAGGATTGGCTCAACGATTTTTTCTCGTTATTTTCAAAATTTTGAGCATGGACATTTTTTGCCTTTATTTGGTGAAGATATTCTAAATCTTTTACAGGCCAAAATTGACTTGCAAAATAACGTTATTGGTACACAAGAGACAACGGCCTCCGCCGTATCCAATTGAAGTTGACACTCAAGAAAAATTATCTGCTAGCGCTATGCATACAATAAAGCAGCATAAATCGGCTGACGCATTTACTACTCGAAAAGTTAATATGCCAGACAGGTCACATTTCTTTTTACCAATTAATGTCAAGAATCGGCAAGCGAATAGCGAATATTTTTTATTTTTCCATTAGAAAACTTATTGGACAAGAACGGACTACAAACGTTGCCTCCCAAAGTACCTAAGAATAATCTCACGCTATTAATATCAAATCCGAATAATAGACCGGTAACCTTAGGAAAAAACACACCCATTGCATATGTTGAAGAAAATATTCAAGAAGTAAATATATAGGATGATTACCAAACTGACGAACATAATAATGAAACATTCTATAGAACGGAACTGGAAATTTAAAATAGGCTGGACGAGACAAAATCGCTTTTTGATATTAAGTTATTCGACATCAATCCAAATTCAACGAATTAACAAAAAGGCTGAACATGATCTACTTTTTAGATACAGGGGTGTCTTTTCTTATACACCAACTGACATTGGCTACTTTCGCGGTTATATGCATAAGATAAGGATAGATAAAGGAACATCTTTCTATCAGAGATCACCACCCATTCCATTGGCAGTGAGACTGCAAATTGGTTTGCATTTTAAACAACTTTTAGAGGCCAATATTATTAAAGAGACTACTGACAGTTCCTATTCCTCGCCACTTCTCATAGTGATGAAACCAAATAGTTCAGAGTTCCGCCTAGTTTTGAATCTACAGGCTTGCAATAAATTATCACAATATTTGAGCATTCCATTCCAGTCCAGAGAAAACATTTTACATGTACTTAGAGGCAAATCTTGCATCTCAACTATCGATATAATGTCTAGTTATTTTCAACTATTATTGCATCCTAAAAGTAAACAATACATGACTTTTGAGCTTTATCATGCTAGGAAGGCGTATACATTCCAACGCTACGTCATGGGTCACACCACGTCTTCGGCAGCCCTGACTATAGCTGTGCGCATGCTTTTGGAAGGTTTACCACCTCGCATAACTGCTTTTGCAGATGACGTGGTAATTGGGAGCAAAAATTGGAAACAACAACTATCAGATTTGGAATTGCTCTTTAAAAGACTAAGAAAGCACAATTTTAGAGCGAGCCCGAATAAGACCCATCTATTATACTCGGAATTGGATGTTCTGGGATTTACAGTTAGCGGCAATGAAATCAAAATTGCGCCCAAAATTGCCAATAAGACACGAAATTTTAAGAGACCAACCTCTAAAAGAACCTTGAAGAGTTTTCTAGAACTCTGCTCTTATTTGAGAGCATATATTACAGATTTTACGGAAAAAGTGAAATACTTTCAAATTCTTTGACACAAGAATTCAAAATTTAAATGAACAACTCAGCATGACGAGTTATTTGAAAAACTTAAGACGGATATTATAAAGCTCTAACTTTGTTCCATTTTGATCCATCGTTGGAAATCCGAGCATACGATGCATCATCTACCTCTGCAGGCGGCATATTGGCATGTTATGATAATAAAACTAATCAGGAACGTGTTGTTTCCTATTGCAGTCGTCGTTTAACCAAAACCGAGAGAAAGGCCTCAACATGGCAAAAGGAACTATATATACTGATATATGTTCTGCGAAAATTCCGATATGTTTTATTGAATAGAAAATTTAAATTATTTATAGATGCTAAATGCTTAGCATCACTCAATACCTAGCCGGACAAAGTAGGGAAATTCAATCGCTATAAGATATTCTTGGCGGATTACAATTTTGAAATTCAACAAATTAAAAGTCAGCAACATCCTGCAAACATTTTTAGCCGCTTAGAAGACCAGCAGAATATAGAACGTGACGAAAATCAAGAAGTTGATAACTTCTCGGATACAGAGGATGCTAAAGACTTTGCTTCCCACTCATTGAAGCAGACCTTTCAAATTGACCAGTCCATTATGTTAACCAATTTAGCAGTTGAACAAAGAAAGTACCCTTTATTTTCGGAGATAATCAGTGTATTGGAAAATAAAGACCTAACAAGTTATCTACACTCCGTGCGGCAAAATACTTTTCTCTTAAAAATGGATTGTTATATAGGACTCAGAAACACCCTCAACTAGGACTGCTGTATTTACTTTGTGTGCCAAAATCGTTGCTAAGCAAATGATTTGATGCTATCCATAACAACCTGATGGCACCCCACTTTGGTATACTAAGACGTACCAGTTGGCACTCAGAAAATAATATTTTCCTAATATGAAAGCTTACGTAGCCAATAGAATAAAGACATGCAATATTTGCCAAAGATTCAAGAAGTTACCAGTTAAGCCGGCAGGCCAATTGCTGCATCACCCATCTAAACTCAATGACACTGCCTGGCAGTATGATTCAATTGGAAAAATCTCAGTCGGACAAGGAAATTTCAAACACATACTAGTTGCCATTGAAATGTCTACGCGATACTGTGTGACCAGGGTTGTAGACAATTACAGCAGAATAAATTGAACAATTTCTTATATATGACATTCTTCAATACGGAGCTTTTTCATAAATCTATTTGGACAAACACCTTGTACATAATGCTAAGAGATTGCAAAATCTAGCGAAGTTCTATAACTTTCAATTTAAATTTTGTCCAGTGCACGATCACAAAATTCTAGGTGTAGTGCAAACATTCCAGTCATACAGAACGCTTTTAATTTTTTTGTACAGGAAAATCAAAATCGTTGGCCAGAACTAATTCCGTATATAACATTCGCAATTAATACATTTGTACAAGCTGGAACTAAATATCCAAGTTTTTTCTTATGTGCGGATACGAACCTAAGAGTATCTCTGATATAGCATTAGCATCAACTCCAACGTTATGCGTCGATAAAGAACTCCTGAATAAGATACGTGGGATTGTACAGGATAATTTAATCGCAAGTTATAACAAACAGAAAAGATATTTTGACCGAAAACATCAACAAACTAATTTTGATAAGGGTCAGAAAGTACTTGTATTTTTTCCAATTGGCAAATTGGAATACCAGAATTCTTCTCAGCTAGATACGTAGGACCTTTAGAAATCATCGAAAGAATTAATGCTAATCTTTATAAGGTCAAATTTCCAGACTCATATCGTCAAACAATATAGGAGATTTCAGTAGACAGAATCAAGCCATATTATGAAGATAAAGAGGACAAAAAGCAAGAATAAATAACTTTTTTATTTTCTACCCGAGCGAAGACACTTCTTTAATTAAGTATTTAATAGCAAGGACAGAACAGAAGATACGATAGGCATTGGAATGTCTTATTTTTTAAATATTCCTCTTCTTTCAATTGGCAGTATGAAAAGAATAACAAGAGAGCATAAACGTGTCTAAATTATTTAACTCGATTGGCAAAGACCATTGAATAGCATAAAAACATTTTTAATCATTCTTGCTTTAAAAAAATTAAAGTACTCACCACTAGGAAGAGGAAACACAAAGACAAGCATTCAGACACATAACACTTCTCATTGTAATACAAATACTTACTATTTTCTGCTTTAACAAAAACTTGATTCATCACCCTGTAACTGAATGAAAGAATGCTGAATTTGCATTTCCGCATTTAAAAGGGAACTGATCTTTACAAAAAGAGCTAACCTATAATTCTACAACTCTTTGATATTTTTTTCTTTTACCACTATGAACTACATATAGTCTCCGACATTATGCAACATAAATATTGTACAGAATGTTTCAAAAATTATGACCACTCTTACATTATGCAGGATGTCCAGGAATTTAGGACCATTATTATCATCATCATTGGCATTTACAATTGGATTATTTTATTGAAATATATATCTTTAAGTACTAATATTTTAGACATTTTACACCTTATACAGGGTGACCAAGAAATCACGCCGTTCGCATAACGAACTTTCCAATATAAATTATCTTTATATATGTGTGTTAATAGCAACTTTTATAGTACTTGCAACTCTTATATTTTATATATATTATACATCCGTCTTCGCTACATACCAAAAAATCCAAAAGACCTCGCTTAGAAATATCTCCACCAATCCCAATGGACACATTTAATACCAAAAATACGACTAAGGAGCAACCGATATTACAGACTCGAACTCCCTTCACTATAAGTGAATTAATATATGTGTATTAATGCCAAAGCTTAAAAACAGCCGTATCTCGAGGGAAAAGAAGTGGCATATAGTATGCGCCGATCCTTCCTGTGATTAGGGAACAACTGTTTAGTGCTTTCTTTCGCTACCTTCTAGTGCTCCCAAAGTGATTATTTCCAGTGTTGCCAGTGTTGATGTTTTCAGTGACTTTTTTGTGTGATCCCTCAATGTTGCCAACTCCTACAAGAAGAAAAATAACTCTTTGTCTTATTTTTTAAACAAGCCAGGGGGTGTAATAATCCATGTGATGTTGTAAACAAACAATTCCACATGTCAGTGTATACAAAAACCACCATGTAGTTCGGCAAGAAGTTTCACACTAGTTGGATCTACAATCACTTGCAGACGACGGCTTCTATCCCGTCCCACGGAGCAGAAGACGACATCGGAGCAGCAGCGCCACCGCCACCCAAGGAACCCTATAAATTGGATGGACAAAGTCAATTCAGTACCAGTTTTCTGGTGACCCTTCCACTGTCTGCTGAATAACCTAACCTCAGGGCCTCAAGTCTGCTTCGGGACTACGCCTATCCTTTCTCCTGGCTTAGCCTGCTCGGGGCTCTGACTGGGAATCCCAACCTCAGCCGCTTAACCTATG
This sequence comes from Thermobia domestica, assembly GCF_964235325.1. Taxonomy (NCBI): domain Eukaryota; kingdom Metazoa; phylum Arthropoda; class Insecta; order Zygentoma; family Lepismatidae; genus Thermobia; species Thermobia domestica. The sequence continues at coordinate 78,301,042 of NC_137464.1, forward strand.
TCGGGGCTCTGTTGGCCAACTAACCTACTCATTGCTTGCTCGGAGCTTTGGGCCCCTAATACCACTCTGCCTAGACTGCTTCGGGGCTTTGCAGAGATCCTGTCTGCGACCTTACGGTCAAAGACCACCTATAACTAACCTTTGATGTTAGAGAGATTAATTTGTACAGTATTTTGTGAAAATACTTTTATAGAGAAATTTTATAATAAAATTGGTAGTGGGAGATCGATTCCTGACACTTTTTTATTAACGCTCTACCTATACCTATATGGGACAAAGTTTTACAATATATATATATTGATAGCATTAATTTATATACTCGTAATGAAGAAAAGGGAAAACTAGTTCACGTAGGAAAAAATAAAATAAAACTTGATTTTAAAAAAGAACATACTTCAAATTTTGGAACCTTACACTAGAAGTGCCGTAGTGTAGGACCCACTCCTCATCACATGCAACACCCTGTCCGGAAATGGCTCCTTCCTCAGACGAGACAGCAAAGAAACACAGGTGTCTGCTCGCGTTACCTTCTGGCCCGGAGTCAAATCATATGGGACCCATCGTCCCAACCTGTAGTGCTTCCCAAGTTGATGAAGGTGCTGCCGAATGGTTTCTCCACTCACACTTAATTGTAGTCCCAGTTTCTCACATGTGTGTCCACTTTTCGCTTCAATTGCTGCCTGGAAATCTTCATTTTGTACATGTGTTGGTCTTCCAGCACGTGATGCGTCTTCGAGTGTTTCGCCACTGTCCTTGAACTTGTTAAACCACTGCTGTACTGTTCGCTTAGTCATGACACCCTTACCAAAGGCCTGACATATCTTCTGCCCCGCTGCAGCGATGTTAGACTTCAGTTTGAACTCGTACAGCATAGACGTCTTTATGACACACTGTGGAGGTCCCAGTTCACTCTGTCCTTACGCAAGTTCACGATGTAATTGAACTGCTACAACCAGGTAGTATGTTGGATATACCCACACCAACAACTGACATTCGCCTTATTTCTATTCGCATTCAACTCACGGTGTGAGGGCCAATTGAACACAGACCTCCAGAAAAAGTGACAGAACTTTCTTGGTTACCTATGTAGTAAAATTTCCAGCTTCTATTGCTATCAACGTTAAGAAAGTATTTACCATGTGCGTCTGGTTCATATTGTAAAATGAATAAAAATATTTCACGGAAATTAGTAACATTTCATGGCAAGATTTAATTTTTATTTTAAATCTTTCATTTTTAAATGAATTTATTTCTTCCTAATCAATAACTTGCATTACGTTTATTTCATCCTATTGAAAAACTTTTGTTAGAAAGACTGGACGGATTGGAAACTTTACACCGAACCAGCCTCACACCTAAAAGTCCTTATAGCGATACGTCCTACCCGAAGCAGCCTGTAATGTCTCTTTACATAATGGATGACATACTTTCTCGAGAGTCTGTTAAAGTATCAGAGGTCGATGTGCATTGCCTATTTTGATAATGTTTCCTTTTTCTGTTTGCTGCTTTGTTCGTTTATTGCTGACGCGACTTTCTTAGTGTACAGTTTAGCTTAATTTGCGGCCATGGAGAAAATCCCTGTTCAGGTGCGTCAGATGCTGCTATTTATGGTTATGTCCAAAAGTTCTTTAGATAGACAAGTTATTTGCAACCATGTAGAACTGTTAGCTTTGATTCGATTCCATTCGATTAATTCTGAATTACAAAAGTTAAATATACTTTTTTGTAACAAGGATAGTATTTTTGTGGAAGGTTATGTTTCAAGGAGTATTAAACTATCGAACTTGAAAAAAATGCGTTTGTCTCGATCCACCATAACATGTATAGTGGCTTAAGTTTCGAGGAAAATCACTCTCTAAACTGTTCGTTTTAACATTAACTTTCAAGTAAAAGTAGTTCTACTATGATGCAGTACCTATAATGGGCTATAAATATTTTCCTTACGTTACTAACACCGAAGATAGTAAATTTTATTTGAAATTCGGAGTAAATATGATGCACATGTGTTACTGAAAGCCATTAGAGAATTCTGCTTAAGTTATAGAAAAGTTCTAATTAAAATGTGGAGCAATATTTGGCCTATTACAAGCAAGAATTCGTTGACATTCAGTTTGCTCACCGAAGTAGCTCTAAACGGCAACAAATACTTGCTTCTAATTAGCCGAAACAAAATGTCAACTACTTCTTGATTATTGAAACCTAAGTTGCTTGTTTCAAATACGTAAAGAGACATTACAGGCCAGAGATTCAGTTGTTCTTATTAGCTGCTGAAAGCTACGCAAATTGAATTGTTTATACGAAATTATTTAATCGGAGCTGTTTTATAAATATGATTAAGCATTACTTAGCAAATTTAGTTTCAATTTCAAATATAATTTTCCTTTTTGTTGGTGGAGACATATATAACAAAAAGCTATATTATGCTATGGTTTTCTACTTAATGGTCATAAAATGAATAAAATGAAAAAATAAGCCATGAGAAGAAATCTTACCAACCATTAGTTGCTAAACAATAATATGGTAGCATTTGATAGAAAACAAAGTCTACATTTTAGATCTTACACTCATAGCACATTATAGGTAGTGCACCATAGTGTACGACTCATTAGGATTGTTTTTACTGCGAAACTTTTTTGTTACAATGAACAGTTTTGAGGGTGATATTCCACGGAATATATTTGCTAAAAATAAGGTTGGTGGGAAGTAAATTTTTTGAATATCACTGTATGACTTGTGTTTTCGTAATGAATTATAGTATATATATTCCCATTCCAGAGAATTTAATTTAAAGGGTTCTGGAATGGTATTCGAATATCAAGGGAAAATGGCTACTAATTAATATTCTTCAAACTCAAATATCCCTTTGCCAGAATTAGCCAGAACAGTAATTAGGCAGAACAGGAATTCCTGTTCTGCCTAAGAAAAGATTAGATAAAATTATGTTACAAAGTGCTAGAGGGTTATTAGGCAGGACAGGAAGGAAGCCTTCAGATAGAGATCTTAAAGATAAAATATGTCTGAAATGATCAAAATGTGGACTTGATTCCCTTGTGCACTGAATATTTTATATAATATTTTGTATATGTATTCCTTTATTTATTTTGCTTTATGTCATTGTAATATACATGTATTATTAATAAGTTAATATGTATATGTTTCTTCTTACAATCTGTGCAGAATTACGGCAGGAATAGCTTTCACTACATACGATCACCCTCTTAAATTTGGGAATGTCAAAAACTAAATTATCAAATGTTCTCTAGGACATCTCTTACATAACTCTGTAAATTTTATTGCTCTAACTTGTTTCATTTCATGCGTAAATATTGTTGGAAATATATACGTAAGCAACACTTGATATTTTGGTGAGAAATTTGAAATAGTTAGAAATATATCTTCTATCATACGGAACGAGGCGGGAATTTTGAATATTGTACAACCACGACCATGATTTTGAAACTGAAAGAATTTTTAACGAGTGCAAAAATTTTTCAAACAAAATTTTAAAATTCAAAAATTCTAATTAAACTTTTCAAAAACTGTAAAAGAATATTCAGCAAGTTCAAAATTTTAAACAATTCTTCGGTGCATAAAAAAATCTTAAAAAATACTTAAATACGTAATTTTCAGTGTGCGAAAATTTACAACACGAAAATATTTCTATAAGTGCATTTTTTAAAAAATTCTTTAAAACTAAAAACTTTCAAACAATTTTAAAATAAAAATTTTTAAACCAAAAATCTGACACTGAGCGAAAAAGTTTTTTTAAAAAAAATTTGAAACAAAAATTTTCGAGCTCAGCATTTTAAATTTCAGTCAGTTCAAAAGAAATGAACAATATTTTTGTGTGTGCGCTTTTGGTCTGAGTTTTACAAACCAACAATTTTCAGTAAGTTAAAAAAAATTGAAGCCAGTGATTTATAAACTGTTGATTTAAAAGAGAGGATAAACTGTTACTTACGTATAATCTGGAAAGTAGACATATGGAGGCATACAGGGCAAATACAAAAGCATCAGAACTAATAGCACAAACCCGACTCCAGATACCCACATCATCCAAACACACATTTGTTTCATGCTGCAAGTAAATAAATAGAATATGTGTTATTAGCAACAATTTATTAACTTATACTAAAGTCAATACCGTGCGGTGAACTAAGAAGGTACTACTTTACTCATTTCTATCTAAGTGGATGATCAATGTTTAACTTAATCTAATCTTTCGATAATTCGAACTTCAATGTCCCAGAGTTTAAATAATTCGGACGTTTTTTCTTTTTCTTTTTCTTTTCTTTTTTTAAAATCATACTTCATTTATTAACAAAAGTCCATTTGATAACTTAAATCCGTGAACGTAGTACTACAAGGTCTCATTATGTATCAGTGTTCGCAAAATTTACAGATCGCAACGCAATACGAAATGTTCTGTAAGGAATTATAACTACTATGCTTTTTATCGCAACTAAAACGCCAAGTTTGAATTTCATTTTATTTTATAATTTTCGGTATCACAAACTGAATTTTCGACATGACGCCAGTGACGCATATTTTGCGTTTTTAATGATTTATCTTTCGTATATTTACAGCATAACATCCCACAAAAATCATTAATAAATATTTTTAGTTCTATTGCGGCATAAAGTTTTGTAAAGCCGCACGCGATTCAGATCTAAAATTCACGACGTTACTTAACGATCGTGTGAGAAGTAACTTGCCCCTAGTTCAGGTTGAAATTTTCTGCTGTCCTTATTTGGATCCTGACTTGGAAGAAATAGAAGCAGTTTCTATTTTCTTCTGGACTTGCATACAACTACCAATCAGAAAAGAGTAGCGCCTGACGACATTCAACTTTATTTCTCGATGTAATTTGAAAACAATGCTGGCTGGACAAGAGAAGCATTAAAAGTATTAATTGAGTCATACGAAAAATATTATTTTTTGTATATCATGAAGCACGAATTATATTATTTTTAAAAAATGCAAGAATAAAGACCGTAGAGAAGGTATGCAGTGAAGATATCCGCCCGAACACTACAGATGTGAACAAGTATAATTACATCTTTTAAAAGAATAAAATTAGGTGATTTAAGTATATTGTGCAATTTATATACCAAAAAAGTAACATGTTTACTTTTGGCGCACCACTCGAAATAATTGTTCAAAAATTAAAATTATTTCACCAATTACCTTCTTATTGTTTTCTAAATGATTCATGCTGGGCAACATGAAAATATCCACATGGCATAGTTAAAATTCAAGGGCTATCATAAGCAATTGTTGAAAAATTACAATTCTTTTACGATTTGCGTATAAATTAGGGATGCGCACGACACGAGTCGAGACAGGATTTTCCTAACAAAATTCGAGTCGAAACACGGCTCTTTCAATAGAAAAATATATATTTTTCGAGTCGAGACATCACTTTTACAGCACATTTTCGAGTCGAAACAGCCATAAATCTTGTCTCGTGCGCATCCCTAGTATAAATACAGCGTCCGGATGCATGCATAAAAACTACAGCCCAAAAACCACAAAACAACCTGCGCTAGGTCGCCATTAAAAAGCACAAATGCTATCTAACCGAGTCATAGCAGACCGAAGCTGTAGGGCCCGAGAGTTGGCGAGGGGGGTGCGTCTGAAGGGAACAGGCGTGTCAGTGAAAGTGGCTATCCGCATAAGCGAGGGTAGTAAAACGAGTGGGTTTTGACAATCATACGAGCTTCAATAGCATTTGTCATGGTATCAAACTAGTAGCGTTCCACTTGTAAACAAAATACAACTTCTGCAAACTGTGCAGAAATTCACCGCCGGCGGAAAATAGTTTCTATACAGGCATTTTTCATATCAACTCACTTATTTTATCCGTCGTAAACCACTTGTAATAATTTTAGACTAGTAATTCTACACTTGTAAACATAAAATTCAGATGTGATGCGCAAAAGTAAACCAGCGCCAAAGACAGAAACAACGAGAGTTAATTGTCTTCAGTGTTATGTGGCTCTCGTGAAATTTTAGGGAACAGTTCTACAATGCTGGCACAATACAAAAATTCCGTGTGTAGTGTATGAGATAGGTTCCCGGTGCTGTATAATTTTACTTTATGGGCTATGTGGGCATTTTGTGAGCTGAGCGGATGCACTCAGTACCTATATTAGAAAATTGCTCTTACTTTATTTTAGCTTTCCGCACCTGATAACTACCCTCATTTACATATTTGGATGTCATTTGATTTTCAGTTCTACAATCTGGTAGATCCAAGGATCTACAGACCATTTTTCAGCTGATACAGACTCCCCCAGGTTCTTATCTCGCTGCAAAATTTTCGGAGTTACTAATTTCTATAGCGTATGGAATTCTGAATAATTCATTCTGTAGAATTATTATTATTATT